>NC_087441.1:53407953-53717595 GCF_036321535.1 Camelus dromedarius
ACATTAAAGACTCTGGATTTTATTTTTTATTGCAAAGAAAATAATGAGAAGATAAGTATATTCCATTAAACATTTACCGAGGTCTTACAGTAGAAAGTTTTCTAATTCCTTGATTTTACAAAGAACTGCCACCTATTTTCAGTCCTCCTATTGTTTGCCTACTAACCTGTTTTCCTTCCCCCTGTTATTTGAGTCCCTTTCCAGACTCTACAAATGCTACCAAGCCTTTGTGAGAGAAACTCTTGCTTGCCTAGAATTCTCTATTTATAGACAGTTACCATTTTATAGACCAGCAGAAACGTGACAACAATCAAATTTAGCTCTTTCATTTTATATATAGATAAATAGATGAACAAAATTTCCTACCTATACAGTGCTCTTTTATAATCTTACGAAGTCCATAATATTATCACAATAATAAAAAAAATTTAAATCTTAAGAAACAAAGTTAGGCAACAACACAGAACAGATGAGCAAAGGGGTTTTTGAATCAGAAAGCCTGAACCTTCTACTCAATAGCTACATGATCTTAGGTAAGTTAACCTTAACATTAACCACTCTTTATTTGGTACTCATCTGTAAAATGGGAAAAAATATCTACTTCATAGTGTCATTATAGGAATAATAAAATAATGCATCTAAAGTTTTAGGACAATGTATATCACATGGTAAGCACTCAATAAATATTTGCTAGATTGTTTTTAATTATTAGTCCAAAGACTCACAGATAAGTAATCAAATAATTAAAAAGGAGGTAGGGTAGGGCAGATCTTCTGACACTGACAACATAGACCATTTGCAAACCAATCAACAAAAGAAGATAACCGTCCTGTTGTACAATGAGTTTAGGTACCAGTTTGCTTCCTATCTATGTGAGGTAACTTTAGCTAATTTGATCACCTTAAATATTAACCAAGTGCAAAGGAGGTCTCAATTTGGCTTCTGCAAACCCTGGAATCAAGGTAGTGAATGTTAATCCAGGCCAACCATTAGATTGTACACAGGTGTCACTTAAAAAAAAAAACAAAAAACCTGCTTTGTTCAAACTTGGAGCTAACTGGTCCAACTTAGAAATTCCTATTAACATTGAACAAAAAATTGGAAAAAATTAAAATTGTTTTTACACTATTATTTATTGTTCTAAATGATCAAGACTATTAGCGTTAAGTAGAAGTGCTTGATTCATAATTGAAACTGAGACAAAAAGAAAGAGCAGATTTAGTATCTGGAAACAGGCTTTTCAGAGATATTTACCGTGAATTATTTGAAATTCCAGTATGGCTTTCTTCTCAGTATCAGGAGCTGTAGAACTGAGTTAATTGTCTTATTTTCTATTGTAAACAAATTATGGTCCCACATAAATTATTCTCATATTAGGCTACATCAGTCAGATCATTGAAGGTACCATATATAATCAGGAAAAAGTTGGGGATGGTGTGGGGTATAAGTAGAAAAAAATAAAATTTCAAAAAATTAGCAAGGATCTCACAATCTAATCTCACTTTAAACCAAATTTAACTCATGCTTGGTGTCTTCTAAAAATGGCAGTGCATTATATAAAAAAGAGGAGCACTAAAGAAAAGATTATTGACTCTAGTCTTAATGGCAATCTTTCAAATCCATGGCCAGGGAAGAGGGAGGAGCCCAAAAGAATGTTAACACTTGTTTAATCCCCATATGTGCCCATTAGCTTCACCGAAAGAAAACTGCTCCCAGTCATAGCTGCAGCCCACGCTGGTCATCTCACAAATGTGCCACTACACTAGTCAAGTGAAAAAGAATGTGGATGGCTCTTGTCACAACTTCTAAAAATCATTGTGGGAATAAAGTGACTATGTCCACTTGTTGAACAATGCTAAAGCAACCAGTCAAATGCTTTAAAGATTCTCTTTCTTTGTTTCCTCCTGTTTCTTTTCTGTTTGTTTTATCACAAACTAATTTGCATTCACAGAAGAACTGTATTTTTTGAAGGAGAAAATGTGTTACTTTTGCTTCATTACTGAGGGAGCAAGTAAAAAGTGGGGATGACTAGAAAAGTGAGGTGCCACACTAGATCAGCAAGTTGGAAACATAATTTAATCCCATTGAATGTGCCTACTAAAAATATGGAAACATCTTTTTAAGTTCAAGGTCCTCTGGTCCTCAGAAATTGTTTTTAATTTGACATAGAATTCTTTGCAGGTTTTAAAGACAGCATAGAGAATAAACAAATTTTTATTCAATACACAAATACAAAGATTTTAGGTAGTTCTATTTCTCAATCTCCTCAGTCAGGTCATTTAACTAGAAATGTGCTAGTAAAAAAGGGAAAAAACAAGTTACGGGTGATGATAACCAAAAAAATATTAAGACGTGAGAGAATTGTTTTAGTAAAGGCTCCATGGATGCCAATCCTCTTCCTAATCCACTAGAATTATACTAAGAGGTTAGCATGCACAGAGCATCATCTTTTCTGTCCAGAACACTGCCATTAATTTATGATTCTATAGCTAGCAGAAACAACCTGGTTGCAAATTTACATGCTCTGGGCATCAAATAAACTAATTAAACCTATCTATACAGTAATTGTCTTCTACTGTTTACTGATTAAAAAGCCCTTGAAATAATGAGAATTCCTTGCAATAGGAAGGTTTGGACCCATGGACTATGATGACTATCAATGGTCTCAGAACTCCTCCTGGAGGACATGAGGTTAAGAGGCAGTGAGGAGGAAGAAAATGCCTGGCCCACCTCTCAGCAATCACTGTTCTTCTGAGTCTCTGACTCTGAGGCAGTGTGACCTGTTTCATAGTTTAAAGCTCAGATTTTCCAAGGTTACCAATAATACTCCTTAGCTAAAATTTCAAGGGAGCTCAGAAGATTCTTTAGATAAATGTCTTACACAACGGCTAAAGCTCTAAGGGAAGTTTAGCTATAAATATAACCCTATAAGACTAATATGACAGTCTTACTCAATCCGTCCATAAATTATACTTTTTTTTCTAAAAATAGTTTGCTTCTGGTTCATGGAATTTATGATTCTAGCAATAGCATAATGAGGAATATGAGTGTTCATAGGTAGACAAAAAACAACTTCCAAAGATTTTCAGAATTGTATGGTTGTCACCCTATATGCTAGGAATCCTCAATTACCAACATTTATTGAGGAAATCTTTTCATACATTTTATAATGAAATATGAAAGCTGAAAGAAATTTGAACACTTTCATAACATTTTAGAGTCCTTGAATACTGAAAAACCTAAGCAATGTTTTATGTTCACTTTCTGTACATAGACACTTTGCACTTGAAAATACAATATGGTTTGCAATTACCATGTTAGAAAAGTTTAAGGTTTCACAATAATCCAGATCAAACATATATTTTCTGAATATGTTCAGGAGCACTCATTAGCTACTTTACTACTGCTTTCACTTTAAAAAAAAAAACAAGAAAGAAAAACAAGAAAGAAACAAATTTATAACAAATGACTTTATAAAGTTAGAGGTTACTGCATTACAGGAATGTCAAGCTAGCTAGCTTCTATTTTTTGTGAATAACTAAAATTTAAGCCCCTTTGAACTATTCCAGTGTAATGTTATTTTAAAATTTGTATAAATACCTACCAGGTTGAGGATGCCTGCCAACTTTCAGTATGGATTGAATCGTCACTAAGAAATTTTCCCCAAAAGAATGTACAATGAAAACTCTTATGTAGCCATTAGCTGCAATTACCTCCTGTAGTAGAGTTATGTCT
This sequence comes from Camelus dromedarius, assembly GCF_036321535.1. Lineage (NCBI taxonomy): Eukaryota > Metazoa > Chordata > Mammalia > Artiodactyla > Camelidae > Camelus > Camelus dromedarius. Next base: position 53,411,689 of record NC_087441.1, read on the forward strand.
AATCCCTTGTAAGGTCCTAATGCTCATTCAAAACCAAAAGGACAGACCCCATTTTTTTTTAGAAAAATAGAGACTGTCAAACCATTAATAACTACTGCTAACAAAATGACAGAGCATCCTTTTAAAGTTTGAGTGTTATTCTGCGTTCATATCCCTCATTAGCTCTGATTCATAACTAGACAAGACAGGGCCAATATTACTGCTTTGAAGTGAAATACCATCATATCTTGATTATTTTTGCTTTAAATTTATCTCTTCCTTTGGGGTTTCCAAATGTAAATTGCTCTTTTCTTTTGGACATATATTCAGATTTTAAGAAAGTAATTTATAAATTATTTTAAATTGTATTAGAACTAATTTCCTCCTCCTTATATATTCAATGTTTGGACAGGCTAACTCTCATATTTTCTATTTAATGGACCAATGTAGATATTTTACAAGCATCCATGCTTTATACAATAATGCTGCCTGATTTGCCTCTCCCAACAGGATTATTTTGAATGTTAAGGATGATAAAGTATATAAAACTACTTTATACACTGTAAATACGTAGATTTTAAAGGTACTATTTACTGTTATTTTCTAAATCTGACATCCTTAACATATAGAATATATTGGTATTAATTCTATTTCCTATTACTTTCAGGTGTTTACTCATCAGTACAGGTGTTTGAGTCAAGTTCATCTTCCTTTACTCAGCATGAGAGGTTCAAGGAAGGCTCGCCAGGGAAATATGGATGCTACAGGTGGGACTCCCAGCTTTAAACTTTATCCTGGGTGATAGCAACAATATAAGCCACTGAAAAGCTTTTCTGCCTAAAATGCTTAGCAGTGCATTTACTCACTTTCTCAGGTTTATGTAAAATTATCTTGAGACTTCTTTTCAATATCTGACTATGCCACTCTGCAGAGTAGAATGGGCCAAGGCTGTCACCTTAGAAAGCACTGGACAGAGCTCTGAAGACACGAGCCATAGAAAGGTATTAGAGGAACCTGAGAAAATACTCAATGCGTGGGGAGCTCCTTATGGAGTTGATCTTGGGCAGACAAGGAGAAGTTTAGGTCACGTGAGGCCCAGGAAACAAACAATTTCACAGTGTGAAACAATGCTGATGCACTTGATAAAAATTCTGCGCCCTGAGCAATAGCATCCTGTTAATAGGGGACAGTAGGAATGAAATCATGCTCACTCTTCTCACAGTCTTGCTCCCTGTAACTTCCTTGCATTCCTCCTGAAAACATTTTTTTATTGATATGCTCCTCAATTTGTATGCCTAGGAGGCTGCTCATTATTCAGAATGGCAACTTTTTTCTAATTCTTCCAGCCAGAGAGAGACTATTTTATTATAATTTGCAGAAACGTGCAGGATAGATTGGTGGTGGCCCTGGGCTGAAGACAAACCTGGTAGAGAAACGATTGCTTCCAAAGAAAAGATCAAGTGAAAGGTATTTCCCTAAAGTAGGTCTTCATCTGGCAGAGACTCTCTGAAGTGGCTGAGGCAATTCGTGAAAACTAAGGATATTGAAGAAACCTGGAGTTAAAAGAGTTTTATCAAAATATTTCCCAGTGAAACTATGAAAATCTACTTCAGTACTTGAAAAGGCCCCTGGTGTCATGGACTGGGGGGTAGGATGAGGGTAAGAAACATGCTGGAGTCTCCCATACAAGGAGGCAGTTAGTCTTTTTTTTTCTTAAATGCATCTCTCCCATACTAGCTGAAAGTTTCATGACAGATGCTGTGTTTTTGACCACTGAATACACTTGACCTAGCAAAGCTCAATAATTAAATAGTTGCACCAGAGCTCACTGTGAGTCAGGTACTATCCTAAGCACTTTGCATTTAATAATTGACATAATACAACATTTCTATAAATTACATACTATCATTATTATTTCTTATTTGTGGATAAGGAACTGAGGCATAATGGAGCTTAAGCAACCAGGTAATAAATCACACAATCACACAGGTAGGGCTGGGATTTGAACACAATCAATGTAGCCTAGCCCCAGAGTCTGCCTTCTTAACCACTTTTATACTATTCTAAATAAACATTTTTATGAATAAACGAATGAATGAATGACATAGGAGAGTAAATGTCAGAGAACTATTATGTAATTTTAACCACACTGAATTTTAAATTACTTTTGGTCTCTGGGAAGATTTCAATTGGGTACCCAGTGCTTCAGAAGTCGTGCCCCCTTACTTATATTACATTGGAAATACAGGCTAGTGAGAAAATTTTAATAGCAGGGTGTCTCCAAGTACTGGAATGAGAAAATATAATCATTGTGCTATGGGAGCACAAATGTAGGATATCCAATCCAGTCTTGGGGTGGATGTCAGAAAAAGCTTTTAAGAGGAAGGAATATCTCAACTGAAGTGAGATATAAAGGATGATCAAGATAAAAAGGAAGGAGGGATGTTCCAGGCAAGTATGACAACCAAGTAGGTAAAAAAAATAGCAGAGTGTATCTGAGGAACCGAAAAATTAATGCTTAGTATAAGTGTAGCAAAGGGTGTGAGGGATATAAGGCAAAAGATAAAGCCTACAAAGAATGAATGACAAATCTTAAAGGGTCTGAAAAACATAAGGAGTTTAGACTTGACTTAGACCTTAGGATTCAGAAGTCAGCAGTCAATTTCATGTGCAGCAGATCAAATAAATGATGTGACCAGACTGACATTTCATTACTGTGGCTAATGTGTGGAGAGTAGATTGGAGGATGCCAAGGCTATGGACTAGGAGTTAGTTTAAAAGGCCATTTAAGTAATTAAGCATCACACGTGGTGAGTTTGAGATGTCTGAAAAATAATCAAGATGTTTAAAAGAACATTCAATTTCTAGGGATGGAGCTCAGCAGACAGGTCTGAGGCAGAGAAACTGATATAAGTTTTCAGTCTAAAGACGGTCTTCAATACTGACGAGTAGGTGACGATTCCCAGAAAGAATTTACATGAGAAGAGTCTCCAAGTCAGAATCCTGAGAAATGTCAACGTTTAAAGGCTGGAAAAAATAACAATAATCTGAGAAAGGGAATAGAGTGTATGTTTTCAAAGCCAAAGAGAGCATGATAAACCAAGTCTAAATCCACCAACAGGTCAACTAATATAAACTGAAAATACCCACTGAGATTAGCCCCAAAGAAGTTCTCTGTGATCTGAGTGAACAGTCTCACACTGGAGTTTTGAAGACAGAAGGAAACTGAGGAGTAAGTACGAAGTGAAAAATATACAATTTTTTCAAAAATTATGGCCTTTAATAGGAAGAGACAGAACAAATTGGAAGGAGGAGTCTGAGTCTAGGCACAAACTGTTCTAAGATAGCAGAGATGTGAGTATATTCAAGTACTCATTGTGAGTATTTGATGGAGAAAGGTTGAAGGCACAGGAAACAGAAGGGATAATCACTCTAGCAAGAGCCCTGAGAAGTCAGGAAAAGGAGAAATCCAAGATCCTGATCAGGGAATTGGCCCAGAGAGGAGAGATCACATTTGTTCAACTGTAAAGGAAGAGGGGAGAAAATAAGAAGGAGAATGCACTTGAGTGTGAACTGTCAGGAAGAAAAGGTATTTTTCATCTTATGGGTATAATTTTCTCAGTGAAGGCAGTCAATTTTGATGTACTTATGGTCACTGGTATCTTCTTTGTACTTATTGGATGGATGGATAGATAGAGATAGAAATATCCATATATAAATATATCCATATACACACAGGTATGTACATGTATTTATATATACACATAGCCTAACACATATTAATACCCTGTATAGTATCTGCTATAGCATCTTACAATAAGACAATAGGAAATCAATAAATATATGGTGATTAATTTTTAAAAACATCTCATTTTATACTTGTGCTAACACCTGAATAAAGGTATGCCAATTAATCTTAAGTGAGAATGCGTTCAAATTTCTTTTAAAGTTATTCTTTTATCTACCATATGCAACAATAAAAGAAAGATAAAATTTGGAGACCAAGAATATTATTCCAGTATTTCTATTTCTTGGAGGACTATAAATTAGATTGCCTGTTATATACAAAGTAACAAATTTTACTGTTTGTTTGCTCCATGTAGTTTTATGTTTTAAAATAAGAAAGAATTATCCAATGGAATATCTATTAAAATATGCTCAATACATCAGTTCCTTGTTTATGTTTATGCCCTAAAATAAAATACTTCTCATTCCAGTTACTAGCATACTCTCAATTGCACATTATAGCTTAAACGTTTGTACAACAACCATGAGACTGTTAGGCAAAAAACCTATATTTGCTACTGGAAACTTTTGAGAAAAGAATTTGAGACTAAATTTCACTTTCTCTTTTTCATTTAAAAAATGGTGCATGTATGAGAGCCCAACAGTTAAACCACTATATCATCAAACAATGTTTTAAAGTGATGCTTTTAAAAAAAATAATTAAGGCAAAGCTAGATACCCAGACTCTGACAACTTCTCTGACATCAGTGGTAAAAGCTGAAGTCACAAGTTTCTTACCTAATTTGAGTTTTGCATACAAAATTTGAAATAGGCAGTTTTCATTCAATTCCCTATCCCCGCTTTGCCCCTAACCTTATTGAACTTCAAACCTTCCTTTCAATTTTTGCTGTCTGTAGGGAAGTTCAATTTTCTGTCAAGAGCAAACTTACTTCCTTCCCCTTGCAATTCATTATAAATGATGGAATCATTTCATACTCTTGTAGATGGCAGGTCCATGCTTCTCACAGCTCAAATAGGTTGAATTCACCAGTCTCAAAAGACTTTTAATTGGTCTTTAGGGTATCACTATATTACCTTTTATTTATATGACATGCTGTCAAAAATTGTAGATATTTAAGGTAAATTTGTTTAAGTTAAAATTATCTTCACAACATTTCAGTAAGTAGTTAGAGGCTTACTATCACTGTGAAGATGAAAAAACTTGGGTTCACTGTCAAGTGAAATGCCAGGACAGAATCTTCTTAACATTTTGTCTTTACCAAGGGTTGCCTAATTTTGCAAACATAAAAATAAAAGACAGTTAAATTTGAATTTCAGATAAACGAATTAAATTTTAGTGTAAGTATATCCCCATACAATATTTGATATATACTTATGCTAAAAACTGTTTTATTACTTATTTGAAATATAAATTTAACTGAGCTTCATATCTTATCTGACAACCCTAAATGCTTCTCATCTGAGAGAAGAAATATTCATAACACTGTTTTTTTTTAATGATTCTTCCAGCCTAAACAGTATTGCAAACTCACATTTTCAAATCTCCATTGAGATTTAAAATTAAAAATGTGCTCCAAATTCCTTTTAAAAAAAAGTTCTTGAATCTTCCAAGCTGAGATTCTTATAACTAAATGCCTATCTTGGCAGGTGTGACTATTTTTTTAAACATGAAAAAAAAAATCCAAGAAATCTGGACTCACGATAACTTAACATCAATACCCAAAAGGGACCTAGGAGAAAAATTCAGAGAACAATTTGCAAACTCTTAGAAAACTGAGAATTGCTAGAGAAACTAACTGACTTGTAGAAAAGATAATGACATACCAATCCAAAATTAGATATTGAAGGTGAAGAGAAGCAAGAAGTAGGACACAACATTAGCATTTGCTTTGCCCACGATTATACCTAACACAGTCCAGGGCAACATGCTATTCTTAATGATCAAACGTTTGGAGAACCAGACTGAAAGACCATCATCAGTGGCCCACAAACGATAGAAGTGCAATGAGTAGTCCTCCCTGGGAATCTGTCTAGGCTCAAAGTCATTTAAAATTATTGTAATGACTAAATGATAGGTGACAAGAGAGCACTAAGAATTGTCAACAAAAGTTGCTAAAGGAAAAATAGAGGAAAGAGATGAGGCTAAATCTCTAAGACTGTCTATATCCTGAGAGTCAATTCTTCCAACAAAATGATTTCAAAAGGTTCAAAACTCAGAGTAGAATTTGCAAAAGAAAAATTATATAAAAACACTCCATTTGTAGAAACTGTATCACTTGCTAGCAGACCCAAGCATACTCATAAGTCCAGGGAATCTGCTAACAAATTTGAAAATAGGGTTATTAATAAAAAATAATTGAGTTACGCTCTCTTTCTGACTAAGCTAATTTTAATATGAGTAGTAAATGGAGATAGTTTGAAACTGCTGTTTTCGTAATAATGGAAGAAGATAGTATTAGTGTCCACTTAGGTTTGGATTTATCTATTCAGCCTACTTTGAGTCAAAGCTGCTAGTCAAAATAACCTTAAATGGTTTTCATAATTTGGGGATAGTCCATTTGCCCATTTTCATATAGAAATGCATCTATCTAAAGGGGTCAATTTTTTATATGAGCAATAATATGTATTCCTTGTCTTCTGTATTTGAACAATAAGATAAGGGAAAGTCTGATTGTCTTGAGAAGTACAGAAAAGTTATATAATTCTAGAATTGGCCAAGCACATATAAATCAGTCGGCAGCTTGCCCATTGCAGGTACAACAGAAAAAATTTTTCAGAAGAGCGAAGCAATGCATTTTCCCAGAAATCACTTGTAAAAGCAGTCTCTTCTAAGACATTTGTTTTATATGTACTCAGTTGGCCCCTGTTTTAGTCTTGATGTGATTTCTAATTATTCTGTGACTGAAGTCCTTTTTATTAAAAAAAAATTCAAAAGCATTAACCTGCAAAAAATACTAAGTAGGTACTTTTGTTGTTATATGGGCCACATTTATTCAAGTTGTTACTGACCATTACTTTTTATATATTAAAACATCATTATCTGCTCCTTGAAGGTTTTAGTGGTTTCAGGGCTTAGCTTTTCATTCTTAATACCTTAAAGACAACAGGCCTGAAAGAACAGAGCAAAAAAGAAAGTACACTACTAAAAGAAAGGACTTCTTAATTCGCATTTTGATTGTGCTCAAAATACATAACACTTACTAGCCTTAAAAAATTTTAAGTCCTAGACCTAGCACAAGAATGTTGCAGTCTGAACATCTTTTTTTACTAAGACCTAAGTGAGTGCATATCTCATACTGGAAAAAGAAGGGAACACACAAATGCTGAATGATGACTGAGGAAGGTTTCACGTCTTTGGGTTTGTTTTTTGGTTTTGGTTTTGGTTTGTTTGGTTTTTTTTTTTTTTTTTTTTTTCCTGCTTCAGCATTCCAGTGCAATGGCTCTGCTGCTCTGACCACTTGTAAAACCCTCAGTCCCTGTCAACTATGACCAGCAATTAGGAATTTTGTGTGGAGAACTTTCCTATCCACTGCATACTTAGTCCTTATTTTCTGTGTTAGCCGAGCAAAACGTATGTCTTTATGCAATAGGCAACCACTTAGGAATCAACTTGGTGATGTTTTATTTCTTTTATACTACTTTCAAGGAATTCAATTAGCTTTAAAGGAAAAGAAAAGCTACTCTGGTTAAAAGTCTAGATTTCACCAAAATTCTTTAAAACGGGGTAAAATTCCTGTATTAATACCTAAAAAATAATATTTGATTCCCAAACAAAAGCATTGCTTTTCTGTCCAATTTGATGTCTTTTTCATGCTGCCTCAGTGATGGCCAAATAATTGGTTGTTCACTTGTGTCCTTGTCTCCCCCGACAGTTCCACAGATGCCCCGAACAATGCTCCAAAGACTGCTTTCAGTAGGGGCAAATCCTCATTAATCATTCCTGGCTGACAGCACAAGGGGACACCTGCATCTGGTGCAAGAGCCCAGCCATGGCTTGTGGGAGCATGGATTAAAAACTAACCCGTGCGAGGTGTGGCAGGCTACTTTTAACAGGAATATGATAAACAACAATACATATGCGTGCACATACATACCAAAGAACAAAAACAAATTCTCCTTGGGTTTGTTTTTTTCCTTCCAGCATCCCCATTTACTTAATGTCTCAAACTGAAGCTATGGCTCATGTTGCCATTAAAACACCATTCTACTCCAGGAAAGTGTATCAGAGAACTAACCACATACAGGGTTATGATAAATAGCTGCTAAATTCTTCATGCCTGCATCAACCCAATGTTAGCATTAAATACTGATGAACTGTCACATAATTTTCATTTAGAAATGATTGCAGTTTCAGCTTCCTATCTTATGGTGCTCGTAAATATTTCCCCTACTATATTTCACAAGTAGAATGTATTCACAAATTTTTTGAGCAAGAGTTCTTGCCCCTATGTGATTGCTTTCTTTTATTGAAATAATAAATATGACTATTTTGAAGAAAGGGTTAAAAAGAATCCTGGAAATACCTCCAGGAAATTATATATATTTTTATGTACCATTAAAGTTATTTTAACTTGCTTTTTCAAGAAAATGAAGTACTTTTTAATTTCACAGAATACATGCATTTTCTTTCACTTGTCACTATTTTCCTAACTGTGCCAACCAGGAAGACCAAAAATAATGAACCCCATTTCATATCTTGTAGCTTTCCTCTTAAGCAAATTATGTTTGTAAAGCATCAGAGCATAAAAAGATTTGTAGTTAAAATACTTAGGAGATTTAGGGTGAACAATAATTGAGGAATTTTTTTAAAGGAATTTATAAACAAGCTTAAAAACCTGTAAAAAAAAAAAACTGCCAAAAGAATACAATGATTAATAGAGTTGATGTTTATAATTCTCACTTTATAAAAATAAATAATAAATTTATGCATCAATTAGAGATTAATTAGAACATTATAAATATAAAACTGAAAGGTTAAACATACTGAATGCAATACAATTTATAATTTCTTGTTGGAGATATTCGATTTGGAAATGTAATCAAGTTCTGAAGTTCTAGTTTCAAAAATTTATATATATATGCAAAGCTGTATATTGCATACAAGCTAAAGGGTCCCCAGTGTGAAAATTTAGTTTGCATTTAGTTTGGATATTTAGAATGATTCGGATGGATGAATCTTCAGAGGTTTTTAACAGATAAGTTATGTTGTCAAAATTGTTCTTTCAAGGCATCATAATATCCTTTAAACTAATTATTTACAAAATAATTGTAAAAGAATGTATATAAATCTGAAGATGGAAGAGTAGGTTAAATGCTGTGAGACAATAGATTAATAGTCAGCAGAGCATACAACGGTAGTAAATACTATTTGCTACTATTTAAATGCTATTCAAGAGACACTTTCAATATCTCCCAGAGGAATCTGAAATGCCATTCTCTTCAATTTTGCTAGGGCCTGTCCCGTGGCAAGGACATAGCAGCCAGGCAGCAGAGCTCTTTGCCCAAGGTCATGCCCCTGTCCTTTTTGGATGCTGCTGGTAACCCCTCACAACCAAGGGTTGCAAACCTAATTGAAATGTAACTGTACTTGATAATCGAATATAGTAGATCCATAACCTGCTTAGAGACCCTCCTGTATTTGTATTTGCCATTTAAATCTGAACTAAGAAATATGGCATGTCCACTCTTCACTGAGAGATGTTGAAATACAACATGAAATTGTCCTTCAGTGCATTCCAGTGAAAGTTTAGGACTAAGAAACTGCTTCTCATACAGAAAATATAATTAAGGCAGTAAGGAAGGGTAAAAGCAGGGAGAGAAGGGGAGAGGGAAAAAATGGAGGCTAGATGTAAACTTCCTTGTATTAAGTACTCTGCAATCCATGTCTTTTTTTTTTTCCCCCCACACCATTTCAATTTTCCCTACTCTCAGGAAAGGAAGAATAAGTAACTAACTTTTATTGAACATGAACTCCATGGCAGGCATTTTCTGTGAGTAGCTACTTCATTTAATCCTTAAAAGATTTCTTTAAAGTAGACATGGTTTTCTGTGATTTGCAAATGAGGAAACTGAGAATCAAGGAGGTTAAATAATATGCTCAAGTCACATAATCAAAGTAAAAACTGGTTTCAAATTAGACCTGCCTTCCTCCAAAGCACATATTCTTTCCACCAAACCACATGGTGGCAACATTTCCAAATCTCTGGACTTGAATCTAAAAACATCCATCTGTCCACTGAGACAAACCCTCAAATTTGTGTCATATTTGCCCATTTTATTTGGTTTTCATGTGCCCATAATTCCATGCCACTTATGCTCCACTAGCTCCTTCCCATTCATTCTTTATATCTCAGCCTAGTGTCGCCTCATCAGAATTATTTTCCCTTCACAGTTGCTTTTGAAGTATCTTTAACCAACCTCTGCATAATAGTCTTCTGTATAACAGATTGCAATTGCCTATTGACTTATCTTTATTCTTATCTAACCTCTATTCCCAGAGATTGTTGGCAGCGTCTTAACATTATTCTTACCAGTGTGACTAAGAACTATGTCTTGAATGAATGAATGAATGAATGAACAAAGAATGAAAGTTTATATAGATGACTATTGCAAATAGACAATTACAAATTTAAGTAAGCATGTGAAAAATATTTGGAACAAAATAATTGTACTACTTCAAGAGAAAAATCAAGCTTTGCCTTCAAATTTCAAAGTAAAGATATTTATTTTCTTCTGTTCTAAAATGCTCTAGAAAAATGGTAAGTGCATACAATACCTTTGATTATTGATGTATAAAGAACTAAAATTCAAATTTAAATAATCTTGCAAAAATAAGCTGTATTTATGAACCAAATAAGACATTTGTAAATTACCACTGTAACTGAGACTACTGCTTCCTTTGAAACTTATATATATTTTTTATATTTAGTGATAAATATTTTACAGGCTCCAGTAGCATCTTCTTTTAAACTTTATTTCAGTTAATTAAAGAAACCTGAAGCAATGTGTTCCTAATTCATTTTTCAAGGAATAGAAGATCCATTAAACATGTTTCATTATTTATTGCATAGTTTTGTATGTAGCAGTACATTATTATTTCTGAAAAAAACAACAAATGTAGTGGTAAAGCTTATTTTAAATAGATATGCTGAAACCAAACATTAGTCCTAAGCCTCTCTCTTTCAAAAATAACATCAACTACAATGCATCAGATATCATTTTACTTTGAACTTTAAGGTTTTCACATTGAAGGGCTTCTATTAATTTTCAGAATAGAATTTTAGAGCTATATAAACTTAAATAATTTATTCCATTCCCTTTATGTTATGTATTGGGAAAAAAACGAAGCCTAAAAAGGTTATTTATTCCAGATCATATGCGTAAGGAATATTTAAACCTATGCCCCTAACTCCAAGCCCAGTGGTAATTCCACATAATATACTATGTATCACCTGATGTGTATCCTAAGGGTCAGCAAATAACAGTCTGCTAGTCAGATTGGGCCCATTGCATGTTCTTGGTAAATAAAGTTTTATTAGAACAGAGACATATCCATCTGTTTGTGCGTTGTCTATGTTTATGTGCTATAAAAGCAAAGATGAATAGTTACCACAGAGTCCATGTGGTCCACAAAGTGGAAACTATTTACTGCTTTTTACTTACAGACAAATTTTACTGACTCAAATATTCAATAAGAATATGATACACAAAAGGTTCAAGTTCATAGTGGATTTATAACAGCTCCATCAATAAACTATAACTTGGAGAATAAGGTAGTGTAACTATATCATTGACAAATTAAAAGACATTTTTAAAAATATATCATTGATTGTGTGCTGATTCTACCCTAACTGATCACATCATCTTTGTTATGCCCTTCATTTTTAATAAAAGAAATTGAGGTTTGGTTATGTAACCTGTCCTTGGTTGCTCAGCCAGTCAGTAGCAAAGATGGAATATGATCTAAAATCTGATTCCAGAAAGAAATCTAAATAGCATGAATGTAAAAGATCAAGAAAAATATGTAGTATCACTCATAAAAAATAATTCAAAACATAAGCAATTTAAGTGTAATTCCTATTATTAAAGTAATTTAAGGGGATATTTCCATTCTTTACATAAAAACAGACTATTAAGGCAAATAACCAATTACAGAAAAAGAAGGAGTTTCGGGAAATTAAAAAGTATAATTATCAAAAAATAATTCAGTGAGTGGACCAAATAATGTCATCAACTCCACCAGGATACAAGCAGGAAGTATGAAAGACAAAAGAGGGAAAACTTCCATAACAGAGGACAAAAATCAAAGAAGTGGTGTCTATTAGAAGGAAAAAAAAAAAGGAATCTCTGAATAGAGGGCAGAGACAATGGAGGGTAAAAAATTTCAAAGAAATAAAAAATAAAGAAAAGTTTACTAAGCTAAACAAGAAACAAGTCTTCAGAACTAAAGTGCTCAATATGTGTCAAGTTGAGTGACAGAGGTAGGGAGTACACTTTGGTAGAATGGTTAAATTTCAATATTCCAAAAATAAAAAGTACCTAGAATCTTTGAGAGAGGAAAAAAATTACGTAATAAGCAGTGAGATTCAAAATGGTATCAAAAATTTTACAACCACAATTTACATTAGAAATCAGTAGATTAATGCCTTCAAAATCCTAAGAGAAAATTATTTTGACTCTGTAAATCTACGCCCTTGCCAATATATCAATCAACTGTCAGAACAAAATAAAATATTTCTGGATCCGCATAAACAAGAAAATATATTTCCTATAATGAAATACTATCAAGGGTGTTTTCCAGCAAAACTAAAAGGAAAAGGCTAGAAAGGCTGGCGGCAAAAGATATTTTAAAAAGTTGCAGTTAACTATAGCTAAGAAGTAGTAAAGGAAATTTTAAATAACTTAAAAGTCTAATAAATGCCCTTAACCCTTTTAGACGTTTTTTTCTCTGTGGGTCCAGGCCCAATATTTGATTTAACATTAAATATCAGTTATATGAGCATAAAACTATAAATGTCATTTATATTGAGGATCATATTTAGATTCAAGCTATAGTCAAATTTGGAAGATTTAATTATATATAGTCAGAGATCAAACTTTGGCAATGTGAAAATGATAATATAACTACATCATAACTATAGCTATAAAAATTTAGTTATTAAAAGTAGAAAGGGAAGAGAAAAATAGTGTGCTAAATTCTTTACTTCTAGTAAGAATTCAAAAATACTAACAAAACAGAATAAATCAAGAAATTTATGAATAATATTTTAAAATATAATGGCAACCACCAAAATATTTTTAAAATAGAAACTAAGAATGATTGTCTCTGAAAGTGGGAAGTCTAGGGAGGTTGACTTTTACTATTTAGATTCTTCTGAATCATTTGAATTATTTTCACTATGTGCAAATATTGATTTATAAAAAAATTTATTTTACTGATGGTGCAAAGCAGAAAACCAAGAGAGCATAAAACATTTTTCAGGTACTTCCTGCCAGCATGATACGTTGGGGTTGCTGTGCTTATCTTGCCACTGATAACTTACTAGAACTGGCTAGACTGGCAGTCCTCAGAGTTCAGACCTTTGGAAAAAAGAGTCATGATTGGAACTAAGCCCAGAATTAAATTTGTGATTTAAATCAAGGCAGATATAGTTACAATATAACAATGAGTGCAAGGGTAAAAACGCACCTCTAATGGATGTGTGAGAATTACTATGAAACAGGTACTTGCCGTAACAGATTAAAAACGTGCCTGCCTCTTGAGGATTGGTGGAAATGATAGCTATCTTGATGGTGGTGGTTTCATTGGTGGTATACATCTATAAAAATTCATGAAATTGTACATCTGAAATTTGTCTAGTTTACTATTCAGGAATCATACCATAATAAAGGTATTTAAAAAAAAAAGGTGCCCAAAATACGGGTCCCACTTTTATAGGAAATATGATAAACTGTATGATACATATCCATCCAACAAATGTTTATTAAGCACCTAGTATGTTCCATGAACATACTTATTTGTAAAGAAGCAAAACTAATGCATCACTCTTAAATACCTACTGAGAGTTGATACTAAACATAAACATTGAATTCTCCACCTCAACTAATCAATTTAATGGAGGATTTCTTTGCTATGAGGCCATAATTCTAATTTTGCTTTATAATTAAAAGACAAACTGGAAGTTACTATTACACAGTAGGTTTGCTCATTCCCCTTCTATCCTTATCTACTATACCACATATTTACTTTCAGTTACCTGGTAAAATGATTCTAGTCTGCCACTGCTGACTTCCTTCAGTATGTTCCTCTCATTCATTCATTCATTCAGCCAGAAAATACTTCTCCATATTAATTATGCACCAGGCACAGTCCCATGCTCTGGCAAAATAGCAGTAAACAACAACAAGAAAACCCAAGCCCTTATGGAGTTTACATTCTGAATTTATCTCCTATTTCAAAAACAAGACTCCATTCCTTTAGTACCCTTGTTCAACACACTCATTTAAGGAATGCTAATTGGCCACAGTAATATATAACAGTTACTCTGTTTACAAAGAAGGAAAATGAGATTAGGGGAGAATGAACAATTTGTCTAAAATCAAATAGAAGCAGACTTCTTGACCTATAGCATAAGAGAGACTTACTTTGATCTCCCTGAGGTGAGTAGGAAATTCAGTCTTTAAATTATCAAATATGTTTTCTGTGCATCGGCAAAGGAAAGTTAAAATTACATATGCAGTAGATGAAAACCTAGAGCATGCCATAGTGCTCTGAAATGTGTAGTGTATGGAAAGACTTAGAAATTTTATTTTAAATATAGAAATGAAGAAGGTAATTAAGACTTCAGTCACATTAATGTGTCTTTTTTTTTTTTTTTTTTTTTTTTTTTTTGCCTAGGTTAAATAACATTAGAGCAATTAGCATGTCAGAGTTTTTCAGGTACTTTTTTTTTTTAATTTCTTACTTATTCCCTAAAGTAAAGGGAATAATTAACTGAAATCCAATTAGTGTAGACTTAGAACACCTGTTTCTGAAATCCTTTGAATAACTTTATCATATTATTATTTTTTCTTGGTCTTTGTTTTAAGATGAAACACATATCCCTATCCAGTTGCTCTTAGGAGCTGAGAAATTTGCATATCACATAGAAGAAAAGTACCTGTTTGTAAAAGAAACAAAAGATTAAAAAGACCAAAAGAGTTGTGGATATATTAGAGCAGCTACTGTTTCTTAACCCTCATTTGACCAAACACAAATTTATAAAACCTCACTTAGTGCTAGAAAAAAAGAACTTAATTTGGGAGAGGATAATATAGACCCCATTTTAATATCCATAATAAAATTATTATTTGAAATGCACACCAAAGAAGGAAATAATGCATATTTGTGGAGGGGGAAATATTTGATATCTTATTTTTCAAATAGTAGTGGAGGGAAATACTGTTTTATTGTGATAGCAGAAATAGTAAATTATGGTAATTCTTGGGAATCAATAAGGGATCAAAGCAGAGTAAATATGAAAAAGGCATTACAAACAGGGAAAAGTATAAGGAGAAGGAAGAGGCAAAATGAATAAATATAAAGTATATCAATCATTTCACTAAATGCCAGGCTACATTTTCTCATTAAACAACAAAAACATTTGATCAAATTTTAAAGTAAAATCCAGTTATGTGCTGAAAACCAAAAAATCTTACAGACTTAGAAATTGAAAGTTCATTTCTCACTATTCCTGGGATCAAAAAAGAAATCAAAGGGAAAGTACAGACTGTTTAGAAAGCAATGCAAAGGATGATAGTTCATAATGAAAATATGAATACCAAAGGTATGTTTTCAATAAGAAAGGTGGGTGGATGAATAATTGTGAGAAGACAGGCAATAGACCTTCCATCTCTCTTCTGTGACTTTGAGAAGTTACCTCTATTTCCAATGACTATTTTAAGAAGTTTATTTACATTACCCAAGCACCCTGGCCTCATGATCCACAGTTGCAAATCCAGTATATATATATAACCCTCTAGATGTTCACCTCCTGTCTTCCCTTTAAGTAAGTCCTTTTGAATACTGCATTTATCATTCACCCTCGGAAGGTAAGGGGAAAAAAGAGAAGTGAATTATAAGAAAGTTCATTTCTCTAACTGTTCACAATTCCAGAAACAACTGATGTCGGAATGGCTTAAAAAGAACGACTGAAATGAACTTTTAGAATACCAATACTTTGGTACCAGTAATGTTAAGTAACTTTCTTTTAGAACTCTGTGTTCTTTCTTAAAATCTAAGAAATTATTTCCTTAGAAAGAAAATGTATAGACACATGAATGAGAGCATGTGCCAAAATACAGCTGAAGATGATACAATAAATCTTAAACTAATGTTTGTTCAATGTGAGATAGCCAGATTACATTGAACTTAAATAATTTTTTTAAAAATGTGGCACCATTTGGAACCATACTTTCCAACAGACATATAAAACAAGCCAGAAATGTAATTTTCAATACTCTAGTAGCCACATGAAAACAAGTTTTCAAAAAGGTTTAAAAAAATTATATATTTTATTTTATCCACTATATCTCAAATATTATTTCAAGGTGTAATTAATATAAAAAGTGATTCATAAAAAAGTGATTCACCAGATACTCTTCATCCTTTTTATACTATGTCTTCAAAATTCAGTGTATATTTTACTTTACAGCACATCTCACTTTGGACAAACCACATTTCAGGGCTTCATAGTCACATGAGACTATCATATTGGATAGCAGTAATTGGACACATTGGAGAACACTCAGAGATTCAGAGACATAGCATCAACTTCCAAGTCCACTCCTTTTAATTTAATGGTAAATCACTAAAATTCTATTTCTGTGCATAATAAAATTTCACTCAGAGAACACAGGCTATTGAACTCTACTTAGATCCTTTTGTGGCCAAAGGTTTCCCTGCCCTTGCAGAGTTTCCGATCAAAATGTGTATATAAAATAGGAGAGAAAAGTGTTCTAAATATTAAGTGAAGGTCTTCATAAATATATTTGAAGAACAAGTTCAGAAAGTAATATTTAGAGTCTAATTTTTAAATATCTTATCTTAGGGAATTTATATTGATAAAATTATAGAAAAGTTATGTATAATTTATTTATGCAGTGGTGACTGATCTTCAGTTTTTAGTCAGACTGGAGCTTTAATGCATCTTTAGCAGAGAAGCAGTATTTGTAACAGTGACATTACACAGAATTTGGCCTACTTCTTTATATTTATTTTCTTTAAATCTACTAGTAAATTATAGTTTCATTTAGGCTATTCAAATGTAAGGTATAGTGTTTTATTTTAAAAAATTCCTTAATGAAATTTCTTTCTATAAATCAGTGCTAATTTGACTTCTCCAGGTTAGCTTGATGCAGTCACCCTAAAAACCTAATTCACAGAACAGAACACATGAAATGCACTTGGTGGGGTCTTGTTTTATCTTCTTGTATGTTGATTTATCCACAGACTCCCTGGGCTGCTGTATGATAATTAGTCTTCATCCTGACACTTTCTCCTTCACCTTTGATCATACACTCTGTGCTTTTATTCTCCTTGGCCAGAATTTTACTATTATGTGGCTACAGTTCATAATCCTTGAAAATCCTTATTAGTCTTGAATCCTTATCATGATTCTTCCTAGTGAACTGCTTGGTGACACGTTTTTGACCAAGTCAAATATCTGAAAATTGCTGACAGTAAAATCAGTCATTCTGAATTGTAAGTTTATAATAGAAATCCAGGACTATCAAACTGCAGGTGACAAAATAACAAGATCACAGTGAAGAAAAAGAAAATATAGTTTAAAAGATTCTACAAATAATAATACAGATTTCAAACTTTTTGATTCATTTGAGATTTCACTTGTGGTTGAATTTAATAGCTTGTGTATATACGAACATACTCTGCTATAATCTCTCCTATTCTCAGATACATTCCCATTACATAGATATATTAAGAAAATATTACAAACAAACAACTCAACTAATTCACTACTCATTACATCTATGTAAACTTTATAAGAAATATTGTCTTGGCTCATTATCATACACTTTGATTTTACCACATGTTCAAACTCACTAAAAAGTAAAGTATGAATTTTAATGCCCTACAACAATATTTTGACTACATTCATATTTAAAGAGAAAAGCATTCATTGAAAGAATAATAAGCATATATTTTCCTCTCCAAAGAGAAAATATAAATGGAAATGAATAGGATGAAATAAATGTTTGTTAATTACATACATTTTCCCAGCTGTTGAAACCAACACATATACTTAATCAAAAGATACTGACTTCACAAAATAAACATCTTAAAAAAAAAACTTATTTGAAAATAGAAAAATGTGTGACCTACTCTAGAAAAATATCATATTGAATGTCATATTCATAGAAACTTTTGGGAGAGTGGAGGGAAAAGTATTAATAAAGTCCTCTGGGTGAAGAAAGGGGACACAAGGTAAGAAGATCTGACAGGACCACGAGCCTGGTGGGCAGGTTGCACAGTAGAAAGAAGGGTCAGACGCACAAAGAAGAGGCAAAGCAAGCTGAGGTAAAAAGCCAATTAGCGGATTAAAGGGTAGGAATCCGAGTTCTGAAACACAGGGGTGATAATATAGGCAGCTTGGGAGAGGATTAAAATAAAGAAGTGATAACAGTATTCAGTTGAAAGGGAAGCCTGTCAAAAATGTAAATAGGAAAAAAAGGTAAAACAATGAAAACAAAACCCTGACATTTACTCAAGGGTTATAGTAGCAGAAATAGCAGAAACTCAAAGGGGTAAATGTGATGGTTTTAGCTCTAAGTGTTCTGAAATCATTAACAGAGGACCAAGGCAGATGGAAAATTTGGTCCCAATTACAGGAAACCAAATGGACTGAAAGGAGTAGAGGGAAATAACCCATTTCATTTCCCTGTTGCTTTTTTTGAATACATCATATTAGGCAATCAAAGCCTGACATCCACAATTAGATCGTTCCTAGAGATGGTACTGTATTATTTAGAACAATACATTGAAGATAAATCTGATGTTTGGCAACTCTAAAAATATGGTATTTCAGAGCACATCACTAAAGCTAGATAGTGTTGAGTTTTCAGTTGACAATTTTTATTTAAATGTTTACATAATCTAGCTTATATTCATATTACTTCATTCATTAAAATATTTTGTTGGTAGTCCATAAAATGAAAGTTTATTGTTTAAAGGGTAATTTTGGCCTTTGATTAATTTATTAATACATAATTAAGTTGATGCTTTATTAATACCTACTTTTAAGAGCAAATAAAATTTAAAAAGTCTTTTCTAGTTATCATATTAAATTTCACTGTATGGCACTGTTCAACCACATATTACAAAGAGACATGTCTCTACCAATTATTCCATCAAAAATGGGAACATAACGCATAAAAAAAGCAAAAAAAAATTTACAATTAGAATTTTAATCCTCATTCTGACTATATTTCAGGTAATTTTTATAATATAAAAATGCTTTTATTTAATAAGTATTTTGATTATTGGTGGAATGTCATATTTTTCAATTAAAATGACAAAACAAATAATTTAGACTAGGTCAATGATGAAGATAGCAGGGGCAAACTGTGACAAGGACACATGAATTTAAAATATTTAAATCTATTATGTAGTGTATATGCAGATAGATGTCTTACACAAGTGAAAATTTAAACTTCATCTTAATAACAAATTGCTTTTAATTAAAACGAAAATGGACTACAACTTAAAATTTTTCTGACCAGCAGTCCTAAAGCAGTCTCATAAAGTATGATGAAAACACACATACGGATATAGAAAATATAAAAACTAAAAACAAAGTAAAATTAAAGCTGACACTAAGACCACATCAAAGAATGCCAAAGCTACATCTCATGAACTAGTACTAAGTGGAAAAAAAAAATGTGAAATTCCTTTTTTTCCCTAGTACCTCTGCTGACTCAGGGACCTAGGCACTATGCAACGAGAAAACTGGGAAATTAGTTGTTACGTTCCTAAAGTATACACTTTTTGAGCTGAAAGAAGAACTTCCCAATGAATTAAATAAGAGATCCTTTTTATTTCTGATACCCTAATAAGACGTTTCCAAAAAATATTTTTCCTAGAACAGTGTTTAGGGTCATGATGACCAATGCACATTATCATAATTTGGATTATAAGAATAATAATGTTAAAAACCTTGTAAGACATCAGATGAAAACAACAAAGAACTAATTACAATGGAACAAACAGTCAGGCTGGCCTCAGACTTCTTTATAACATTAGGTGCCAGAAGGAACTGGGAACAATAGCAGATTTTTGAGATGAAAATGTGGTGATCCAACAATTCAGGCTTTCACCAAATTATATTTTATGTGTTAAAGCAACTGACAACTACTCTCAGAATAGGAAAAAATCTATGTAATACTAAAAAAATAATTTTTCAGGACATACTCCAAAAGACCAAGAGGTGAAAAATTAGAATTAAAAATCTGAAAGTCATAGTATTACTTTAATAATATTCTTTAAAGCTCCATTACTATAAAGCATCCACATGCTGGACATACTACAATAAATCCATTGTACAGTACATTAATAAGCTCACAAATAGACAAAATCCTTGGATACTAAGGAAAAATGAAGAATAAACTGAAATCACAAAAGAGTCAACTCAAATTCAACAGTACTGACTTTGGGGCAAAACTGATTCAAGGAACCAGCATTTTAGGGTAAAAAAATAATAATAATCTCCCCTGTGAATATGTATTCTTAGCTTGTTCACATAAGGGTCAAATTCATACCATCCCATAGTTAGGAAATGGCCAGGCTGAAATAATCAATTAAAGTAACTCCAGACTGGTAGCCCCCTCTGAGCTTAGAAGAAGCAAATGCAAACAGACCTGGTAAAAGGGTTTGCAGCAGATCTAGGAGGGCATCAACAGTATCCAGTTATCAGCTGTGATTTAAAGGACTCAGATTCCCTTTATTCAGATTCAGATTTTGAACGTTCCATTTCAAAGAAATAGCATGTTCACACGATCATTATATCAATAAGCTACTGAATTTAGAATAATCTATTACTCGAAGTTATTTAAAAAAATCACAGGGAAAAACACCCAACCAAACTCTCCCAACACAAAAAACAGTTATGAAGGCTTGTCTAGTTATTTACACTGATGGTGGTACGAAAAGAAAAATATACCCAATTAAAAGTGAAAGTACTTATATGTTGAATAATTTTAGTATTACTAATAAGATAATGATAAAATTATATATGCATATTACACTCAACTACAAAAGCTAAATATTTAATAAAATGTGTGATTGAAAAAATCAGAATTGTGAAAGAACTTACATATTCTGTATTAATAAATCCAGAATGGTAACTCTTGTTGCTAACTTATCTGTATATAGCTGAGATCATTTGCTCTTCAAAAACTATTTTAAAAAATCAGTAATTTTTTATTTGATCACATTTTCCCAAGATTTTCAAGGAAACATTTTGTTAGTAAAGGATAATCCTAAATATATTGTTTGGGAATGAATTCTTATGTCTTTTGACCTATTAAAAAATTTGTTTCAGAATAATCACAATTCAGATATGTTATAACTTTTTATGCAACAAACAACACATTGGCCAACTCGAGAAATCAGAACTATATATGATGCTAGCAGAAATACAGGGACACATTATTTAAAGAAAATTTTAAACCCTATTCTCTATCATGTAACAGGAGAAAAATAAGAAAATGAAAAAGCTAACCAGCATAAAAAAGATGGTAAATATATACAGGTATATCCAATTTACATCTCAAAAATAAGTATTTCATTACTCTAAAGCACACATGGAACACTCATGAAAATTTAACATATATTATTTCAGTAAGTTCTATAAGTAGGAAATGATGCAAACTTGATCCCAATGCCATAAAATTTTTAAATTATAACAATATTTTTAAGGTCCATTATAAACTGAATTTTAACTCTTAAGTGAAAATGGAATTT
The DNA here is from genome assembly GCF_036321535.1 of Camelus dromedarius. NCBI lineage: Eukaryota > Metazoa > Chordata > Mammalia > Artiodactyla > Camelidae > Camelus > Camelus dromedarius. The sequence continues at coordinate 53,433,431 of NC_087441.1, forward strand.
TATAGTATGATAATTAAAACACTACATAACAGAATTTATACAATTATATGAAATTACAAATCAGATAAAATACGTGAGTTAAATTCCCAATTCATATAGGTAGAAAAACACAAAGAGCAATGAGATTTTTCCTTTTGTAATGTTCACATTTCTAGTTATGGTCTTTTCTTTTTCATTTAGAGAAGTTCCTTTAACATTTCTTGTAAAGCTGGTGTGGTGGTGTTGACCCCTTTCAGCTTTTGCTTGTGTGTGAAACTTTTGATCTCTCCATCAAATCTGAATGAAAGCCTTGCCATGTAAAGTAACCTTGGTTGTAGTTTTTTTTCCCTTTCATCACTTTTAATATATGTGCCTTTCCCTTCTGGACAGCAGAGTTTCTGCTGAAAAGTCAACTCATAGGCTTATGAGAGTTCTGTTGTATATAACTTTACTTTTCCCTTGCCACTTTTTTAATATTCTCAATCTTTAATTTTTGCCATTATAATTACAATGTATCTTAGTGTGGTACTCTTTGGATTGATCCTGTTTGAGACTCTATGTGCTTCCTGGACCTAGATGTCTGTTTCCCCTCCCAATTTAGGGAATTTTTCAGCTATTATATCTTCAAATATATCCTCTGTCTTTCTCGCTTCTCCTTCTGAGACAACTATAATGCTAATGTTAGTACATTTGATGTTGTCTCTTAAACTGTCCTTATTTCATTTTATTAATTTTACTTTTTCTGTTCAACTTCAGTGATTTCCACTACTTTGTCTTCCAGTTTGTTAATTCATTCCTCTGCATCATCTAATCTACTGTCAATTCCTTCCAGTGCATTATTATCTGTTATTGCATTCTTCATCTCTGGTTCATATTTATATTTTATAACTCTTCATTAAACATTTCACTCTGTTCATCCAATCTTCTCTCAAGTTTTTTGAACATCTTTATGATCATTAACTTGAACTCTTTATTGGGTAGCTTGTTTATCTCTACTTCATTTAGTTCTTAATCTAGGGTTTTATCTTGTTCCTTTGTTTGGAACATATTCCTCTGTTGCCTCATTTTGCCTAATTTGCTACTTTCATTTCTATGTATTTGGTAAGTTGGTTACATTTCCCAACCTTGGAGAAGTAAACTTTTTAAGGAGACATCCTTTGCATCCCAGCAGCACACTCCGCTCTGGTTACCAGAGCCATGTGCTCTAGCAGTGCCCTCTATGTGTGCTGCATGCATCCTTCTGTTGTGGCAGGCTGACTACTACGGGCACCTGGTAGGCATGGCTGGATCCAGCCCAGTTGGTTGCCAGACCCTGCCTTGTGCAGAGGCTGCCAGATGCTGGTGGAAGGGGCTAGGTCACAAGTCAACTGGCTGCAGAGACCTGAGAGGTCCTGAGACTAGTGCTGACCCACTGGTGGGTGGAGATGGGTTCCAGAATGGGTTGTTGTGGAACCAGGGGTCCCATATCTAGTGTCAGTCTGCTGGTGTGTGGTGCTAGTTTCTGGCTGGCTGCAGGATCTGGGCTGTCCCAAACCTGGTATAAGCCCATTCATGAGTGGGCAGGATCCCAGAGCAGCTGGCTGAGGGATTCAGTGTGTCCTGGAGCTGATGTCAGCCTGCTGGTGGCTGGGGCCAGGGCCCAGTAGGGTACCAGAGCTAGTGCTGGCCCACCAGTGGGTGGAACCAGGTCCCAGGGTCTCTGGATATAGGGCTTTGGGGATCCTGGAGCTGGTGTTGGCCTGCTTGTGGGTGGTGCCAGTTCCTAACATGGCTGCCTGTGGGATCTGGGGTGTCCCAAAGCTGGATTCATCTTGCTGATAGATAGGTTTAGATTTGGGGTGGCTGGCTGAAGGGCTCAAATGTTCCAGAGCTGGTATTGCCAGCTGGAAGGCAGATTTCAGGACCAGTAGGTTTCAGGGCTAGTGTTAGTCTGCTGGTGAGTGGGCTGGGTCCTAACATGGCAGGTTACAGTTCCTAGAGCTGGTGTCTACATTTTGGTGGGTGGGACTGGGATCCAGATGATCCCAGGGCTGGTGCCTGCCCACTGCTAGGTGAGGCGGGGTACTGGGTCTAGTGCTGACTCACTGGTGAGTGGATCTGAGTTCTTGGGTTTCTGGTTGCTGAAACCAGTGAGCAGGGCCTAGGCCCGAGAGGTCCTAGGGCTAGTACAAGCTTGCTGCCAGGAGAAGCTGGGTCTCATGATCTCTGGGTGAAGGGTCCTGGGTATTCCTGAATTGGTGTGTCATATTTGTGTTGAGCAGGGCCAGGCCCAGTGAGTCCTGGGATAGGTGCCTGCCCCACTGATGTGTGAGGCTGTCCAGAGGCTAATGCCAGCCCACCAGTGGGTGGAGCCATGTTCTGAGGTCTCTGGCTGAAGTGATCTGTGGGTCCTGGGGCTAGTGCCAATGCACTGGGGTATGGAGCCATGTCTTGGGCCCTCTGGTGTGCAAGGCTGGGTCCTGGGGTGGCTGTGGGCTCAGGGGGTCATAAGACAGCCAGCCTACAAGTGAGTGAGGCTGTGTCTCCACCCAGTTAGTTGCTTGGCCTAAGGTGTTCCTTAACTGCTGCTGACAGGCTGATGGGCAGGGACAGGTCCCTGCACCAATAAGCTAGAGGGAGGATTCCAAAATTGTGCTTACCAGAACTAGTGTCTCTGTTGGTAGAATGAACTGCCAGAAATGGCCACCACCAGTGTCTATGTTCCCAGGATGAGCTCCAGTTGCCTCCTGCCTCTTTGGGAGGCTCCCCAAGATAAGTAGGCGGGCCTGACCCAGGCTCCTTTCAAAGTATTGGTTCTGCCTGGGTCCCAGAGCCTGTGAGATTTTGTGTGTGCCCTTTAAGAGTGGAATCTCTATTTCCTATAGCTCTCTAGATTTTCTGAAAGTAAGCCCTGCTGGCCTTCAAAGCCAAACATTCCCTGAGCCCACCTTTCCAGTGCAGGAACCCCAGGCTGGAGAGCTCAATGTGGGGCTCAGAACCCTAGCTCCCAGGGGAGAACCTCTGCAATTTTAATTATCCTCCCATTTGTGGGTAGGCCACCCTGGGGTACGGGTCTTGAGTATACCACATCTCCATCCATCCCTCCTACCTATCTCCTTTTGGTTCCTTCTTTATATCTTTAGCTGTAGATCTTTTCTGCTAGCCTTCTTGTCTTTCTCATCAATAGTTGCTCTGTAAATAGTTGTAATTTTGGTGTGCCTGTGGGAGGAGATGAGCTCAGGGTCTTCGTACTCAGCCATCAAATATGTACTTTTAAGTACAAGTATTGATATAATAGATATCACTTTGGAAAAAATATATTAGTTCTATACTTCAAATATACCAGAATAAACTAAAAATTGATCTGTTTTCTAAATTTTAAAAAATGAAGCCGTACATGTACTAGAACAGAACATGGATAAATTCCTCTATAAACTCAGTATGGGGAAAGCCCTTCTAACTTTGATTCGGAATCCAGATACAATAAGAGATAAATTCAACTGCATAAAATCTTTTAAAATATCATTTAGCCTGGAAAATATAACACCATTAGCAAAATCAAAAGAAAATGACAAAACCTAAGAATATATTTGCAACATAAATTATAAAGGGCAAATATTCCAAAATATTAAAAACTCTAAAAATGAGCTACAGATATGAATATATACATCACAGAAAATATATATATATAAATGACCCTAAAATACATTTAGGATATTCAGGGTCACTTAATTTATAAAAATGCAGATTAAAATTGCACTTATTGACCATATCACACTTATCAGATTGACACAAATTCAAAGATTAACAATACATCCTGCTGGTGAGGTTGTGAAGAAACACATTCGCATACATTGTCAGTGAGAACATAACATTAAGCCACCCTGATAGAGGAAACTTTGGCAATAACTAGCAAAACCAAATGTACCTTTTGAATCAGCAATTATACTACTAAGAATTTACTCTGATGACATATCTCCATACTACAAAAAACCCATGTGTAAATATATTCATTGGAACATAAATTATAATAGAAAACTGTTAAAAACAAGTTAGATGCCCAGAAATAGAATGCAATAGATTTTTATAAAGTACTGCATGTCCAAACAATAGAGTATCATGTATCTATAAAGAAGACTGAAAAAGATATTTATAAACTGATAAGGAGTGATTTCCAGGATATATTACTGAATAAAAATTTTTTCTATCTATTGTGTAGGCATGAAGAAAATAAAGAAGATATACATTGAGTGGGTGTCTCTGTTTACATATTGCTTACTTTTGCAAAACAGAAACAGGAAAAATAAAACAGAAACTAGTGAAAATGGTTGTCTACAGATGGTCAGTGGGAACAAGAAAAGAAAGGAAAAGAATCAAATGTCTCTGATTAATCTATATACTTCGTGTATGTATGTATATATATATATATATATATACACACACACACATATATATATACACACATTCTGTATATATATATATACACACACATACTATATATGTATATATAGTACTTAATGTATTATATATAAATATATAGTGTATATATTATATTATATATAATTAAGTAATATATTAATATAAGAATGATCTATATTTATTAATATTAATGAGTTAATATAAATACTTTGATATGCTTATTAGAACATATTTATATATTAATAAATTATATGCACTAAATGTATATACTTTCAAAAATATGAAAATGAATATATATATATATATGCATGACTGGGACATTGTGCTGTACAGCAGAAACTGACAAATTGTAACTGTACTTTAATTTAAAAAGTATATACTTTAATATATACTATAAAAATATAAATACTATAGTATTTAAGCAGTATATATTTATACATTTTTATTTAAGTATTTACTACACTGTATATTATATATACAATATTTAATGTGTGAGCCATATATATTCTTTATATTACAAAAAACTAAATTTAATCAAGAATGCAAAAACAATAGAATTTAATACAAATAGAAACAAATCAATTTAACAGTATATCAGATTTATAATATAAGTGTGTGTGCATGCACACATCACAAATAATTTAAGTAACTTTGGAACCTAGTATTATGACTATAAACCTCTATCTAGTAGGATATATTTTAAAGACAAAAAGAAAATAAATTTTTAAACTTCAAGTTTGCTTAGCAAGTTTGTTGTTAGTAGTGGTAGTAGTGTAGTAATCCTGAAAATATTTTGTGGGTACTGTAGGATATGCTAAAAGGGTAAATATATTGGTGTTCTTGGGAGTCAGGATTCTCACTGCAGGGAAAGTAAAACTCAGACATGAACTGAGGCTAGTGTGAAGAACCTTGCAATGTAGCTGTAAGAGTAAGATATAGATAAATAAATATACATATACACATATGTACACACAAATATATATATATATTTAGTCTATCTCCTGAAAGCCCATAGGAAAAATATGTACATCGTAAATTCCAGTCTTGGTTTTTAAATACAATTCCATACGAAAAGGAAGCAGGGAGCCTTGGAGAAATGGTTGATTCCAGGTTTGGGACATGGTAAGTGTAAGGTAAGCTTACAATATCTAGCTGAGCTAAAAAGCAGGGAAGTAAAACAAAAGAGGTGGGGTGGAAGAGAAAGTTCCTCTTTAAAGAAGGTCTATTAATAAATATAAATAGAAAATCATTTTGCAAGCACTAATGTTATAACTGATTCAAGCAAAGATCATCATGAGTACTAAAAATATTAAATCAAATTTTGTTTAGTAAAACATGTTCACGCTATCTTAATATATTGCCCACAGTTATCTATCAATTGCAAGAGAAAAGGATACCTTTACAATGGAAGAATTTCAGAGATGCCACCCTAATCAAATAATTAAAGTTAGCATCAACAATAATGGAACAAATCAATATCATACACCTCCTGATGTAATATACTGAGATGGATGCAAGATCCTCTGGGTAGTATTCTTGACAAAACGTTTAACTTGATTCCAATAATATAGAAATAATATGTAAAATATTATACAAAACAACTAGGCTGGAGTTTTCAAAACTCTCAGAGTAAGGAAAATTAAAGAAATTGTTTTAGATTAAAAGAAATTAAGACAGCTACACGTATTGAATGATCCTTGATTAAATCATGGGTTGAAAAATAAAACAACTATAAGGGATATTAATTCGATAATTGGGAATTTTTTAATATGAGCTGATATCAGGTAGTATTCTCACATCAATGTTATATATTTTGAATGTAACAATATCATTAAGCTAATAAAGAAGAATGCCCTTGTTCTGAGGCAATATATGCTGAAGTATTTAGTGGTAAATTATCATGATGTCTGCAACTGATTTTCAAATGGTTCAGCAAATATATATCCATATATCAGAGAGAGAGAGACTGCAAATATGGCGAATTGGTTAAAAATTAGTGAATCTAGGTAAAGAGAATATAAATGTTCATTATACTGTTTTCAGTTTATCCATGGGTTTTAAATTTTTCAAAATAAAAATCTGGGAAATTTTTTTAAAGCATTTAGTATTAATAAACTAAGAAAGTATTAACTTGGGAGAATTCAGAAATTATCTGAAGCTGTACAAAACTAAGACTATCAAAGGCATTGTAATATAGTTATAGTCAGGCTCTTTAACAGTCTCATAGAACCTAAATAAGAATAATAACAAAGGAAGTATGTGCCATTTGTTTAGCACAGCGCTCTCTCTATTTCAAAGAGATATTACTATCACAAGTAGGAATACAATTTTCTCAGATGTCCTCATTCACCAAATATGTGTAGTAATTCACAAGAATGTTCACTCTTCTGTTAATTCCAGAAGTGTATTGTAGAATTTGTAGTAAAGAGAAGTTGGGCTGGGGCCATAAATTTAATAACAGCAAAATCACTAATTTCCACATTGGCGGCAGGGAACCCTGGCTTCAAGTCCCACATTTATTACTCACTAACCACGGAGTCACCATCTAACTTATTCAGACTTCACATTTCTTACCTGTAAAATGTGAATATGAATATCTAGTTCATTCATGACTCCAAAGAATTATAGGTTAAATAACAGGTACCATATAACAGCATAATGTCTGACCAAATTAGGTGCTCCATTAATGGTAGCTGAATCTGAATCTGATACTGTCTAATAAAATCAACGGTGTAACACATTTTTGACACTTGAACTTGGTTCTATATTAATATAGGCATTGGTGCTGTCTGCAAGAGAGAATACGTTGAATTTCATGAGCATATACTCCCCAGTAGAGATATTTCTTCAATTAAAATTTGTATAAAATGACAGCTCTCAAAAAGGCACAAGGACATTTGTAAACTAATAAATTCTCATCCATAATTGATCTACCGACAGGCTTTTAATTAATGCATTTTTCTAATAGTTGTAACATTCGTACTATTAAAATTAAAACATTACAAAATATTGTTATCATTCCAAATATATAAATATACCTAAAAATAATTTTACCCCTTACAAATTTACCTCTTGTGGTTCCCCTTTTTTACAGAAGTATGCCCAAGTTGTCAGAACAGAGTCATCTTACACTTGAACGAAGCAGGTGCTAATCTATTTTGAGGTAGCATATTTTGAGAAATGTCATGGCAGAAAGATCCCCAGTCCCTTTCCTCTAAAAAAAAAAAAAAAAAAAAAAAAAAAAAAAAAAAAAAGACGTACTAACGGTGGATAGCTCTACAGAAAAGACTGGCAGTTGAAAAGCCCCTTCCACCCTCAAAAAATTTTTGATCACTTACTTCTCCTTTAAATATGTTCCAGCGGGAAAAGGTGTATAAAAGGATCAGTGGGCATGAGAAGAAGGAAAATCCTCTAATTCACTATTTTTCCAGAGGCTAAAACACACATCACAGAAGTAGTAGACTATAGAACCAGAGTATCTTGAGTATCTTGAGCTATAGAGAAGACCCCTTCTTCACCCACTCATATCAAATACAGACCAGTTCCTCTTTGTAACCACTGATTTGTATGGACATTTGTTATATAATTGAGAAAGAAGAGAAAATTTTATTTGGGTCCAGAAGCTCCCAAGTCAGAGGAGACATGAATAGTGAAGGAGATGGCATCCCTTCCCTACCTGGCCCATCCAGGTATGAGCACTTGTGGTTCCAGAGCTAAAAGTTAAGAGGTAACAGAATGGTCTCATGAGATATCCTGTGATTCCTGATGGGCTTAAAAGACAGAAGATGCTGGAACGTTTTCATGAGAGTCTTCACGTTCATGAGAGTCTTCACTGACACAGGTGAAATTCTGAGTTGGGCAAAAGCCTTTCTCTGTAGTGTTTTCCCTGCACTCTGCACTTCTTTGGCACTCTGAGGGCGGGCAGCTCTATAGACATCTATGTCCAGGGAAGACAGGAGGACCACTGCCAGCCTAGTCAGGAGGTGCAGCTCTGTGAAGCCGCTCTGTGGGAGGAAACTATGATTGGAGAACAACATGAGAGAGAAAGAATACTTGGTCACCTAGGGGAAAAAATGGGATTGCGAGCACATGTGAGGCCCCTGTCCCATTAATTTTACCACATGCTGCCACTGGGACAGTTTCTCCCAAGAAATCCTTTTATCTTAAGAAAAAAAATCTTTAAACATTTCTATACTATAAGATAAGCAAAACATTCTAACCACAACCTTCCAAAATGTGGGTTCAACTAATTCCCATTAATTTTTCCCTAAGAATTTCTGCTATAGTCAGTGTGTTCCCCAAATACGTTTGCTACTCTCTTCTTTCTTTCCTTTCAGCTCGTTAGCTTTGATCAGAGTACATCATTTCATGAATTTGGTATAGCTTCTCACAACTTCTCCTGCCCCTCTAAATACAAATGAGAGCAATAACCTATCAGTTTCAGAAACCCTTCACAGACTTCAGCAAGCCACCTGAATCTACTGCTCCTTCAAAAATACGGCAGAAATTGTCCACATTCAGATATCATGCATTTGCAAACGGAAAAACATTTTTGATTGAGCCTTCATCAATTATCTATTGTTTGGGAACATCTTTTCTTCTGTTGTCTGATTTTGTATTTGACCTTCGCATTTTATTCTAGTTTGGCTTTCCCATTTAGAAAATACGTTTCTTGATGTCAGGGTCTGTTGTTATTTTCATCTTTGGATCTTCCACAGTGCTTAAGACAGAGAGGTCCTTATAAATATTTTTGGTGCATAGGTTGATTCATTTATTATCCATCATGGTATTGAGAAAAAAACAGATGGAATATTTGGGGTGACAACTGTACCACATTTTGAGATGTTATTTCCTCAATCCAGAAAAATCTCTTCATTTATAATATTAAATTTCCAGTTATTGTGCTGAAGTCAAATAAGCAGGCCACAGTCTGCTAGCATTTAACAGCAATTTTTTTCCCAATCTACAAGCAAAATTATCAAAGAGATAAAATATTAGTAGTCATCTCCTCTCTCGTCAGGTTTACCAACACTGAGTATATGACTACATATAAGGTGGAATCTAAACCTGGCACCATGATCTTCTTTTTATTCCCCATTGTGAATCTTCTTGAAGAAATTTAATAACAAAATATTGCCAGCAAACTTAAGGTCTAAATAAGCTCTTTACATTTATCTTTAAAATGTACTTTTACGTACTAAAATAAAGACTCTTCTCTCCTAAGTTCTTCGTCGATTAGCCAACTGCACTGGCAGAAAGACCAAAATGTTTTGCTTGGTCTTTTGCTTCCCTATTCACTGACGATCAAAATTAAAGTCATCACATTAAAACGATCATGTACGTAAAACTCCTATTTACACAACACAGTCAAAGATTAGTAAGAACTGATAGTTATTAAACATGAAATCACAGAATGGTTTATTTTAATAGTCTCTGATGTGCGTCAAAACGCATTGTTTTCTCTTCTTATATGAAGCCTAGCTTCTTATTTATTGTTTTACTACTACCTTAATGTTATAAATACTTAATGTCATAAAAATATACAATAGGAAGAAATCTCTTTGTTTATCGTTAGCATGAGAAATCAGCCCTATGTTCAATTTAACACATTTCAGGACAAAAAGAAACCACTGATCCCCAACCTCTAGGACAAGAGAAATTAAGCAGAAAGAGTTGCCTCTGATGTTTTTTAAAACAATATATTAAACTGGATATATGGGGAGGGAAAGCAAAGAGTTGATTCGCATGACCAGGGTGAAAAGAAAAATAAACATCAGAGTTGCAAAAACATATATTCCATAACAAGTTCTTAAGACTCCCAGGTGCAACATCAGCAGCGCTCGGGTCTCGATTTTTATTGTAATCTTGTGGCTTTTTATTTGTAACTTATATGAAAAGAATCATATTGATTGGGGCAGATTTAACTCAGTAAAACCTATTCTACTGAGATTGTCTGTGCTAGGTGATTTTATCAAGTTCTCTTTTGGTTTCATTTTCTTCCTCATCCCTATTCCCAGGGGAGGCTGCAGCCCAGCTTGCAGAGCAAATTGCCCTAAATTGAGTTCTTTCTCTGGCATAGACAGGGCTGCCTTTAGCTCCTCGGCTTGAAAACTTTATGCATTCTTTTTTCCTTCTTCCTTAACAATCTCCTTCCCTTTTTCCAATTAAAATGGAGAAGTTTGCACCGGTACCTGCTCCCAATTAAATGAATACTGCATTACCAGCCGCACTCCCGGATCTTCTTTACCCTCCCTTCATTAGCCTTATTCCTCTGAGGCTGCCTGGCTGTCTGCCAGAGACTTATGGCAAGAATTCAAAATCTTGCACACTTTATCCCCTCCAAATCATCCTTGAATATAAGCAGTCTGCTCCTCAGGCCCAGCATGAGAAATCCAAGAACGTGTTCAAAACGCATAGAGGGTGGGGAGGGAGAGAAAAGGAAAATGATTTATTTAAAAGGCTAAAAGCCTATGCAAAGAAAGACAAGCTAAAAGAGGTTAAGCTTCCCAGTTAATTGACCTTAGTTTCTTTTTTAAAAGCCTGAGTAGGAAGAAAAACAAATGACAGTTCGATGACCATGCTTTGTTTCTGAGCGCCTTCATGCCTACAGGAAGTACATCATCATCTTCACACCTCAGGCATGCCGACTCCCTAACACTCACATTATACACCAGGACCAAAAAAGCCAACCTCGGAAGCCTAAGCAACTGTTTTGTTTTGTTTTGTTTTGTTTCTTTATAAAGATCAACATGGAATTTTCCAACAAATGTGAGTGCTATGGGGCCATTGCATCAGCCATTCTCAACTGACACTTGGAATCAGTAAGTGTGCATCAAGCTGTCATGAATGATGACCCAGGTGTCAGGCCACAGAAACAAACAGGCATTCAGTGTGCTTCCACTGCCCCCTGAAACTGTGCAAATTCCACTTACAGAGGCTTTGAACACATTTAGCAGAATGTATGATCAAATCTCATTTCTGGTACATACTGTCTGTGTGACCTTGAGCAAGTTATTTAACTTCTCTGAGCCTCATGGCTCTCATTTGTAAAGTGGGGATAACAGTTTCTAGCACCAAATACTGTTCTGTGGACTAAGTAGGACATGCAAACCACTTAGCACAATTCCTGGCACACAGTACATAGCTAGTGTAAACTTCTATTATTGCTACTAATACTAATATTAAGCAAAAATTACACTATATGATCTAACAGAACTTTTGGAGCATATCCCAAGGCATGGCAAAGGCTAAGGACACTACATAGATGATTTTTAATTTTACAAAATAAAAAAATGCACAATTGGATTCTCAGAAGCCTATCCTTGTTTGACACAGAGCCCAACACAACTAGGAGAACCACTAAGGTCATTATTAGACAACCTATCATTTAGTGGTAATTATTAGTCATCATATTCTCCAAGCACCTTAGAAAATGTATAGTCATTGTTGACTCTTTAAGGACAATACAAAATTGAACACTTTAAAACACTCATCACTGAAGTCAATTTGTTTCAGTTCCAAGAATTAACATATAATTTGGTTTATCTCCTAGTGAGAAACTTCTAAGGCCTGCTATAATGCCATAGTTTACCACTTTAAAAAATAATAATAAATAAAAGGAAAACTGTAAAAAGCCATAATTACTGTCTATAATATAAGTGACTATATTGATGAAAAGACAGAAAGATTATGAAATTATGATAGAGGGTATATATTATAAACAAACTTATGCTGACCATTTTTATCTCCTGCAGTAGACCCAATTCCTTTCTCTCCATGAGCTGCAAGATTATTGCCTGATTTGTAAAAAATACAGTGTTGTTTGAGAAACCTAAGGCAGCAGACATACTCTCAACACAGGAAGGTACTTTACAAATAACATTTTTTGATTAATCAAATCCAAGTCATATGTCCCATAGCATTTTGTATAATTATTAGGAAGACAAACATTGGAATTGGAGACATGGAATTATATTCTAGCCTTCACATTTTATTTGCTATGCAACCTCTAAAAACTTATTTAACTTCTCAGACCTTCAATTTCCTAAATATAAAATATAGCAATATGATCCTATTCTAAGAATTACATTTAAAATAGTTAACTTGAGATACAAGAATCTGTTTTTATCATCATCATCATCAACAGTGATTATTGTCAAATTTTTGACTTTTAAAAGTTAGTTCTTAAAATAGGAAAAGAGCATTTTATGAAGCAAGAGATTTTGAAATATGTCATTTAGTCCATCAAATATTGGTGGAACTGCACTGAACCCAATAGCAGTAATATACTCATTGGTTCAGATCATGTATATTTGAGGGCAGCTAAAATGCAATGGCTTATTAGAGATTTTGGTTTTAAGGAATAGATTGGGAAATCTACCTCATTTATGAAGTTATCTAAATGTTTGTTTAACAAAAAGACAAAATCACATACCTAGCACATAATATATAAACAAGGTCACATGGTAATGGCAGAGACAGGATTTAAGTTCAGGACTGCCAATTACAGATAAATGTGTCTCAGGTTATCTTTATACTCATAATTCAGAGATGTCATATTTCCTGGCTACATGAGAAAAAAACTCATTAGGAGAGTATGAAATTTTCCATTGCTGTACTACCACAGGCATTTTAAAATTACAAAATTAATTTTAAATAAAAATGTATTCTAAATTTCAAGTATCACACATATATCCCCTGAAAGCTGCCCTCCTGTTATAAATCCTGTCCTGGTTAATGGCACCACCATCCACCCATCCCAGAAACTTGGTGTCACACTGATATTTTCCCCCTCAATAAGTCATTTGTGCTGACAAGTATATTTCTATAACACTGACCAAAGCTGAATCTTCCCCTCAATTTCTGCTGATACTGCCTTAATTCAGGACCTCATTGTCTTATGCCTGCACTACTGTAGCGGTCTCCCAACTAGTCTCCTTTACCCCAGCTTTCTTACCTACTCCTCATTCTACATTCCACTCTCCACTCTTCCACATTGTCATCAAAATGATGTTCCTAACAGTCTGATTGTGCTATTCCCCAACTTGAAACCTTCAATCTCATGCAGTCTCTCCTCAGTCAGGCCCCTATTTGGCTGTCTCTCCTCTCTCTCATCTTGTGTCCACTCTCATCCCCTATGCTCTCTGTATGTCTGTGTGCCATCTTCTTTTTCATCTTTGCTCTTTGTTTTTTAGCTTATGCCATTCCTCCAGTCTTTAATTCCATAATTTTTCCCACTCAGCCTAAATATTCCATTAGTGCTTAAAAAGAAAGTTCTATATAGACTCATTCGATGAAGCTTGTGTCAGTAATTGAGAGAAGTATGTTAAAATCTTTTTGGATTGTGCATTTGTCAATCTTCCATGTAGTTCTGTCCACTTAATGCTTTATATTTTTAAAATTATATTAGTTATATGTAAATTATAAATCTATAAGCATAAATATCTAAATACTCCATTTAACTTTATATTAATGTAAGTATACTTGGTATAAAAATTATATAGTTATAGCAGCTTTCTATTGGTTAGTATTTATCTGGGATAGTTCTTCCATGCCTTTACATTCATATTTGCTATGCATTTACGTTTTAAGTATGAATCTTTAGATTGGATGCAACTGAGATTTTTAAAATCTGGTCTGACCATTTTTGTCTTTTAATTGCAGAGTTCACTCTGTTTTCATTAATCAGGATTACTGGCCTATTTAAATCTATTTCACTTAACTCATACACCTAAGAGCAACTTATTTGATTTTTTCTGTCTTTTTTTTTCCTTCTCTGCCTCCTTAATTCCTTCAGAAAGCATTTCCTGAGCAACAGCAATATTGTAAGCACTACTTCAGACACTGGTGATAAGGGCCGAAAAGAATAGACAAGATCCTTACTCTTAAGGATATTACATTCTAGTGGGAGAGGACAGAGAATGGATAAGCAAACCACTGAGTAGTAATATAAATAGATAGTGATGAACATGTTTTTAAATAATGTTCTATTCTTATTCTTTACTCTTTTCAGAGCTCTTTCATTTTTTCTTCCTCGGCTAAGAGTAGCCTTGTAATGAGTCTCTCCTTTTCCCATTTCTCTTCTGATACATCTGCCTCACTAATATTTTTTATTATATCATAATTTAAATATTACTATTCCCTAGCTTAAAATCTTCAGTGTCTCCCTATTGAGTAAAAATACCTCAGCCTGACATTCAAAGTCTTCTGCAAAATGGCTCAGCCTACCTTTTCTAGCTCTTTCTTCCATATATCTTTATGTGTCCTCTACTCTACTCTCTAGCCAAATAAACTAGTTACTTCCTGTTTCGAAATACATCTAGGTATTTTTTTCTCTATCTCTTACTCTACTTTCTCATCCCTTTCCACCTGATTCTCTAATTTCTGCCATTCTTTAAAGAACATTTGAAATACCATTTCTCCAAAAAACACCCTTCATGATTCCATATATTTGTGAGCTCTCCCTCTTTTGAATTTCATAGCACTCATTATTTTTTACCTTTTTAAAGGGCACCATTCTACATTTTTTCACTTATTATAATGTAAACTTCTTAATGGCAAGATTTCTTTCTTACTCATTTTGATTTCCAAAAAGTACTAAGTAAAATGTCCTGGAGATAACACATAAGCAGTAACTAACTCTTGAATTAAATTAACAATTGTGTCTAAGCCTGATCACCACCTCATACCATCCATTCTTATCCTGAGGCAAAAATATTTGGATAAATGCCCATAAATGGCCAATACATTAAAAAAATAAATAAAACTATGCAACTTCATTCTGGAGAAAACTGTTTTGAAAAGTAAAACACCTCAAATGATCAAAAAGCCTCAGTTAAACTGTAAAAATTAAGTAAGCAATAAATATATATGAAATATATCTATACTCAGTTCAAATGATGAGTGAAAGTATATCTTGCTTGTTGGGAATGGGAGAGATAGGAAGGGGAGAAGAGAAACAGATTGGAGAACAATTACTTTAAATATGAGATGTTAAGAGTTTCTTGGAGATTAGGCAAATTATTAACATATTCATTAATATTTCTCAGTAAACATGTATGGAGCACCTACGACATGCTAAGTTCTGTGCTAAGCCCAGGGAGTACAAAGATGAATAAGTCTTAATATTTGCCTTCAAGAAGCTGGAGCTTAGTGGGGAAAAAAAGATAAACAGATAGAGTAAAACACAGGAAGTGTTACAACAGAAGGGTCTGTAAAGTTCAACTGGAGACTCAGGTAGGAGGCTCTGTAAAGGTTTCAGGTGAATTAGCTCTTTTACTGAGAAAACAGCATGGGAGCTGGGAAAGGCAAGCCTTTATGCTTTCAGAGTATTTATGCCCTCTTTTACTTGCAGATATTACAGTGATAAATTGATAATATTCTACACAGTATTAATGTCACACCATGGGTGTATCACTATCTTTTGCATATACTGCTTTATGATATTTTATAAACTTCTGATTAAGCACGGCAGTGGAGGCACATATTTATTTATTCCTCATCCTTGTAAAACCACACAAAACTGACAGTGAATGAATTTTAAACTTATAAACCCATAGGATGAAAAGAATATGAGAGGAGAAGATATCAGATAAGGAATAATAAAAACATTTCTGAAATGCTGGAAGATAGATGGATGAATGGTAACTGCTTAGCAAACTAGATAAAGCTAAAACCTCAACCTAAATTGAAGCCAATAGGAAGTTTCCAATTTTACCTCAAAATCCCAGTAAGTCTCAGAATATGAAAATACGAGGTATCTCTGAAGGTGAGATGTTAAAATAATGGGGAAGGGGTATATTAGTAACTCCCTTCCCCACTATTAGTTGAAAGGATTAGTTGAAATTTTACCTTAAAAAAATTAGTTACTAGATCCTTTCCCTGACCACAACAGAAGATCAGAGGTTTGCACTCTGTAGAAGTTTGTACAACAGAAGACAGATTAAGATGTTCTATTGAGTAATAAAGGATGAAATGCAAATCCCCGTACTGCATGGTGAGACCTGCAGGTCATTTTCTGGTTTAGTTCCCAGAACATAGCCCACTAGGCTTTTACCTTCCAAGCATAAAATTGGAGAAGTCTTCTCTAGAAAAACTGGAAGGCTCAGAGAAACATGTACATATATGAGATTTAGGGTCTCTCAATTAAAAAGTCATGTGGCCACCTTATCACACTGTAATAAACTAACAGCCAGGGATAATCAACATATGGAAAAATCTTCTAGCACGAAAGAAAAACCTAAACATGGACTCTAGAATCTCAATGGGGTCAGGTTTCTGGACAGAAATAGGAAAACTAAAAGATAATGAAGTAAGACAAACTTTTTGAGGGAAAATTATTTCCAAGCTAAAATTCAGTAGCTAGCCAATGTACTTACAGAATGTAAGTGCAAATCAAGAATATTTACAGACAAAGAAAATTCTGGTATATTCAAGGCCACAAAAAAAGGTACCTCCTGTGTATTCTCTTCAGGAATCTTCTGGAAAATAACTTCAATTAAAAGTTTGCAGTCAACCAAGAAAGAGAATCAGAAAATGAGTCAGGACAAAATAAAAAGAATGTCTCAGGATGATGGTGAAGGCTCTAGGAAGGACATGTACAAAAAAACAAACAAACAAACAAACAAAAAACATGTCTAAAAGGATTGATAAGAAAACTGATTCACAACACAGATGTGTCTATCAAAACAGGGTATGCTTGAAGAAAGTAAACTCAATATATCGGATGTATTAACATGGAAAAGGGTGATGGTTGAGGAATAAACATACAGATTATCAAAGAAGAAGATTTGGAAATTGAAAAAAGTGACTCAACGTATTCTATGATTGATCGTAAAGAAAATTCCATCACATTTTAATGTTTAAAGCATTAAACTCTAAGAGAAGAAATAGTTTAAATTAATTCTATTGGCAGAGTTTTGCTAATTGGTTTATCTGAAGGCTCTTGAAATACACTGACATACCTCTTCAATGACAGCCAGATTATGAACAAAGGACTGTTGCTTGTTGAAGTTGTCATTTGTACCTGATACTAATTACTGAAATAAATGTCATAAATGTGCCTCTCTGTTAAAAATCGTGGAGGAAAATAGGAGAATGAACTTCATGTTTAACCTTTCTCCTAAAATTAAAACTGGCTAGAAATTAAAATTCTTGCCATAACTGCTAGTTCCCCTGAGACTCCCCAGAAGTCTTGTAATAAAACTTTGACTTGGACTAATTTGAATGGCTACCTATTCCCTGCAACAATCCCTAATTGGTATCTGTAATAAAACATAAGCCATATAAATTGGACAAAATTTAATGGGAAACTTCCCCAGCTTAGCTATTTAGTGATAGTTCTTTAATTAGGAGTCCTTGATTACATTTTCATTCCTACAAGATGAGTCTGCAAGCAGAAAACAAAATACTTTCTTTTTCACCTCAACCTAGCTTCAACTCATATCTTCCCAAAGCACTTCGAACATACCAGTTCATGACCTTAACCTTCATCAAGAAGCCTGGCTGCTGTGGAAAACTGGTCTTCTACTTTTGGTAAATCAAAGGAGGAGAAAGACAAAGTCATATAGTGGGCCAGGAAGGCACAGTATGCTCAGTGTCCAATTAAGAAGTGAAATAGATTTATTTAGTTAAAATTACATGCAACCCCTTATTTTCAAGCATAATATCTTTAATTTACATGAAATTAGTCAAATTATACTATTTTCCCAAATTAAATAAATTTGACTAGCTTATTATTCAGACCCCTTCCAGTTTCCAACAAACTAAGCCAATGCTTATCTCAAGGCAATGAAAATTCAACAATTGGCTTAAAATTCACAAACCTACATTTGAAGTCATCATCTGAATCTCTATAAATAAAAGAAACCATAAAACCTAATATTCTCCACAGCAGGAATAGCCATTTTATCTCCCCAAACTAACCTACCTCGAAAAAAAAATCATTTGAACAATGCTCACATGGCAGAGATATATACAACAACTCCAAAATTAATTTGCTGAAGAATTTAAAGCTCTAAATTGTGTATATAACCACTAACTTAACTAGTAAACCTTTCAAAGTTCTGGGTTTCTTTTAAGGTGATAGTAACCTGCCTCAGTGGCAAAGAGAAGGGATCCTTAGTATGTTATATTCTTAAAACCTAAATGAAAAAGATGCTAGTCTGCACTGGGAAATTTTCATATGTGAATAAATATCATCTAGCAATATTTTGTCTATCATTTGATAATATTTAAGCTATTTGATAACTATACTAAAAAATAATCTTTGCTTCTCACTGAGCTAAATCTCTTGGGTTTAATTCATCCATGTCCATCAAAGCCTTTCTAAGGCAAAAAATGAACCTGCACGCATGAGACAATTCCAATAAAGATATTTTCTAAACTTAACTAAATATTGCCCTTAACTCCTCAGACCGAAACTACAGGGTGAATTCATTTCAATATAACAACCATTACGAAATAATTTTAGAAAACCCCTGACAACAGTAAAATTGACCTTATTATATCAGTGTACTCACACATTTTGTTCACAGGCTCAGGACATAAGGACTCAAAACCACCTCTGATGCTTTCTGACAGATTGTAGATGAACCAGATTCCGTAGGGGTGTACACGCCAAGGACATCTAGAAGCCAAATGACAAAAAATTAACATCTCCAGATTCTGTCTGTGTAGAACCAGGAGCAACTCTGAGATTTTTAAACTCTGAGTGTACTGTCAAGAGAATCAAGTCCATTTTTTTTTTTTGTTAAGGTTTGTTGAGTTTCAGGGTTTCATTAAAAATACCACCATGTTTGAAACCAGTTTTTCTATATCAAAAACTTAAATTCTCTGTAATTTGCTTATATTAGTCTCAGTTTTCATTTCAAGAGGGACAGAATTTCAGACAGGGTGTTGCCTTTTTAAGGAGATTTATTTAAACATTTCATGAATTTTACAACTAGAACTTTAATTCATTCACAAAAAGAACATCTTAAGACCATAAAACATAACGGTTAACAAGATGAGCTTTGAGAGTTGGTATCAGTTGAGTTGGCGTTTAGATTTTTAAAGGAAAAATGGGACTAACACATGTACCTATTTTATGATGGGGATGTTAGCATTAAACTTAGTACCTAACATATAGAGTTTAGAAATGTGAGACTTATTATTTTAATTATTAGTCCCCATTCAGCCAAAATTCACAGATAGTTAAGAGCCACTCTTCTTACTCCGTTTGTAGGTGGTCATTCCTTTTTAATTAATGAAAGCAGTTATTGTAGAAGATTGTTCCATAGTCAAAAGCGGAAAAGCAGAAAGTATTAATGGTGAGGCAAAGAACCTTCAACAAGCTCAGAAATTACCTCAAAACTCAAAACCAACATCAAAAGTCAGTAGCAGAGTCCCCAGAAATGAAAACGAAACAGTTGCACACACTACGTAGCATGAGATGAAAGCGGCAAGACCCAGTGTTAGGAGCTGAACTACATCCTGTTGGTTCCCTCAGACTCATGCAAGGATACTAGACAGGTATAGCAGACTTGGCCTGGTTTCTTTAAAATCAAAATCAAACAAAATGCCTATGAGTGAGTAATTCATTTGAATGCAATTCCAGGAAGTATGATTAAATGATAAGGGAAGTCAAAACAAAAGAGAAAATAAATAAAAGGATATATTATCAAGTCAGCAATTGATTGCTTAATTTAGCAAGACTTTCTGAGAAGCCTTACAAAACTGACTTCAGAACCATTTTTGTAAGGGAAGAAAAGGAGCATTAATCCATAAGCTCCCATTCCCCAGAGGTCAAGGATTACTCTGAATGTTGTCACCTCCCTTGTAGTTCCAAGTTGCTCATGCATGAATGTCAAACAAGTTCCCACAGGTGGTTTTATGCCATGTGCGTTGAGACTTTATTAATTTCATCTACATAAAATAAATTAGAGCCTGAATGTAACTGATAGCAAAAGCCATGGTTGAAATTAGTGTTGAGGCTTTAAAATGATGAGCAAGAGTTCAGCATACAAAAATCAATCAATGTTAATATGTTGCATGAACAGAATAAAGGAAACCAAGACACGTGATCATCTCAATTGATGCAGGAAAAGGATTTTACAAAATCCAGTACTCTTCAATGATAAATGCACTCAACATACAGGGAATAGAAGAAAACGTTATGGTAAATAAACACGATAAAGCATATTTATGAGAAACACACAATCAAAATTATACTCGATGAAAGACTTAAAGTTTTTCATCTTAAATCAAAAACAAGATTAGGATGCAAATTCCACCTTTTCTATTCGACATTGTACTAGAAGCTCTAGCCATAGTTATTAGGCAAGGAAAAAAAAAAAGTGTCCAAGTTGGAAAGGAAGGAGTGAAATTATTTATATTCACAGATGGCATGATTTTACACACAGAAAATCCAAAATATTCTGCAAAAAGACTACTAGAGCTAATAAACACATTCAGCAATAGTTCAGTATAAAGATCAACACACAAAAATCAACTACAATTCTATATAGTAGCAATGAATAATGTGAAGATGAAATTAACAATATGTTTTTATTCACAAGTGTATCCAAAAAATGAAATAATTAGGAATAAAGTTAATCAAGGAGGTGCAAGTTGTACAGTAAAAATTATAAAACATTATTGAAAGAAATTAAAGACAAATAAAGTAAAAGACACCCCATGTTCATGAATTGGAAGACTTAATATTGTTAAAACAGCAGTACCACCCAAAGTAATCCAGAGACTCAGTATAATCCCAATATAAATCCCAATGACTTTCTTGTAAAAATGTGAAAGCATACCCTAAAATTCATATAGAAATAAAAACGACCATGAATCGCCAAAACAATCTTGAAAAAGAAGAACAAAGTTGAAGGACTCACATTTCTCCAATTTCCAAACTTAATCCAAAGCTTCAGCAATCTAAAAAATGTGGTACCAACATACAGATCAATAGAATAGAATCTAGAGTTCAGAAATAAACTATAGTTAATTCTTTTTGTCAAGAGTGCCAATATCATTCATTCAATGGGAAGGAAAGACTTTTTAACAAACGGTGTTGGGGCAAATAGCATCCAAATGCAAAAGAATAAATTTGGACCCTTATTTAATACCATATATTATACTCAAAATGGATCACAGACATGAATGTAAGAGATAAAACTTTAAAACTCTTAGAAGAAATACTAGGTAAATGTTCATGACCTTGAATTTGGTAATAGATTCTTAGATATTACACCAAAAGCACAAGCAACAAAATAAAAAAGAGATAAACTGGACTTCATCAAAGCTAAAAACTTTTGTGCATATAAGAACACCATCAAGAAAGTGAAGGGGTAACCTACAGAATAGGAGAAAATATTTGCAAATCATATATCTGATAAAAATATACAATGCAAACACATGCATATAAATAAATGTTCATAGCAACACTATTCATAATAGCCAAAAGGTGAAAACAAATCAAATGTCAATCAACTGAAGAGTGAGTAAAAAAAAAATGCATTCAATGAAATATTATTCAGCCATAAAAAGAATGGAGCACTGATAATGTGACAATGTGAATGAACCCTAAAATTATGCAAAGTGGAAAGAAGCCAGACACAAAAGGTAACATATTGTATGATTCTATTTATAAGAAATATCCAATGTAGGTAAATTCATTGACAGGAAGTGGTTGCCAGGGAATAGGGAAATGGGTCCCAGGTGCTTAATGGATACAGTGTTTTCTTTTGAGGTGATAAAAATGCTTTGGAATAAAATAGGGGTGATAGTTGCATAATATTGTGGATTGTCACTGAACTGTACAGTTTAAAATGGTTATCTTTATGTTATGTGAATTCCATCTCAAGTTTTTAAAATTAATGTACAAAAATATCTAGTACAGTTCTCTCAGTCCTCAGATTGCTACAGGTCTAGCTAACTGAAGTCATATCACAATCAAAGCAAATAAGTGTGTTTCCTGAGTATATGAGAGATCATTTGAGATGACAGTGGTAAATATGCTGAGAGGCTGAAGTAAATCACCTGAAGCTGCCCCTGTCAGCCCAAAGTTTTGCCGTAAGCCAACAGGGTCACCTTGGGTCAACAGAGTTCCTCCACACTTGTCAGCTCCTCTGTCTGAACCTAAATTATCCATAATATCCATCACCTATTCACGTGGTTTTTTAGAATACTATCTACATTATCCTACAGATAAGGGTCATGGTATCTCTAAACATGTTTATTTAAGCCAATAAACAGGGAGAAAAGACCACAATAGAAGGAGAGTAGAGGATAATTTTTTGGATCTGAAATTATATAATTATAACTGGAGATGACTGCACAAAGAACTATATAGCTTTCTCAATAAATAAATCAACTTCTGAAAATAGAAAATATATATATGTATGTTCACAGGGGGTTGTGTATGTAATTTTTAAGAATGCAAGCATACTATCACATCTTTCTTCTACACAAACATGTCTCATTTATACTCTATTTACTGTAACAGATAATATTGAGTCCTGCTCAATTTTAAAAGCAGTAATTTTCAACATTTCTTACCACATCTTCATTGGATCCAAAGTCATGTAGCCCCAAGACAAGTTAATACCTTTTTAAATTAACAAAAGCTTTTTAAAATTATAACAATGAAAACACACACAGAGACGCACACCAACGACTGCTTAGTGAAAGTGTGGAATCTCTCTTTCACTGCCCCTCTCTTCTTTAAACTGCTTCTTGACAAACATTCCTCTTAAGATTCGAAAGGGAAGTACAAGTAACATTGCAGACAACCAGGAGTCCTAGAGAACTAATCCATTTCTGGCTAGAAAAGAACAGCATTAAATCCACCAGTCTCCTAGGATATTTTCCTACACCTCTTGAGTGGAACCCACTCTCCTCTCTGAGTCAGGATCAACTTCTAAAGAGATAGTCTCGGAACCCCTTTGATCTTTGTGAGCTTAAAGACTGCCTCCCCTACCCTCACTCATTATAGTTAATAATCCTCTTCCCTTTTCTTTTGGGAAAAAATGAAATATAAAATTTTTGACTGTTATCAACAATTCTTAAATGCCGTACTAATGTTGGTGTGTCCTTCTTACAAAATAAATTATAACTATGACAGCAAAAGTAGAGAGTGTGCAATATTTGCTAAATTCCTGTAGGAAGTCTCTATTTATCCAGAAATCACACTTGTTTACTGCTCTCTGCTTCTTATGATGCTGAAACTTCCATCTTATTGTACATTTAAAAATAAAAGTAAGGCTATGAGGGTCAAATATGAGGGTTAACTCGACCTTTCCCAAGAAAGTAAAACAAGAACTAACGTCCTCAACTGGCAGAAGTCACAATTCTGCAGACACCAGCAGTCAGTCTTTCGCAATCGCCCCACGAGTCATCAAGCACCACCCTACTTGGACTTACCCCAGTGGAAGACTCACTGGAGCTCCTTTTTGGTGGCTATTTTATCTACCCAAGTAGCTTACTACAAGAGAAAAACCCATTTAGGCCTCTCTCTCAATTGTTTCAGGAAGAGGAGAAAATTTTATCTTACTGTGTGTGTGTGTGTGTGTGTGTGTGTGTGTATGTGTGACATATACTGACTTGCCAAATATCACAAGGTACACAGGGGGCCAGACCAGTATTTTGAACCCATGCTACATGACCATAAATCCTGTATTCTTTCCACTGTACCCTACTCCATCAATGTGGCCACTGGTTAAAAATAAAAGGCAAAAAAAAAACCCTGCATTCATTTTAAATTTAAGAATCTAGGAACAACTAACAGCTTTTTAAAATTTGAGTCCATGAAATAAATCAACTATATGTCATTTCCTAATGAACTTCCTTAATCTGCTAATCAAGACATACGTAATATGAACCCATTTTCCAAAGATCTGTGTTCTTATTTACACTGAATTCAAAACACAACTTATTCACTTTAAACTGGAGGCATGTTTTGTTCCCTGCTCCTTTCCCTGCTATAAGAGATGATCATATATATGCATTGTAAAGATACTTCTCCTAACATAGCTACAAAAGGCAATTAAATGGGCTTAATAATTTTAGTTTTGTTTGCAGCCTCGAACAGAACGTGGCTATATGTGTAACCCTTTTTATGGGATCTTACTGAGATCAGAAAAGAATAATTATTCATTGATTAAAGCACAGTAAATCTCCTACACACTAAGGATAATTTATTCAGCTATAAAACCATGGTGCACACTTTTCTGCTATCATTCATTTACACACAAAAAGAAAATTATAGATACCACTTAGGAAAGAAATACTGATACTGAAAAATATTTTGTGTTTGAGATTAAGAGCTACTGGAAATCCACCCACACAACACCAACATTAAACACACACATACACACACTTTTGTTATCAGTAATGTCCTTATTTTATTCAGTGCTGTTTCTGTGAAAGAAAACTAATA
This sequence comes from Camelus dromedarius, assembly GCF_036321535.1. Taxonomy (NCBI): domain Eukaryota; kingdom Metazoa; phylum Chordata; class Mammalia; order Artiodactyla; family Camelidae; genus Camelus; species Camelus dromedarius. Next base: position 53,458,227 of record NC_087441.1, read on the forward strand.
TTAAACAGTGTGAAAATATAGTGCATCAGAAGCTAAGAACAAATTTATGTTTTTCACTTGAAGGAAAGACAACTATAAAAGAAACACATTATACATTTGATTCTAAAGTAAGTGAGTACAAGGCTAAAATAGGTAACATTTATTTAAAGTTTCTTGTTAGAGGGACAGTATGTGCAACTGCAGTACTGTTATTCTTGAGTAAATATTCATATATAATGAGTATACTATACACTAGAATGCTGTGAAAAATAATAAATAAGAAAAATCTATACTGTTTTAATAGACCTCAGAGCTAAAAGGGAAAATAAACTCACAAAATTGAAATATATGAATGTAACTACATTTGCAGACATGTTTGACACCTCACATACATATAAATTCATTACTTTAGATTTCATCACATAGTAACTGAACCCACAACGAGGCACTGGAGAAACAAGGGTGAATGGGAGAGATAAGATGCCTGCCTGGATGCCTAATAGGCCTTAATGCCTAAATCTTTATAAGCATGTATGTACACCAAAAAAGCAAAGATGAAGAAGCATAGAGTGATGAGGGAAGTGCTGAGAATTTACTGATGACCCACTCAGCTCCACTATACAGTGATACCTACTAAGTTAACAAAATCAGTAATTCCTATATTTTCATGTAGCTACACTGAAGCATTCATCATAACTTTCATCTCTACAAGTAACCTAGATCTTGGATTTCAGATACCCATATACTACTGCCATCCAAATTTGCTTAGTTCTAACCCATAGTAGGAAGAGAGAAAGCAGTGCCTAACTTTGATCAGCTGCCTCCGAAGTCTCCGATAACATCTTTAGACACACAAAACCATGCCTCTAAATCCCACTTAGGATCTAGATTATTCTTATTGCTCAGGGATCCAATGAATAACACAAAGGACGTCTACATTTCCCAGCACTCTCTGCAGTTAGAGGGGATCATGTAACTGAGTCACAGCCAGTGGAATGCAGATGGAAATGATGTATGCCACTTCAAACCTGGCTGCACAAGATACCACTCTCTCTTTTCTATCCACTGCCTGTGAGACACAAAGTGAGCTTGTATCTACATGTTGAAGATAGTAGCATTACAGCAGAAGAAACTCCTGGATCCCTGAATGACTGTATGACAAAAAACTTTCTGTACTTTTTTCATCACAGACCAGGAACAAAGAGTTTCCTGTTTAGATCTTGGTCACTTCAAAATAGTCTAGCAATCAAATTCCTAAAAGCTTAATAACCAACATCATGTTATGCGTATCTGTAAGGAATTAAGGTACAGAAGAAATGAGACTGGAAAGAAGACATAAATGATTGTCAAAGGAAAAGTAAGTTGAAAGTTTGTACTCTTTCTCTGAGGCACAGAATTCTAAACCCATATTATTACATATGCAATTCTCCACCACCTATACGATCATCACATCACCATCAATTCAACCCGTAAACTCCATCCCAATTACTGGACTGTGAAGTTTTTTAATCAGTTTATATACTGCCAGACCCAATTCTCAAATCATCTTCAGAGAAAATGTCCATGTGACCTCTCAATCCTTTGATAGCTTCCTCTTTGCATCCCCTGGCATCTATACATGCTCCATTCGAGTGAAGCTACTATATGTCACTCGTTGGATTTCCCTGTGACTATCTCAAAGGGAGGAATCCCCATTTTTGGCATTTTCAACACCCAGCCCAGAACTGTGCCCAGAGTATGTACTTATAAATATTTATTGAATCCATTCTTAGTAACTGACTTATAACTATTTGATAAAGTTTTTGTTCTAAACTTTTATTTTTGAGTTTTTTAATATGATTTCAAGTTACTTGAAGTCAAGGTTGTATTATGTACCTTTATCCCCCACAAGCCTAATTCTGTATTGTCATGCATTAAGTAGATAACCAAACAAGTATATTGAACAATTATGTGGAATTCATTCTTTATGTTTTTCCAAATGCTCAGAGAATAGTTAGAAAATTAGTCTATTTAGGGAAAAAAAATTTTTAAATGTGTACTTTCTTCAGTCATTTATGACTTTACCTCTAATTCTTCTTGGGCCATTTGTGGCAATAAAACATAAGAAATCTTCAGGAACAGGTACAGAAAGAGTACCCCTAAAAATGCCCTATTATTTCATACAGAATTTTTTAAATGCATTCTTTCCATCTATAATGGGTGCATAACTGACCTCCTATCAGAAAGTTATCACCTCATAAATAAAATTTTACTTCCTGTTACTTCTAACTAGCCATTTCTCCATATATTACCTTATATTTGCCTACAATTTAAGCATTATCATTCATTAGTAAAGGTGTTTCTATTATGAGAAAAGAAAATCTCAAGCTACCTTAGTTTATACTTCTTCAGATCATCTAAATTTCATTTATTAATTTCTTGCTGTCTTGTCTACTTTCTAATTTTAATTTGGATTCTCATACAGATATGTCCATAGAAAGGGGCTATTCATGGATAGATGATTATTTTAGTATACGTGAAGGTAAAGTGTTCATTTACACAAATAAATTTACATTCTAGGATATTCATCAGTAACTGTGAAATTTGTTAAACGTGTTTTTTCACAAGGACGCTGAACCACTGACTGCATGTTGACAATGTGGATCACAGTCAACTGGACAAGGTAATACCACTCCAATGGGGAATGCCACATTGGCCATCCAAGGTTCCTCTTGGGGGATGTGTGCCCTATTGTATACTTTACATTTCTGAGCATCTACTCTAGTGTATGACTGCCTAGTTATTTCAGGTCTTGTCTGCTAAAAAGGTAGTTGCACTAGATAACATTAAATATTCCTCTAAATCCTGAGAATCTATGGTTCCAAGCTGCAGGTACTTCCCACAGAGGTTGTATTTTATTCTTGTTTGTATCCCTATTATGGATTGAATGTTTGTTTCCCTCTAAAATTCATATGTTGAGAACTTAACCCCAAACATAATGTTACTAGAAGGTGATTAGGTCATGAAGCTGAAGCTTCATAAATGGGATTACAAAGAGCTCCCTCCCCTCTTCCACCAAGTGAGAACACAGCAAAAAAAAGATGGCTATTTGTGAACTAGGAAGTAGGCTATTACCTGACACTAAATCTGCTAGTACCTTGACCTTGGACCTCCAGAATTGTGAGAAATAAACGTCTGTTGTTTATAAGCTACTTACTCTGTGATTTTTTTTTATAGCAGCCCATACAGACCAAGACAACCCTCTTACCATCCAACACAGTTCTAGATATAGTAGGCAATCAATATGAAATTGTTGAATTGTTTATTGATTTACCTTAGGCTTTAAAACTATCATTTTCCCTTTATCTTAATCAGCTATGAAAAGGTTATGGAGACTAGAGGTGATGGAAAGTGGGTATTGCACTCAATAGAATTACTGCTCTGTGTCAGGCACTGAGGTGAATACTGAATCCAAACAAATTCAGAGGCAAGTATTATTTTATTTCCATTTGATAGATGAAGAATTTGTAGCTCAGAGCAATTATTTGCTCAGAATAACAATGATAATATTAAAAAATATAATTGGGAGAATCTGAATTAAGGGATGGTCTGCTTATCCTACTGTCACCCTCTGCCAGTCCCTTACAGTTTAACACCAACACTACAGAATTCCTACACAAAACAGACAGCTAGTATTTACAACATAAATGGCTTCTACATTGTTCTTTGAGCCAACGGGAATTCCAACAAGCTGCTGGTCACTTCATACTTTTCTTACTACTCTATACCACCCTCCATATTTCCCCTGAAATTTTGAAACATTTGTTTGGGATGCTAAGTTTTGTTTATTTTAAAAGTGCATCTATTTAATCTACTTAAAGGATTCAACATGCACCCCTTTGTTTTCTACGGATTAGTAAGAATAAAGTGGAAAAAAGAAAGACTTTCAGAAATAATCAAATAAGATTTCACTGGAAGCATAGGCCAGGAAGGCTAGAGAATACCAGAGAGAAAGGATGTCAGTGACTATAAGGATGAGAAAAGACAGTTGGAATTTCAAAAGGACACTTCATTTGAGTTAGAAGATATACACTGTTAAATATTCCCCTTCTTTTGATTTTCTTAAATTCTACTCTATTCACTAAAGTTCACACGTAAGTAGTTTTATTCTAAGGGAACTCAAAGAAGAGAACATCAAGATAATTAACAAAGATATTAAATCAAGGGGCATTAAGATTTTAGTAAGAGAATTTCAGTCCCTACAAAATTCTACTATATAATTAAGTAAATATCTAAGGGGGCTTAAAATTAGCAGCCCATCTTAGATATTGCCGTGACCTAGCCAGACCTTGACCAAAATTTTCTGAACTGAGAGAAATTGCTTGAAGAGTGTAGCTCACCGTTTTATCAACACACTTCTCTGAATGTAGAATGTTGGTACTAATTGCAGTGTAAAGGACAAAGTATGAGAAAAGGTTGGACACGTGAGCAACACTTTGTAGTTGCTGAATATAAGTCAACAAACTGACAATTTGTATCAACAAAATAAAAGCACTTCATTTTAAAGTTACTGTGTTGGGCATTGCATATTTCATATACATACTTGGTTTAATAATTCCAACCTTCAAGTTTTGATAAAATATCTTTCTTTTATTAAAAAAGAGGTCTTTCTTTAATTCATTTTTAAGGGGGAGGTAATTAGGTTTGTTTATTTATTTCTGGAGAAGGTACTGCGGATTGAACCCAGGACCTTGTGTATGCTAAGCATGTACTCTATCGCTTAAGCTATACCCTCCTCCCTATTTTTTTAAAGTCTTTATTGTCAGATCTAGAATCACATGGTATGCACTTATTCCTGCACATTCAGAGTGACCAAGGTAGTTACTTGATGAGTCTCTACCTCATGAGAATATATGATTTGTCAAGGAAAACAAATATTTTTTTAATTACACAATTTCATAATTTCAACTTGTGATGATGTTGGTTATCTTAACATTTTACTTGGCAATGAATTGATAATCCTATATTGATTTCCAAATTTTTTTTCTAGGCCATGGAGCTCAGAAATTTGGAAACCACTGAAATTAGTATGTAAGAATAGGTCAAGGAATTGGAGTAGAAGGGCACTCTTGCACCTAAGGGAAAGAGAGAAACAGCATTGGAAAAGGAAGAGTGCTATAATCAAAGTAGGTATTTTTATGGTTCAAGATCTAAATGGTAGAGCCATTTTGATGGTGATGATCTTCAGTATGGAACTAAGTAAATAAGCTGCTGAAGCACACTGGAGATAACAACGATTTGCTGTGGACTTCTTATATGCCAAAGGTGTAATATATATTCATCATTAAAACAGATAGATGGGACATAATATAATTCTCACTCTACAGATGAAGGTAAGATGACACAAAGAGGGTAGGAAATTTTCCCAAGGTCACATAGCTAGAAGTGATTCAATCCAGCCTGTATTCAGAATTCAGTCTTTCAAATTCCATGCTCTATTGCCATCAATGAAAAAGAGCACTGGAGTAATGAAAACCAAAGTACAGTGAGACTGGGTAAATAGATGGGTCATCAGTATAATGGCTGAAAGAAGGTTGTAAACCAAGTTGTAAGATCCCCAATAAATATTAGTCAATACACAGGAGGCTTTTGGAGTTTGTTGGCCATGAGGTAAACAAAACAGCCTAAATATAAATCAGAGAAACCTAGAAAGTAATGAAATATTTTCCCAGGAGCCAATGAAGTTAATTTTTTTTTCACTTTCCATAAGTAATTAAATTCAGTCCAAGCGTCCTTGGAAAATATGATTCAAAATGTAATTTTATGGAAATTTGCTTTATGATAGTAATCCCACCTTACAAAGAAAGTTGCAGATTCATAATTTCACTCCCATTATCAAATAGAAAAGATTCTCAGTTTTCCATTGCTATCAACAAGCTGGGAGGAACTTTATTTCTTTTGTATATTTTTAAATCTAGTTGTATCATTTTTGTCAATCTACCCTGGGAGATGGTATCTAGAATCAATTGGAATGTAGAGCAATGAACACATAAATTACTCTGTAATCACCAAATTGAATAAACATTTATGATTCTTTAATATCCAAAGTCCAAACAAGTTATTTTTAAATGGTATCTCTCTTATTCATTAAACATTGCAATCTTTATTAATAGATGTTATTATAAAGATATGTGTCTCTTCTCATGAACTAGTTTAACCCTCATGCAGCCACATGCAGCCTTCTTTCTGTTCATCATCATCACATTCCACTTTTACCACATTTCCTACCTCAGTCCAACATAGACAGCAAGTTTAGACATTCCCTTAAATAACTGGACACATCAGAATAACATATCATTAATTATTATTATTTAAATCTTATTTTTTATAATGAAATTGTTATCCAAATTTACTTTTTATAATTAATTTCTGCCTAAAATGCAAAAAAAATTAATTTCATAATTACAGTTTAACAATATAACACCAATTTCATCTGTTGATCCCCCCATAGTTGTAAATGTATGAATGTAATGGATGTAGTTACACACGTGTTTTTACTTATTTTCATAAAAGATAACACATTATAGAAAAGTCCATAAATGGCTGAATAAATTATTATAAAGCAAAGCCCCATGTAAGTACCTCCAAGATCAAGAAGCAGAATGTTAACATCACCATTCGGGAAACTGTTTTTGAAATGATGCATCTAGTCAATGAATATCAATGACTTAACTTTACTGAAAAAGAGACAAGTGGATGCTATATTCTTTCTACCAGAAGTAAACAGCATCACCCATGAAGTATTCTCCTCCTGTTCCCCCTTGAAACTTAAAACAAATCAACCTTCTAGTTCTAACTTCCAGGTTTCAGGAAATACAGGGGGCAGAGCAACATATAAAACAACACCAGGAGATGTATTTAGCAAATATCAAGACTGTAGAAAACACTAGAGGGGAAATGACCCAGTTTCTTCCAACAACAAAACCTAAAAAGTAAGAAAAGGAATTGGAGGGGAGTGGGCAGTTAAAGATGAAAAGGACTAAGTTGTTGAGTGATCATATACTTTTTTTCTCCATAATTTTGTATATATATTTTTATTGGAGTATATAGTCAGTTTACAATGTTGTGTCAATTTCTAGTGTACAGAATAATGCTTCAGTCATACATGAACATACATACATTCGTTTTCATATTCTTTTTCACCATAAGCTAACCACAAGATATTGACTACAGTTTCCTGTGCTATATAGTATGAACTTGTTGTTTAGCTATTTTACATATATTAGTATCTGCAAATCTTGAACTCCCAATTTATCCGTTCCCACTCCCTTTTTCCCCTTCTGGTAACTATAAATCTGTTTTCTATGTCTGTGAGTCTGTTTCTGTTTCATAAATAAATTTGTTTGTCTTTTTTTTTTTTTTAGATTCCACATATGGTTAATACACAGTATTTTTACCCAAACTGGGATATTTCAGAGAGTAAAAGGGGATACTATTGAAATGGAACTCTTGGACAATCTAGAATGTACAGTCACACCACTCAAGATGGACAGCAGCCAAACAAAAGAGGTAGGCCATTTTGTGAGTCCTAACTGAACAAGCAGTTTAAAAAATTGACCATAGCAAGAAAATTTGAAATACCGAGTGGATAACTGATGATGTGGAGAAATTGTTGAGTTTCTTGGTGTGATAATGGCATTTGTGAAGTGTATTTTTAATACTTTATCTATTACAGATACATAAAAATATTTATACATTAAAATGATATGATGTATGGGACTTAGTCCAAAATGATCCATATTTTAGGTAGGGGTAATAGGGTAATAGAGATGATATAAGACAGTCCATAAATTGGTAATTTTGAAACAAGGTAGTAAGTACCTGCAAGTTTATCAAATTGTATTCTCTGCCTTTGCTTAGTTTGGTATATTCCATAATTATTTGCCTTGACATTTAGTTTATAAAAAATATTGCCAGCACCTCAGAAATCCCCCATATGCCCACTCCCAATCACACTCCTCTTGCTCTTCTCTAAAATTGACCACCCTGTTTTATTTTATGCCTGTGTTACTACTTATCACTAAACACTATAATTTAGTTTTTATACACATCAAAGTTTTTAGTACTTATTCTGTATATTTTTTAATCTATATTACATATATAACTTAATGCCAGAACCCCCTGATAATTATACAGAATGCCTTCCAGAATTGTCCATCTGAAAGACAGGAGACTGAAGCATTTATCTCTGTTCTTGTTCTATTTTTGAGGATTGTGTTTTGGTGTGTTAATCCCACACTCCCAGACTGGGTTTGCACACCGGCCAAGAGATTCTTTAGTGCTGCAAAAGGCCATGAATAAAAACTATGAAATACAGTTAGGGAGGTGCATGTAAGCCAGCAAGGAACTATGTATCTGCTAGCTACAGCTTAAATTAGCGATGAGTCAAAAGAATGTGGCATTGGGCACCAGTAGCAATTACTAAAATGTACTCCAATTTAATATTTTCCTCTATGAGTAAGGCATTTTGTGTGCAGCTTGAAAAAACAAATTACCTATCCCAAGGTCATGATGATATTCACTGACACCATTGTTTAAAGTATTATTTTGCTTTAACATTTAAGTATACAGCCCTACTGGAATTTGTATTTAATTAGGGTATGATGTAGGGTCAAGTTTTATTTTTTCTCCGTATTAGTATCCAATTCTTTCTGAATTATTTATTGAAAAGACAAATCTTTCCCCACAGTGCCTCATTTGCATTAATCAAGTATCCTTATAAGCATGGCTCTGTGTGGTAAAGATGCCTGCAAATTTTTGGTCACTTTTTCCACTGAGTGGCAGAATATATGCCTCCCACCCCCCTTAAATCTGGGGTGACCCTGTAATCTGCTTTACCCATCAGGATGTGGCAAAAGTGATACTGTGTGAATTCTAAGAGTAAATCTGAAGATATGGGTAGTTTCTCCTTTTGCATGTTTAGAACACTCTCTTTTGAAACCCAGCTGCCATCTTGTGAAAAGTTCAAACCATGTGGAGAGCCTAATGTAGGTGCTGTGATCAACAGACCTACAATATCCAGCAAGAGTCAGCACCAACTGCTATACATATGAATAAGCCATCTAGGAAATTCCATCTCTGCTGAGCTTCTGGAAGACTGCAGCTCCAGTTGACAACATATGGGGCAAAACAACCATCTGCCAAGTTCAGAATCATGAGAGAAAATAAATGGTTGATGTTTAAGCCACTAAGTTTTGGGACGGTTTGTTGCATAGTAATGAAAACAATATGCTTTTGGGTTTTCTGCTTGGTCTACTTGTCTATTTTTGCTACAGAGTCTTAATCCCTGTAGTTTTAATATTTGGTAGAACAAATCTTCCTACCTTGTTCTTCTTCATCAGGATTGCCTTGTCTATTTTGACACTTTGTATTTACATGTCAGTTTTAGAATTTGCTTTTCAGGTCCCACAAATTACCTGTTAGGACTTTGAATTGAATTGCAATGAATCCGTAAACAAACTTGGGGAGAATTAATATCTTTACAATATTAAATCTTTCAATCGTGCTGCAGTTTTCCATTTATTTAGGCTTTCTTTAGCATCTCTCAATAATATTCTATAGTTTTATGTAGAGGCCTTCCACATCATTTGTTAGGTATGTGTCTAGTCATTTAACATTTTAAGTTATTGTAAAGATACAAGTTGTATTTAACCTGATTTTTATTGGTACATAGAAATACATCTTGTTTTTATATTAATCTTATATTCAGCAACTTTTCAAAATTTGTCTATTAATCCTAAAAATATTTCTGTACATCTTTTGATATATATCCAACCATATCACATTTAATAAAACATATTTATTCCTTTAAAATTTTGGTTTTTTTCCTTATTTTTCTTTTTTCATTCCTTCAAATAGAGTACTACAACATTTAATACATGTGATCATAGCAGTTAATCATAAGATCTTAAACAAAAGTATTTTAACATTTCACCATTAAGTATGATTTTCCTGTATTTTGAACATATCCTATATCAGATTAAGGAATTTCTCTTCTCCAAGTTTGCTTAAAGTGTGTATTATGAATGTCAAATCATGCTGAAAGTTTTTGCTTACTCTACTGAGTTAGTCATGTGATTTTTCACCTTTCTTAACGTAGTAAATTTCTTTAAATAATTTTCTAATGTTAAATTAACCTTGCATTCCTGGAATAAGCCCTACTTAGTCCTGATATATTGTCCTTTTTATATATTGCTGGATAAAATTCACTAATATTTTCTTTAGGATGAATGGATTAGACTACAATTACAATGATGTATTTATTAAGTTGTGGTTTAAGGTTGAAGATATTATGGCATGTGCTTCGGGCTTCTAGTGCTTTTGTTGAGAAGCAAGGTGCTAGACTGACACTTTTTCGGAACAATAAAGAAAAAAGAAATTGAAAAGTTTTAAAGGCATAATAAAAGCAACCACAGCAGCTAGGATTTGAGGACATTGGATGATTCAGATGTATTTCACTCGTTTTTCCCTCAGGAATCTACAAATTTGTAGCACAGGCTACAGAAGCAGAGAAGAAAGTGATATCTTGATACCCTAGAACTTTCTTCAGCCGCAGGGATATGGAGAAACAAAATTTAGAGTGTGGGACTACCAAAGCAGCCAAGGCTCAGTGGTCTAACATCTTGGAGAAAGAGAAAATGCAGTGAAATCAGCCCAATATTCTTTACTCCTTTTCCACTTGAGGTATTTGCTGAACTTTGAACTCAAATCTTTGTCTGACTTCTACCTTTTCTACAACCTCTTTTCAAATCACTTTATCCCTGTGGTCCTGCCATAGTAACTATCCTTCACTGCCCTTCCTGGTTTCTGGAATGCACTGTTCTCTGCTTCTCACAATCAAGAAGATAATTTGTTCTGCTCCAGTTTCCTGGAATTCTTTCCTCCTTTCTCCCATAAAGCCATCTCCAGAAGCATACAGGAACTACAGGACAGATCTAGGCCTCTAGTGAGAACACAAATGGATAGAGGACTTCCAATGGCACTCTGAGGGAAATGAGAAGTATGACAGAAAAAGATAAAAGATCTTTCATATGCAAATTATAAGAGGCCTCTTTGTGGACTGCTAAGTGCCTTTATGAGAAGAATAAATAAGTTTCATACTGGATTCCAAGGGTGTGCAAGGACAACTGTTGGTACAACTTTCTAGTAACGTACTGTGTCTATACTCCTTCCCAGGTATTAGAGACATAACTAAGAGTTTAAAAATCCTTCTTAACCTTTAGGATAGCCTTCCTGGTAGATTCCCCTAAATTCACTACTCCTGCAAGATTAGGTCTGCCTCCTGGTAACAGATACACTTTCTTAGCATTGAATGCATCACATTTACCTTAGTTTTAATTTTATATTTATCTGTGTTACTATTTCGTTTTGGGATCTCTCCATCACAAAGTTGATGTCCACAAAGCAAGAACCGTATGGGTTTCTCCCTGCCATTATATTCAGTGGCTAGTATTGTGCCTGATAACTCATAGATACTCAAATATCTACTGAATGGATTAATGAATGAATGTGATATGAAAATCACTTCTCATTTGAAGGTAATTTCATAAAGGAAGCTGGAATTTGTCTTGACAGAATGACAGCATCTACAGAATTACAGGCCTGACTGAAGAAAATTGTTTTAAACACTGTAGCCTGAAAACAAGGACAGGGTGACTCATTAGCTCCAAAATGAATAAAATCATTATAGTCACATTTTATATAATTTTCATAACATTAAATAAGCTATTTATAGAATCTTTCATTTAGTATACAATTACTGAGGGCCCATCTCATAGAGTCTAAAGACTTCAACTATGGCTTCAAGGTCTTATTAGGCAAGATAAAAAATAAACAACACACTCTAGTATCATGGAAGGAAATGATGGTACATGGTGAACAACAAAGAACATGGTATTTAGATTCTGATGGATCTGGACTCATATCCTACTTCAGTTTCTTCATATCTATTGGACACTGGACAGTTATTTAACCGTCTCATACATAAAATGAAGATAGTGTCTTCTTCATGAGGTTTTTTTAAAATTGCACAAAGAATTGCATATAATCTTCTTGCACAGAGTGGGCACACAATAAATGCTGAGAAGATAGCATAACAGAAGAAAGAACATGAATTTTGGAATCAGAAGACTTGAGTTAGCATCCCTGCTTGAAGATTTGTTACTGAGTGACCAAAAAATAGTTACTTCACCTATTTAAAGACTCAATTCTCTTATCAGTAAAATGTGCACAATAATATTAATAGTTATCATGCAATTTAAATGCACAGAGTTACCATTTGTAAAGTTCCTATCACATTTCCTAGCAGAAAGTAAACATTCAATAAATGATGTGAAGAAGAAAGAGAAGGAGGAGGTGAAGGAGGGAGAGAAGAGGAAAGAGGAGAGGAGGAAGGAAATACATGGCACACAAGAGAAAAGTATGTGCCCATAACTCAGGCAAGAGGCTGAACTGAATACATTAAGCTAGATGAACAAAAGTAATTCTTCCTTGTTAAGCTCTTTGAATATACATTATTTTCTCCAAAGCATTTATCACAATTTGTAAATACATATTCATTTGTTTACTACAACTGTCTTCTTCCCAAATTATTTTTTTCCCAGTTAACACACTTGTAAGCTTACAGTCTAGTAGAAAAGAAAGTTAACAGAAAAACAAACGAATAAAAATAACCAATTGTGTTAAAGGTCATGAAAAAAGGATAGAGTACCATAAGAGCAGAGGAGTCTTTTTAGCATGTTACAAATTGCCTATAGCAATCAGCAACTTGGAATAGAACTGCGAAAATAGACATGTAGAGAAAATATATAGTAGTATATTTTGGCTTTGGGATGAATTTCTTTTGTTATTAGACCGGATGCAGAAGAAAAGAATAAAGAAAGAAGTCAAGGATGAGCTAACAACTGGTTAGATGATTCTAGTCACTTCCTGTACAACGAGGGAAAACTCAGCATGTGAATCTAGAGCACAGAGAAGCTGTCAGGGTGAAAGATGTACATTTAACTGTCACCAATGTATGTTTTAAATTATTAGTGCCTGAGTTGCTCAGGAAGAAAATCTAGAAAAGGGACACAGATCCAAAACCAAATTCAGAGGAATTCCCTCACTTAGTGTTGGGATAGAAAAGGAAAATCAGCTGAACAGACGGAAAAAGAGGTAGAAGAAAATGAAGAGAGCAGTCTCTTGGGCTTCTTGCAAGAGAAGGGCCATTTTTTAAAAGGAGGAAGTCGCCAAGTGTGCCAAATGCTCCCTCGAGTACAATAAGCTCACTCCCACTTTCCACAAACCATTTCTTCTGCTGTTTTCAACCTCAGAATCAAGAACAAAATAAACTTCTAAGGATGTCTCTAATTTCCTGTCTGAGGAGTAAAAATCATTTAGGCCTACATGTAAGGACAAAGTGAATAAATAAAAATGTGCCAATTTTCAGACATGGAGAATAATTTGGGATACAAATTTAAGGAACATTTTACTACATACCAAAGTAAACACAGAGAAATGTAATAGTTAAATATTTTTTAAAGCAACTGATGGAAAATGATATGAAAAGAGAACAGCATAGCTCCAAAAGAATAACTTTTTCAGCTTTAAAACAAAGAAGAAATAATAAAGGAGAAGATCAACAGACTTTAATCACAGTCACTTAGAATTTCCATTCAATGCAAAATAGTAATACAAATAAAAAGCATATCCAGGAAAAAATGTTCACAAGGTGCAATGATTGTGTTTACTGAAGGAGTACTGGATTCTAGTTGTATGTGGGAAACAACCACCTCACTCTTTGTCAGCACTGTCTCTGACTAATCAAGTCTCAAAGCTACTTGCAGTAACTTACAGGAAGTGAAAGTTCAATTCAGTCTAATATCAAACCTCCAAATCATCAACTAATGATAATCTCCTGTTTTGGCCTGCTCTAGTTACAGAAATTTCTACAGAAAGGAAGCAGTATAATCAGCTTCTTACTTTTTCTTCACTCTACCTCTTCATAATTACTCTTTAGCTGCTATTTTGGTCTCTCTAGAGTTGCGTCTGGGGAAGGTGGATTATGGGAAAGGGACAGTGCATTATGGCTAATGAGGTGTGTCTGAAATCAGGGGGTTGCTTGTTTTTTCCTGGGACATTTCAGTGAACTTCTAGGTTCCTTATATGTAGAGAAGGCCACCTTACCACTGGCTTTTAAAACAACTTTTCTCAGCCCCTAGTTTCTGAGGCTTCATACTACCCATTGTCTATATATGGGGAAGTCCCCCCTTACCCAGAAGACTTGCTTCTCCTGGAAGCTAGTCTCTCAGAGCAGAGTCCCTTTAAAGATGATATGGTTGGGTTCCCCTCCCCTAGCCCACCTGGACCACTGGAAAACTCAACCTCTTCACCCCATCTGAGGATAATACAGCTAGCTCCTCTCCATCACTTTTGGACTCCTTAGGCATGGATTAGGTACTAACACCTGTCCCTTAAATGTCAGAGAACATAGGGCACTTTCTCTGAACAGTTCTCTTGAAGCTCCTCCAACCTCTCTTGAGATAGAGAAATACTCCCTCTCTTCACCCTTGGGGAGTAAGAGAGGGTCTGCAACAGCATCCAAAAACTTACTCTCAAAAGAAATTCTCCCATCTCTGTCTCCTTCTCTTTTACCTCCAAGATAGCCAACCTGTATAACTGGTCTATTGTGTATTATATATATTGTTTCCAGTGAGAACTCTGAGACACTTGGAAAATTCACAATTAGCACGCTGCTTCACTGCTAGGGTTCTAGTAGGTGTTCCTTCATTACCGCTGACATTGTAAATCAGTGCATTTTAGAGACAGTGATAAGGTTCTTCACCCAGTAATTTGGCTGGAAATACTACCAAAAAAGAGCATGAAAAGGCTTATGCATGTAGATGTCCACTACAGCATTCACCATCTAAGGTAATGCCTAGATGAGAAATACCAGCCAGGGCTAAATGATAAGGAAAGCTTTGTTTCCTCAGAAAATATATTAATAATTATTTTATTCACCCTACTTTATTTCAACTTTTGTACATCAGAACTGTTGCTTTTCTCGTCTTGTTTTGACTTCTTAGTCTTAAGTTCATTGCTCTGGTCCTAATTTTCTTGGAATTTTGTTAAATATAAGATGTTTTTATAAGATCCCTCAAGCAACTCATGCACTAAAGCAAATATAAAGGAAATAATGAATGAGGAAACCCATGACAAGAACTAATGCTCAACTGTTCAAATAGAAAATGAAATTGCTTAAGGAAGCAGTCACTTGAAGACATCACATCCCCCAACCAAACCATCACAACAATTTAATCAGAATCTCTAGGGGTAGGCTGAGGCTTCATTTACTTTAAGTCCCCACAGGTGATTCTAATATGTAGCCAAGGTTGAGAACCAGAATAGTAAGGATTACTGTCTACAGAGGAAAAGAGACAAGCAGTAGAACACATGAATGATGTGTGCATAATGCAGCCATTCAAAATTATAACTCTAAAGAAGACCAAGATATTGTAACTTAAGATATGGCACACAAAGCCTCGCATTATCTCCTCTCTGCTTCTACTATCACATTTGCTGCCCCCTTTGTAGGCCTCCCCATCCCGTGTGTTAGAGCCTCACTAATCTATCTGCAGGTACCTAAACATGCCAGGTCCTCTTAGGCCACAGCCGGATTCCCTTCCTTATCCACCTGAATCATTCCTCCTCCTAGTTAACTGACAGCTGAAGTGCATGCAGCTGCAGATGGCTTTCCTGGTCTTCCAGGCTGACCTAGTATCTATAGCACTTCCTGCTAAAAATGGAACGTCATACTATTATAATTGTTGGTTTTCTCATATTCCAGTTTTTGTCACTTTGAAAGTAGGAACATTATCTTCTTCTTCATCTCTGAATCTCAGTATCTATCAAAGTGCCTTAGCACAGAGGAGGTGTCCAAAAATTAATAGGTTGAATTTTTAAATGCTTATGATATAATAGAAATACTTATGATATGTGCATTAAGTGCATTTGATATAAAGAGAAGGAAAGAAAGAAGGAAGGAAGGGAGGTAGTGACGGAAGGAGGGAGGAGGAAAAAACTAACATTCACAGTACACTTTCTAAGTGACAATATTTATAACTTCATGTAATTCTCACATCATTCATTAGGGTAAATATTATTTTCCTTATTTTACAGATAATAAAAGTAAGGCCAAGAGTTTTATATAATTTATCCAACAATTGAGAGTTAATAAGTACTATATTCAGGTTTTGAACCCAGGTTTATATGATCAAAACCACCTTGCATTTTCAAAATAAAAGTAGTTATTTCATATCCTTGATTTAGGAGGAGATGACAAGGTGTTAAGGGGCTGGAGGCTACAGGCAGGGTAAGTCACCAGCAGATAAGAAAGACAACACATTTTCTATAATGCTCAAAGCAAATCCACTCAGAGACAAATACACAGTTACAGTCTTTGTGGAGCAAATTCAGCAAAATTGCATTACTGAAAAATATCACAACTATTCAATATTCTTAAGTGTAACATCTTTTGCATTTAGTCAGTCCATGTTTAAGGCTCCAGTAAAAGCCTATCGTATTTAACAGTATTCAACAGAATTTCTCTGCTAGTGTATTATATAACCATCCTGCAGATTAAGTGTTTCAGGAACAAATAGTATTGAAATCCTTTATTTCCTCAACTCCCTAGCAGTAAGTTGATCAAAATTGAAACAAAATGTGTAGTACCTATATTTGTGCTTATAATTTATTATATCCCATAAACAAGTTATTTTGAGATTTCATTATGTGTATTAGCAATAAGAAACCAACAAAAGAAGCTATCTTAAATGTACAAGTAAATCCATAATAAATAAATATAAAGAAGGGTACCTTGAAATTTAAGGGCAAAGCATCTATGGTACACACAGAGATTACAATGCTGAATGCACTCATGTTCCATTTTCTCCAGAACCCCAAAATCTGCTGAAGACAGGAAATTTTAAAACTAAAAACAAAACCCTTCTCAATTTTATTTCTGTAGTTAAGGAAATTGAGACTCAATTCAGATGAGTCTTGCCCAAGACCTTATGGCTAAAGCAGTCAGAATTTGAAATCAGCTCACTGAGAGCCAAGCCCATCTTTATACTAAACCATGATGCATCTCTCCATTACTGGTTTCTCTATCTTCACAAAATCACAGCAAAACACTCTCAGGTAGACTTGCTCTGTTTATTTCATTCCTTTTTCTCCTTTGGTCAGAGCAAGTGTTTTTTTAATCTAGTTTTTGTTTATATTGCTTGTAGCATAATGTTTCTAACAATATTGTCATATTTCTCCTTATATTTTGTTTTGCAACATAAAGCAATATTATTTACATTTATTATTAACAAGTTTACCCAGAATTCTGTATAAAATAATTACTCACAATTACTTATGATGGTAACTTTTTGCATTGAGATAAACATCTCGCTATTGTTATGAAGAAATTACTTTAGTAAGATGATTAAAGGGGGAACACACACAATGCTTGATATTGGAGATAAACTGTTAGTGGATTGGAAACTGAAAGAAAAAAATGATTTAAGAGACATATCTAGCCATCTCCAATGAATCCAAATATCTTTAACCTGACACATTACATCTCAGAGTACCAACAGAGCTTGCAGGTGAGATTTTTGAACCATAGTTGGCAATATTTAAGGAAATGACTGAAAGATAGAGAGTGTTCTTGGGGAGTAATGAGGAAGAAAATGGAACTACAGAAGACAGTATTCAAATTTCTCAAACTCAGATGCTTCTAGGGAGCATTCAAGTAGTATATATAAATGAGTGAGGTAGATAGTAGGGAACTAGTAAATATTGGGAGCACAGGCTTTGTCCACAGTGAGCAGCACTATTCAGTTCCACTCAGTTGTTGGGATAAGGGAATTTGGGCTTTACTTGGTAGGTCTTATAATTTTCAAGAGTAGTCTAAAATCCAGACTTCTAATGTAAATGTTGGTCTTAAATTTAAAAAGTATTTACAGGTCAAACACAAAATAAATAAAACGCATCAGATGACAAAATTCCTCTGATGCCATGTTCCAAAGTCGGCCACTGATTTATATCAATGTTTGCTATTTCTTCCATTTGGAAATAAGAAAAGTAAGATTTCCTCCAGAATTGTAAAGTTGACATATACTAGAATGAATCAGAGATACAAAGTCATCTAAAGAAAAGGAAAGGCTCTCAGGCAATAGCAAAGTTTGACCAAATGAATTAATATAACCAAAGAAAGATTTGTCAGTCTGAAAAAAGGATAACCAGAGTTTGGGTCTGAAACAGAAGAAAAAAGGGTGTTCCGGCTCACAGACTTGAACAACTCATTCCTAACCTAAGGTATCTAACTTGATATTGTTGTAACTGCCTTCTGCCATTAAGTACTAGATTCAATTTCATGCCTACCAAGCTAACACTCAGGTAAAATTTTGATATTATGTAAATCTGTATTCAGGATACTACCATCCCCATGAGAGTAGTGTCAAATTATAAATTGATAGAATGATAGATTTGTTTGTACATCTGTCTCCAATGAGTTTGGTTAATGTAAGTTCATCCCTGAGAAAAGATCCATTCACAAAGTGCTCAAACGTGAACAACAGAATTTGAATTTTGGTAAATTCACTAAGGAAAATTCTACTTTCTGAGTTGTATTGGTGGACAATATTAATTTTCTTTTCTAGAACTACCAAAAATCACCTCCCACCATTTTATTTTTATTTCATTAGTACTAAAAAACTAAAAATGCTCCAATAGTTCAATAGGAAAAAAAAAGGTTGAGATATTTCTACAATCCAACAGAATGGTGAGTTTAATATCAATCCCAAGTAAAACTCCAGAAAGAAATTAGAGTTTGTAAGTATATTAGAGAAACAACATGGATTCAGTAAGTATAATTTTTAAAATTAATAATAAAGTTACTACACTGAAATATTTTAGAAATGTGGTAGGCACAACGGACCTAACTTTAGAAATAGTGACACTCAGAGTTCCCCTTCATGATTTTAACAATTTTCCTTCATCCCTTACTTGAATAAACATAGAGAATTTTTATCATATTTTCAGTTCACAAGGCTGCAAAAAGAAATATAATGGATGACAGAACCAGAAATAAAAATGATATGATAGAATGGGATGAGTCTGAATTATACTTATTTGAATTAACTTTAAAATCTTTCATTCTAGTTCCTAAAGCCAAATGCATGAAATATCATGACAATTTCAAAATATACATACCTGGGGGAAAAAAACTGAATTTTCTGGGAGTAATGTCAAATAGAGTAAATAGTGTTATTAATGTAATATTAATAGTTCACTGAATTTAAAATGTTTTCACATATAGAGGGAGTATGGTGATAATTAGTCAAGAATCTCTATGAAGTCAAACATCCAAACTCTATTTAGGCCCAAGTATCATTTCTTAAGGAGCATATAGGTTTATGGAATTCATTTGGAAGAAATAAAACAACTTATGTGAGTAACAATTCAAGGATTTTAAGCATTCAGATGGAAAAAAAATCAAATAAGATATTACAATCATCTTCTAATATCTGAAGAATTACTGTAAGGACAAAATGCAGATTTATTCAGTCGGATCCCAAGAAATAGAACTTGGAACATGGTAGAAATTTCAGGAAAACATATTTTAGCTCACTATAAAAAAAGGATTTTCTCATGGTCAGAGTTGCCAAAAGACAAAATGGACTGTCCTAGACACAGGGATATTTACATGGATACTGAATAACAACTTAGTGAAACTGTTACAGATGGATTTCAAAAGTTGGATGGATCACTGGATTTGGCTAATGATTCAAAAGTACTTTTCTGAAGAACTTAGTGACTTAAAGATTCCTTGTACATATGATTCAAATTCAAATCTGAAAATACTTGTTCATTTATTTCACAACTTTAATTTCAAAAACACACTGAAATGTGTTCAATATAAATATTATCAGTATACCAGTGTATCTTCCTGTGCCACCAGTTATCCCATTTGTGCACCATTCTGGCAGGTGTTTTCCCCAGCACATGTGTGCCACACATTCAGCTAATTGCTAGGCACTGCCATGGTGTATCAGCACAGCACATGCTCTCTGACAGCCAAAAGTTGGTTGTATGATAACAAGTGAATATATAATAAAGTGTGCCCTGGAAACATAGTATTAGAGATAATTTTAGGGTTTATTTTAAGTTTTAGGTGCTGATTCTCTGACTGGGTAAGGAGTGTGATCTGTTTTGAGTTAAAGTTACTAATTCAATCTTGAAACAAAAATTCCCTCCCTCTACTCTTTCAAGCTTCTGTATCTGTTCATTAAAGAGAATGAAACATTACAAGGCATTCTTTTATGGTAAAATTATCATTTGTAACTACTTATCTATGAGTCTCAGGATGCTCTGATACTGTGCAACCTAGTCAAAATATAGAACTAAATTATACACTGACGTAGCAAGAGGAGAGCAACCAGCACACATACCCTCCAATTTCAAACGTGAACATCAGGTCATACGAGACTCACTTACTGATTTTATAAGAAGACAATATTAGAAACATAAACGTATCTA
Source organism: Camelus dromedarius (assembly GCF_036321535.1). Taxonomy (NCBI): domain Eukaryota; kingdom Metazoa; phylum Chordata; class Mammalia; order Artiodactyla; family Camelidae; genus Camelus; species Camelus dromedarius. The sequence continues at coordinate 53,478,810 of NC_087441.1, forward strand.
TTTTAGGCTAGTAAAATGTCACTTATCTGTTTAATTTGGGGGATTCTGAGTAAAATTTTTGCTTTTAAAATGTAGTTTCTAACTTTCAAAATGTATTTTCTGATTTTTAAGAGTATAGAAACCACTGGTATAATCATTAAGATTATGTAAAACCTGTGAAACTATGATTTTATATGATATAATGTTGACTGTAAGAAAATTCTAGCTTGTCTTTGCTAAGTACAATAAATGATTTTCTTAAAAGGGCCCTACCTTAATCACATAATGTTTCGATATTCCATTAAGAGATACATATTTTAGTGCATCTCTATATTTATAAATATGCCTTTTCCTCAGTTTATTCTTCATATTTACAACACGTAGATTATTAAAATTCACCCTGTCCATTACATAAAGTATAAACGAAGTAGAAACCTTAAATTATTACTGTTCTAATCATCTGCACTCTGGTTTTATTTTAATGGAATTAATATAAAAGCAAGATTGTAACTATTCAACTTCAGTGAAACAAGACTATCAGAAACTCTATAAAAAGATAGCACATAGTATTTTTAGAAAGACAATAAAAGGAGAGAAGTGCCAAGATGGTGGAGTAGAGAGACTCACAGCTCGCCTCTCCCACAAATACACCAAGAACTGCATCTACAAACCCATTGACTCATACAGAATACCTGCTGAACTCTGGCAGAGTGTCTCTAGCTTTGAAATACAGGAGGATTCTCACAAAATCCAGTAAGAGAAAAAAAAGAAAAAGAAAAAGAAAACTGGTGCAGGACCCATCCTGTGGGGAGGGAGCGGCAAAGGAAGAAAGACACCCTCATGCTGAGATGCCCCTCTCCACCTGAGAGGTCAGTGGGGACAGAAGCTGAGCTTCCAAGGCTCAGCGGAGAAAGTGGCAGCTGCTTGGCAGACAGAACTAAGGGAAACTGGCATGGATGGTCCCTGCGGTCCCCGCCCTAGACGCAAGCTGGCAGGAACAAGCCAGGACCGGCTGCTGGAGATCAGTGATGAGCCTGAGCCCAGAAGCAGCCTCAGGGGACTGGAGAGCAACGTGAGTTCTGGCTGAGAGTGTGTGCGAAACAGAACAGCCTAAGACTCCCATAAAAAAGCACCATTGCTGGTATGCATGTGGGTGAGGGCTGCAACACAGCCACACCATAGCCACTGTCTCTGCTTGGCTCCATCGTTGGTGTGTCCTCCCAAGAAAAGAGCTGGCACTCAGTCACAGCCATCATTGCTATTCAGAGGTGAATACTGAAAGGTGAATCCATACCCGGGGGCCCTGCAGCTTCACAGGCAGGACTGAGATTTGTTTACAGCCCCAGGCAGACAGGGTGGATTTGCTCTGCTGGAACCTTTGTGAACTTGGGCCTCTAGGACAAACAGGCAGTGGGTGGAGTTTTGGTAAACAATGGGGGCAAATACAGGTATTTACAACAGTCTGGTGAAACTCACCTCACGCAGAGGTGGGGCTGGGGTCTGCACTGACCCTGTGATACACTCATTTCAGTGGGTCCTAGTGCCTGACATTGGTGTATCTGTGCTGGTGGTTCTAGGGGCCCAGAACCTAAGGGACACCATAGCGGGTGGCTGATATTCCCGCAGCTAAAACAGGGACAAAGGCAGTGTCGACAAAGAGTACTTTGTAAGCCTGCATAACAAGTGACAGACAATACCACAGAGGGCATTTCCCAGTGGACATCTCCTGCTGAGGTATACTCAGCAACTCTTCTTCCCAACTGAAGCACTCCAACTCTGCCTACCACACTCCGCAGCTCAGAAATGGGCTAGAAGTCTCTATTCCAGCAATTAAAGAAGATCTGGCCCCTGTCAAGGTTGTGACAACCACAGAACAAAAAGGGAATCTCTAATCAACACCACCAATCAGGGCTGGCTCTGATCACCACAACACCAACCACACCCCCAATCAAAGGGACAACAGCCAACACAATGGAAGAAAGACTTGACAACCAACCATACTAAAAACAGACCTTGAGAAAACTATTAAATGTACACATTCTACACAGGAATGCTCCCACTTTATATAAAAACAAACAAATAAATAAAAAACAGCCCTTCAAGATTATACTAGAAAACATACTCCTAAATCCATAGAACCAGAAAAATATAAGTAAAATGAAGAAGCAGAGGAACCACTCTCAATTAAAAGAACAAGAGAAGTTCCTGAAAGAACAATGAGTTAGACCTTGACAGTCTACTAGATCATGACTTCAAAAATGAGGTGATAAAAGCACTGAAGGAAATAAAAAGAGACTATGAATAGAGACAGAGAATACTTTAAAAAAAGGAAATAGAAACAGATATCCAAGTACAGGAAGCACAGAGGGTCCCACACAAAAAGAACCCAAAAAGACCTACACCAAGATATATTATAATTAAGATGCCCAAAGTTAAAGATAAAGAAATGATTCTAAAGGAAGGAAGAGGAAAACAAACACTTAGTTACAAGGGAACCCCCATAAGGGTTTCAGCTGATTTCTCTACACAAACACTGCTTGTCAGAAGGGAGTAGCAAGATACATTCAGTCCTGAAAGAAAAAAGGCTGAAACCTAGGATACTCTATCTGGAAAGACTATCCTTTATCATACAAGGAGAGATAAAGAATTTCACAGACAAGCAAAAACTAAAAGAATTCAGCAATACTAAACCTATCCTAAAAGAAATATTGAAAGGCCTACTCTAAATAGAAAAGAAGCAAGAAGCTACAGAAATGAGAAGACCATATTTGTAAATGTGATAAGCACAATGAGTTCCAAGAGAATAAACATGAAGATGTTAAAAAAAAAAAAAAAAGGGACAGCAAAATCATAAAAAGGGGGAGATAGGAGCAAGAAAATATAGGTTTTTTTCTCCTTTCTTTATTTTTCTTTCGTTTTTTAATTCTTTTAAAGATGTGTTTGAAGCTACCTAACTACCAGTCTAAAGCAGATATAGTAATGGGTTAACATACTTAAAAAACAGGGTAACTACGAATCAAAAGCATACAATAGTCACACACACACACACACACACACACAAAGAGATAGAAAGAAAAACAAAAAGGAAAAGAAAGGAACAAAGAAGAAATACCAAATCAACTAGAAAACAAAAGTTCAAAATGGCAATAAACACATATCTATCAATAATTACTATAAATGTCTATGGACAAAATGCTCCAATCAAAAGATATAGATTGGCAGATTGGATAATAAAACAAAACCCTACAATATGCTGCCAGCAAGAGACCCACATTAGAGTGAAGGACACACATAGATTGAAAGCAAGAGGATGGAAAAAGATATTTCATGCCATTAATGAACATAGATGCAAAAATCCTCAACAAAATATTAGCAAACAAAATCCAACAACACATAAGAAAGATTATATATCATGATCAAGTTGGGTTCATCCCGGAGACACAAGGATGGTTCAACATATACAAATCAATCAGCATGATACATCACATCAACAAGAGAAAGGACAAAAATCACACGATCATCTCAAAAGATGCAGAAAAAGCATAAAATTCAACACCTCTTTATGATAAAAACCCTAACCAAAGTGGGTAAAGAGGGAACATATCTCAACATAATAAAAGCTGTTTATGACACACCTACAGCCAGCATAATACTCAAAGGCAAAAAGTTGAAAGCCTTCCCACTAAAATCTAGAACAAGACAAGGATGCCCACTCTCACCACTTCTAGTCAATATAGTATTAGAGGCCCTAGCCATAGCAATTAAAGAAGGAAAAGAAATAAAAGGGGTCCAAACTGGAAGAAAAGAGGTAAAATTGTCACTATATGTGGATGACATGATACTATATATAGAACACCCTAAAGGCTCCACACAAAAAATACTAGAGCTGATAAAAAAAATTCAGTAAGGTAGCAGGATACAAAATTAACATACAGAAATCAGTTGCATTTCTTTACGCTAACAATGAAATAGCAGGAAAAGAAAGTAAAGAAACAATCCCTTTTAAAATTGCATCCAAAAAAATAAAATAGTTAGGATTAAATCTAACCAAAGAAGTGAAAGACTTATACGTGGAGAACTACAAAACACTGATTAAGGAAATTAAAGATGACTTAAAGAAATGGGAAGATATCCCCATGTTCTTGGATTGGAAGAATTAATATTGTTAAAATGGCCATACTACCCAAAGCAATCTACAAATTTAATGTGATCCCTAAATTACCTAGGACATTTTTCACAGAACTAGAGCAAATAATCCTAAAATTTATATGGAATCACAAAAGACCCAGATTTGCCAAAGCTTTTCTGAAGAAAAAGAATGAAGCTGGAGGAATAACCTTCCCAACTTCAGACAATACTACAGAGCTACAGTAATCAAAACAGCCAGGTATTGGTACAAAAACAGACATATGGATAAATGGAACACAATAGAGAGCCCAGAAATAAACCCACAAACTTTTGGTCAATTAATCTTTGACAAAGGAGGCAAAGATATACAATGGAGTAAAGACAGTCTCTTCAGCAAATGGTGTTGGGAAAACTAGACAGCTGCATGTAAATCAATGAAGTTAGAATACTCCCTCACACCATACACAAAAATAAACTCAAAATGGCTTAAAGACTTAATGCTATAAACCTCTTAGACAAAAACATAGGCAAAACATGATCTGACATAAATCCTAGCAATGTTCTCCTACCCAGGCAATAGAAATAAAAGCAAAAATAAACAAATGGGACCTAATTAAAATTATAAGCTTTTCACAACAAAGAAAACCATAAGCAAAACAAAAAGACAACCTACAGAATGAGAGAAGGTATCTGCAAAAGATGAGACTGACAAGGGCTTAACTTCCAGAATATATAAACAGCTCATACAACTGAATAATAATAAAAAAAAAAACCAGCCCAATCCAAAAATGGGCAGAAGACCTAAACAAGCAATTCTCCAATGAAAACATACAAATGACCAATAGGCACATGAAAAAAATGTTCAATGTTGCTAATTATCAGAGAAATATGAATCAAAACTACAATGAAGTATCACCTCACACCAGTCAGAATGGCCATCATTTAAAAGTCCACAAACGATAAATGTTGGAGAGGGTGTGGAGAAAAGGGAACCCTCCTACTCTGTTGGGGAGAATGCAGTTTGATGCAGCCATTATGGAAAACAGTATGGAGATTCCTCAAAAGTTTAAAAGTAGAATTACCATATGATCCAGGAATCCCACTCCTGGGAATATATCCAGAGGGAAACTTAATTCAAAAATATACATGCACCACAATGTCCATAGCAGCACTACTTACATTAGCCAAGACATGGAAACAACCTGAAAGTCCATTGATGGATGACTAGATTAAAAAGTTGTGGTATATTTATACAGTGGAATACTATTCACCCATAAAAACCGACAACTTAATGCCATTTGCAGCAACATGGATGTCCCTGGAGAATGTCATTCTAAGTGAAGTAAGCCAGAAAGAGACAGAAAAATACCATATGATAACACTTACATGTGGAACCTAAAAAAAGAGGCAAATGAACTTATTTACAAAACAAAAACATACAGACACAGAAAACAAATATGGTTAGCAGGGGGGTAAAGGGGTGGGATGGGAAAAGTTGGGAGTTCAAGATTTGCAGATACTAACTAATACATATATAAAACATATAAACAACAAGTTCATACTATATAGCACAGGAAACTATATTCAGTATCTTGTAGTAACTTATGGTGAAAAAGAATATGAAAACGAATATATGTATGTTCATGTATGACCGAAGCATTATGTTGTACATCAGAAACTGACACAACATTGTAAACCGACTATACGCTAGTAAAAATATATATAAAAATAAATTAAAATAATAAAAGTTAAAAAAAGAGAAATACAATAAAAGAATATAGTATTTGAGAATGAAAAAGCAAAGAAGGAAGATTCACTTGACCTGCAGACAGATAGGAAATGAACTTATCTGACCAAGCAACTTTGGTTGTCAAGCAATTTCCTGTCCTACAAAGCAATCTGGCACAGACCTCAGAGTCATCAGAATAAAATCTGAGAGCCATTTTACAGGAGAATCAAATAAGATTTGGAATGAAAATTTCATTGTAAAGCAAGAAAAATTTGCAATAATTTTCTATAATATAAGAATACTTTTTAGCACTTTTATTGCAGAAGCAATTCTAAATAACAGAGCTTTTCTTATAATAGCATTTCTATAATAATGGTGTTTTATAACAGAAGTGCTATTATTATAGAAATGGCATTATAATAGTGGCATTATTATTGTTGAATCTCTCCTATAACAGAAGCACCAAATAAGCCTATCTATATTAAAGAAATTTCAAATTTCTTCCTTCTCAGAGCTAAATGTGGTTTGGCCAGTCTCTTTCATATGATCATATTACAAGTAATTTTATATGAGTTGACCCAACATTACAAGATATGTCCATTTCACACAGACTCCCAGGAAATCTGACATCAAACCAGGAGACAAAATATTTAAGTTATATTCTCAACTCTAGCATTAGCTACTGAGTGACCTTGAGCAGCATGGTGATTCTCTTCTGAGCCTTTTTTATTCCTCATTCAAAAAAAAAAAAAAATCAAGGAAATACAACTTTCAACTTCAACTTATAACTTTCAAGGAAAACCTTCTTATTACTAAAAAGCATATTTGATCCCAAATCCTAATAACATCAATTATATGTTTTTATTTTTGTTTTAAACTCATTGATGTGCTATTCTGTAATTGTTATATTTATTCTATTGGGATAAACTTATATTCTCAAGTTAGAAGCTGAATAAAGGTAAGAATTCCTTTCCAAAAAAAGAAAAAAAAAACTTTCCTTAAATGGGCAGCACATAGCCATGAATATAATGGATAATTTTAAAATTTTAATTAAAATGTACCTGATAACAAGCTTCTAAAAACCCAAGCTGAATCTGAAAATAACAGAATTTCATCCTGCAGCTAATAGAATACTAGTCAAGAACTTGAACACTTTCAGGTTGAAGTAAAGCAATAAAATATTAGAATAAGGTTGGAAGTGATAAAAAGATATAACATTCAATAATAGAGTTCAAAAGTTGCCTCAAAAGAAATCTATGTCCACATCTAATATATTACTATAAATTTCACTTCTCATCCAATAAAGTATATATCGCTTTGCCATATATTTAGGTAGTATTCATCAAAAGAACTTAACTATGTATGGAAAAGAACAAGTAAATTTAAGTTTATAAAATTCTTTTTATTAAAGATATCTGTAATCCTTTGATGATGAGCTTCCAGCAGATAAAAGAAGACAGGAAAGATTTTAAGTTCCAAACGTACTAACCTTTTTAACACTAAAATAAAATCCTATATATTTCTAGGTTGATACAATTAGATTACATCATCAGTTTAGGATATAGTCAGAGAAACAGTGAAGTAAGGAAATTCAATATACTGATATACTCTGCAGGCATTTTTATATTCTTATACTGTGAAACAGAGCAGTCCACTGTGGGGTCTTTGCCGGGACATAACCCCTCTCCACCTTCAGTGTCTCCCGTCTCTTGTTTGTAAAAAAGCTTCAGCCTCTTAGGACTTCCCAGAGTTCCAAAGAGCAAATTTACTCAGAGAAGTGAGAAAATGCAGAAACAAAGGAAAGCAATCAAGCAAAACTAAATAATAATATTTTAGCCATAAAACAAAGCCAAGGACATTTAGTTCCTTCTCAAGGGCTATAGATAATATCCTGAGCCATATCCTTGAGTTGTTTTGCAGATACTAAAACCTCCACCAGGTGGAGGAAGTTAACTTCATTCTGACCAACAGCACCTAGACAGGTTGGAACCAGAAGGTTGATAATTGAGCCTCTAGAAACATCACCCTGTTACCACACCATCAACCAATTAGAAGATAATTCATCAGCTGATCATGTACCCTGTGGCCCTCTCCCTCACATTGTCTTTAAAAACCCTTCCTTGAAAGCCATGGGGGAGTTCCAGTCTTTTGAGCTTGAGTTTCCTGTTCTCCTTGCTTGGTGCCCTGCAATGAATGCTGTACTTTCCTTCGCCACAAACCAGTGTCTGTGGATTGGCTCTTCTTCACATCAGGTGAGCAGCCCTAAGTTCGGTTCAGTAACAACTATCATGAATGCTTTCAGTGTGTATTCTGATAAAATGAACTTATTTTATTATTAATTGCAAGGTGAAGAAAGTTTTGTTAGCATGAATATATGTATATACATATATGTTGGGGTGTGTGTATAATATATACACATGTATATAAATATAACACACATACATTCCATTGTCACCAAAGAAATAAGAGTTCTTTTGGGGAAAATAACCATACAATGCTTATTCATCATAATGAATGACAGCCATTAGGAGCTATCATTTTTTTAAATTTTAAGACATTGTGAAAAAAAAGGTAAAAGCATTTTTAACCCAAGAAGAGGAGCAAGAAAAAGAACAAAAAGAAGAAAGGATGAGGGAAATGAGGAGAAAAAGTTAATAATTATTTTTAATAAATCACTAAGAGATAGACTTCAGACAGGAACTCCGTGGGCTCCACTCTGGCTACCCAATGTTTACATACTCACACATAATCCATTTACTAAAGCCTGTTACCTCAATCTCAAAAAGAACAGTGTTGAAGTTTCAAAGTATTGGGTCCAGTCTTCAGAGATACTTAGTTTTCCTCTGTTCCAAGAGGAATTGAGGTCTAAGATTAATTAAACATCTTCTGTGTGCCAGATCCCATCCTAGGTATTTAAATGTGACAGTTTATTTAATCTTTACTGTTCTCAGACGTTATTATTGTTATTTTGTTATTTTTATGATTATTAATGTTATTGCTATTCTCAAATAAGGAAACTGGATGAACAGATGAAATCAAGCCACTTACCTACAGTCACGCAGAGACTATGCAACAACTTCCTAACCAGCAGAAAACCTACATAGGCTACTGGTCAAGGGGTGGGAGGACCAGGACAGGGTAGATTAATCCAGGCAGATTCACCCTGACTGTGAAGGAGTTTTTCTAAATGCTCCGTAGCACTATTAGCAGCAACGTTCCTGGGAAGACTCACATGATGTCAGAAAGAAAATGCATCTTAAACATCACCAGACAAAATTCTGTTCTACAGAAGAAATCACTAAGTATAGAAAAGATAACCTTCCCAGAGTCTGAGCCCGGACTCAAATCTTTGGCTTCTGTCTCCCAGTTTGAATCTCTGCCCTTTACAGTATAGCACCTCTCCGTGGGCAGCATATGTTATCATTTGAACTAGTTCTCTCTCGTTGGCTAGATCATGATAGACAGAAAGCTGGTTTTACAGTCTTCCTCCAATAAATAATATTAAACTGAGAAAACTCTTTTACAGGAGGCACTAAACAGAATCAGCTTGGAAGAAAATCACTTCACTACATGCAGCCTCAGGCATTTGTGCCTCAGATAAACCAATATAGGCCTTTTTTCATAATCATACTGTACCATTATTAGTACAAGGGGTTTTAAAGTACCTAGTCCAGGAGATTCTGTTTGCTTTGTGCCCCTTCTCAGATAGTATTTTTAAGTTCATGAAAGGAAATACATATATAAAAACCAAATATATTGAAATTTCAACATTAAAATAGTCTTTTAACTGCTTTATTGAGATATGGTTGACATACAAAAAGCTATAGATATTCAGTGTATACAACTCATGTGTTTGACAATAAGTATACATCCATGAAAACATCATCACTGTCAATGCCATAAGCTTAGCCATGGAGACAAAATTTTATTTATACTTTCATTAAATAATAGTATCTAACAACAGTTCTAACAACATTAATTTAAAGCAGTGGTGAGGGTAGTTTTTGAGTCATCCATAATAATTGTAGTGTGATATGAAAGTATCAGTGATTTCTATTAGTGCTGAAGTTATAAGTACTACTAACATCACTGTGGTTTGTTGCCTACTTTAATAAGTAAAGGAAATGCTAAGTTTCATTACAGATTAGTGAAAATAAAGATTCAATTTTTGTCCTCTGAGATTTATCCACATACCCCTTGTGCACTCCAGATTTTAAAAATTCTGATTCCAGGAAAAGTTGGTATGATAAGGTAATTGGGAAAGAAAAATACTGGAGGTTTTATTTAATCTAGAAAGAAGGCTGACTCGCAAAACTAACAAGTAAACAAAACAAAACCAGAATTCCTATAACCTCCAAAATCTCAACGGCTCATGGCATAATGTCCTTGTTCCAAAAGTTACATCATATACTCAACATTTAATAAAGGGTCTCACAACACCAATGTTTGAAACAACTGAAATTTCTCTTAGAGGTAGAATCTTTACACTCTACAGCTCTAAATATCCAGAGGAAAGGAGAAAAAAATGGGAGGGAGGAGTGTGAAAAATTGGGAGTGAGTTGATTTTTTAAAAATCATCAGGCAGCACACAGAGAAGGCAAGAAGAGTTCAGGGTAATAAATCCAATTAGTGGATCAAAGGATAAGAAGTCACATTTTGAAATAAAAGAGTGATAATTTTAAGCAGCAAGAGAGATTAGAATAGAAAAGTGATAATGCTATGCAGTTTAGACAGGAGATGTTAGAAAACTGAATAGTAAAAGCGGGGGGACACCTCTATTAAAACAGCTGCCTAAATTAATCATCCCTTCATTTTGGGGTCCTGGTTAGAAAGATTTTGATTCACCAGTTTATCTTTGTATACTGTTGTTATCTTTTGCTTTGTTGGTTTTAATCTTATTCCTCAATTGATTCTTATCTCTCAAACTGTTCTTTCTTCTTTATCATTCATGATAAACAACAATCCCAGTTTTCTTCTTCATCTACTAATTCTATTATTTTCCCCACAGGTTAACATAGAATCCAAAGGCAAATATTGCTTATAACTTTATCCCCCAATTCCTAGTTGTTATTATCACTCAGCATCTTGTATGCACAGTATCAGTTCACCATGCAAAAGGTAATAATACATGTGAAATTTCCTTAGACTATGAGGATCTACACATTCTTGACCTCTAGAATCTGTAGGCACCATACTGAATGGCAACTGTGGTCTACCAGCCAGCACCCCAAAGTGTCACAGGGCTAAGCCCAGAATAAGAAGGGAAGCCCTCTGATTACGGGGACCTGATAGACAAACTGTGGACTGTGGGTGAATCAACATTCTGAACTTCAGGTTCCTCAGTTGCAGAACTGGAATAGAATCTAAATAATTCTTTAAAATAAAAAGATTATAACTTATTACAATGACAGCTTGTGTGCATTTCATATTTCTTCTGTTTGAGCTTCACTGAGCTTCTAAGATATGTGGGTTTAGTATTTTTATAAAAATTGTTGACAATTATTTCTTTAAAAAATATTTAATTTTTTATCTCTAGCATCTATTTTGGGGACTCCAATTACATGTATACTAGACTACATGGTACTGTCCCATATGTCATTAATACTCTGCTCTTTTTTTGGCTATCTTTTTTCCTCTCTGTTTCACTTTAGATGGTTTCTATTGCTATGTTTTTAAGTTAACTGGTCTTTCTTCTGTAGTGTTTAATCTACTGTTAATTCTGGCCAGAGTATTTTTCATTTCAGATAGTATATTTTTCATCTCGAAGTCTGGGTCTTTTTTATGTTATCCATTTCTCTACTTGTCTTGTTAATGCTTTCCTCTAATTTTTTAAACATACAGATTTTAATTATATTAGCTATTTTTAAAACCTTGTCTGTTATTTCTACCATTTCTATCATTTCTGGGTCTGATTCTATTGATTAATTTTCTCTCAGCTATCGGTCATCATACTCTGTTTCTTTGCATGCTTGATAGTTTTCCACTGGAAGTGAGACATTTTTAAATCTTACTTTTTGGGTGCTGGATTCTACTGTATTCCTTTAAATATAGTTGAGTTTTGTTTTAGGACATAATTAAATGATTTAGAATCAATTTGACTCTTAGAGTCTTGTTTTTCAACTTTGTTTAGCATGGGTCCTGGGGGCCCATTAGTTTGGGGCCAATTTGGACACACTATTAAGGCAATATCATTCTGAGGACTCTACTCAATACCTTACATGTTAGGGTTCTTTCCTTTCAGGCTGGAAGGAATACAAACTATTCTCTGCCCAATGTGAGCTCTCAAGATTGCTCTGCCTGCTCCTGTTGAGGGGTTCTTTCTCTGGCCTCAGGTAGTACTCTCACCTACCTGCATAAATCAGTACTCAGCCAAAGACAGAAAGGGATCCCTCAGTACATTTCCAAAGCTCTCCATGGCTCCCTCCTCTGTCATATTTTGCCTCACTATTTCTACCTGTCTAGGGCTCTTAAACTCCAAATTCTGTCTCCTCAACTTAGCCAGACCAGCAAACCCTGTTTGGGTTGCCCTCACCTGGGCTGCAGCCTGGAAAAGTTCTCCAGTCAACCAGCTGGGACAATTACAGGGTTCTCCTTGATGTTTCTCTTCTGTCAAGAATCATTATTCTGTGCTGCTTGTTGTCTAAAATTTGAAAACCATTGTTTCATATATTTTGTCTAATGTTCAAATTAAGATACAAGGGTAAATCTAGTCCCATTCATTGCATTTTTAGAAATTTAATTCCTGACTTCTATGTCCAGTATTCCATTTGAATGCTGAATAAAATAATTCTTCTCTGAATTTCTAGCAAAACCAAACCAGAACAAAACAAACAACCCAACATATATCCCAAATACCAAATGTTTTTTAATTAAGTAGTAGCAACGGAAATATAACACTGATGTAAGGAGACAGGACTTCTGCTCCTGGATTTTAATTAGAATAAGGTGTTTTGGGGAAACTATTTAATCTAGTTTAAATCAATATACAATATATTTTAAAATAATATTTTACTGCATGATTAAGTATAGCCACTGGAAAGTAACGCTTTAAGGTGTTCATTTTTCTTGCAAGGACGAGATAAGATGTTTGGAGACAACATTGCTAAGTATTTTCTTAGTTCTGGGTGCTTACAAGAGTCAGTGAAGAAAGTTGGTCCATTCCCTCTGCATAAGTTTAACAAATACCTGGCAAACACAAACATATAACTTTATATATTGGGAAAGCCGTGTGTAGCAAAACAGAGCTCTGCGAGAAGGCTTTGTACCATAACCTGCTATAGCCACATGTCAGTATTCAATCCCGCACCAAAATTTAGTATAACACAGGTTCCAATTCTGAAGTAAGACTAAGAGTTTTAAATCCCAGTGCTATCTCTTACAATCGTGTAATAATGGGAAAGTTGTTTCTCTGGGCCTCAGTTTCAGCATATAAACAATGGGGACAATAGCATTATTTAGGGGAGGATTAAACACGGACTTGTATGGAATCTGAACTTTATACAATATCAGCCATATATTATTGTCAGCTTTCACTTTATCTCATACACTCACCAAAGCCATTTTCTTTTCCCTTCTTCTCCTGATTTTATAAGATGAGGTCAGAAATTCAAATTAGGATGACCACAGGCAATATGAATTTTCTTTCCTTAAGAGAAAATTATATTATTTCTAAAAAAAATATTGTTTTAAATAGAAAATCAATACTTTATTTTGAATCATATAATCAATCAGCTTCTACAATGTTCAAGTTACAGCTACCTTTTCATACAATACATGTGACAATAACAAAAATAACTCTCTTGAGACTCTCTCAATTTCTATAATAATTACAGAAACATCACTTAATAGGTATATTTTACAAAGAAGTAATATTTTAAAGGAGGTTTTTTTATTTTTTTGTCAATGTGTTTATGTCATCTTCTGTCATGATTCTGGGTGTACAAAATTATTTTATCATAAAACAATATGCTTATACTCTAGTGTATGTCTTCATTATCTAGAAAAATCTTCCCATTATATGCAGGTTTAAAACCAAAAAATTTCTTGGCACTTATTTTTAACTGAGAGACATATTAAATGCGAGTTTTCTTGAACATGGAAAGAAATGCAAAAATATGGTCTGGGAACACTGAAGGAGATGATAAAAAATTTTTAGGGGAAATGAGATTTTATTTAAGCTCTTAAAATTTGATCCAAATGTAGATCACTATATATAGTCCTATTAATTATGTAAGAAAGATCATTACATAGGATCTCAAAATAAATAATTTTGCTCCTACTACAGAATATCATGTGTCACTAAATTTCAATACTTAACTCAGAATCAAAATCCACAGGCTGACAGGTAAAAAGAAAGCACATGCTGTATATATTTACAGCTATAATACTTGCATTACAAGAGGATTAAAAAGAAATGAGGCTGTAAATGAAAGACTTTTATGGATGGATCTCTTCTAAGTGATATATGCGATACAAATGATTAGCATTAACTGATCTTCTTGAGGAATGTACTGGTATAATTCATTATAATGGCTTCGAAGTGCAATTAGTGAACTATAGTATAAATGACACTGCTGTTCATAGACCTACCCATAAGAGTAATTACATTTTGAAAACTACTTACTGAAAAATTGATTGAATGAGTCCTGTGGGTATAGATAATTGAGATAAAAATATGTAAACAAAATGTCTATTAATAGGCTTTATTGGCACATTTATATATTTACTTGGTTTGCTAGTGCAAGATTGTATAAATGGAATTTTAAAATAGATTTTTCTAACCTAAGAAAAACTAGATTTGTACATTTCATTTATTAAAGCTAAATTATATCTCTAAATATGGTATAACTATATATTTTTAATTGGATGAAAATAGAGAGAATGTCCTATTTTAATGACAAACTAAGCAGGATATGAAAGATCAAACTTCATGTCCTCTAGAAATAGGATAATCCAATTTATATTTTTATACTTCAAGTAAAAGGAAAATTATAGTGGGTGACACTATATCATAATTGAGTTCATAAAATATAAATCAAAATTATAACTATAGGATATAAAATAATAACTCAAAAATATTTTCATTGTTTAGATACTACACTATCATACTGGCAGAAATACATGTTACAAGTTAATTCTTAATCTTCAGATTTATTGTTCTAATAACAAAAAGACATAAATATGATATATGTACCCTATATTCCATATTTACAAAGGTGTAATTTTACATACGTATATGTAGATACACACACATATGCACACACACACAGGAGTACTAGACTGTGCGATTATAGGTTTGATTTCTAGTTCATAGAGATTAATGGTTTAAGTTTCAGCTTTATATCTAACTAGTGGAACTATATATGATAATTGAGGACCTGCATCTACTCTTTTGTAAAATGAACATACTGCACTATATGATACCTAATTCTAAAGTTCCATGAGACAAGAGTCTGTGGGTGAATCTTAGAAATTAGCCAGACTTATACGCCTACTCATAGTACATATATTTTATTAGATAATCAATCTCGAGATAATTTGACGAGCTGTAGTTTTCTCAGTTGTGAATGGGGATGTGATCATTTCTAACCCATGAATTATTGTGAAGATCACGTGAGCCAAGTGTGAAATTAACCAGTATCATTCTTGGCCCATAGAAACTACTCAATATCAGCTATTATAGTTGTCTTTAACCTCCAGCTTAGGCCAAGTTATACTGAAGTAACAAAAAAAAATTCAATAACTGAAAATAACAAGTATTTTTTTCTCACATTATTTATCATTTGTGGGTTGGCTGCAGCTCTGCTTAAT
Source organism: Camelus dromedarius (assembly GCF_036321535.1). Lineage (NCBI taxonomy): Eukaryota > Metazoa > Chordata > Mammalia > Artiodactyla > Camelidae > Camelus > Camelus dromedarius. Next base: position 53,494,456 of record NC_087441.1, read on the forward strand.
ATCCTCTTCATTGAAAGACTCACATTAAAGGAGCAACTGCCATCTGAAACATGTGGTCTCACAGCAGAGGGGAAAGAGCAATACGGAACTGCACGATGGACCTTAATGCTCCAGTTAGGAAGTGAGTCACATCATTTTCACCACATTGCATTGACCAGAGCAAATCCCATGCTAAGTCTGGCAACGATGAGGTGGAAAAGTATAATTCTCTAGCAGGGAGGGGCCAGTAGGAAAGGGCAATAGATAATTTTGAGGATATACAATCTACCACAATGTCCTTCAGTCCTCTTTGAATCCAGTTACCCCTGCAGCCAGCTTCTCTGCAGAAATATGTGTGATGTGTCTGTTTCTACTCATACGTGCTTACATATTGATATGCAATAAATGTATATTTTATGGGTATTGAATTACAGCTTTCTTTAACCTTAACTCTGAAAAATTAGACAGATTCATATGCTTAAGGACCAAAAATTAGCAGAACTTAAAGTCTGATTATCATGACATCATGCATGAATATCTAATATGTTTGCTTTGGGACTATTTGGAGATAGGGAAAAACCAAGAACTTTTATAGTAAAAATCTTGATTAATAAACTCTAGTCATTACCTTCAATTAAACATTTATGCATATATTTATTTGTATGCTGCCATTTCTTTATATTTTACTATGCTATCTTGCACAGCTTTGACTTTCAGGGAAAAAAGCAAATGAAACCAACACCCAAAGATGCTTCTTACATCTCTGTATGTCACATCTTAGTGCTTGTTGTAAGCCAATCAAAGGCCTTTCAACTTGCCTGCACTACTGTTGAAATTAAAGTGCTTAAATCCTGGGACTGTGGTACAAGTTGCAGTTTAGAGCATTTTACAATTCACCACCCTATTCCTAGTGGCTGAAACAGTATGTGGCATGAGGTAGAAACTCAACAATATTGATGAGGAAATGAATAAGTAACTGAACAGATAAGGAGAAAGATATTTTATTGGTTATGATGAACATATTTAACATATTTTTATCTTATTTCCTAGAAGAAAGGACCTTTAATTAATTGTATTCCAATACAAAGAAAAAGCCATTTAAAGATTTTTAAAATGCTTATTTCAGAGATAAAGTGAAAACCAAATCTCTTGGCATCTCATAAAGTACAGTGTACAAAAGTTATGCCGCACTATTTGTGAAAGAAAAAAAGAGTCAAAATTTCTTGTAATAGTTTCTCTACTGATATGAAGCAGTATTTGGTATAGAAGGGGAAGAGCAGGTGAGACCTTCAAAAAGAATGTTAAGTTTTAGATAAATATTGTAAATAGGTATTAACCATACTTGTCTATTTTTTCTTTTAATTCATGATTTTGATTTTCCCACAGCAAAGTTTCCTTACTAAATAATACCCTCTTCGTGGTTTTATTTAAAAAACAATCTTTCAAATAATCACATAGTGTCTTATTATACTAAATATCAATGGAGCAAATCTCTTCATCATAAAGCAAGAAGTCTTCATGTTCAAAATATTGTTATAAGAATATATTCAATGGTTACTGCTTTCACATCTGCTTCTTGATTCCCTGTATGTACTGCCAATCTACAAAACCTAAGGCTACAGGGTAATCCCCAGATACTATTAATAAAAATAGTTATCATTTATGGTGCATCTTTTATTAATTTTTTACTATGCTAAACGTTTTTTGTTCGCTAACTCAGGTAATCCTTAGAATAATCCTAAAAATAAGTGGTATTATTTCCATTTTATAGCCAATGAAACTGAGGCTTAGAGAGACTATATCTACCAAATAGTTAGTGGTAGAGTGAGGATGCAAACTCATCTTTTTAGCATAGATACTGGAGCAGAAGGTGTGTTTTCTACAGCTGTATGAGTGCCTGGTATACCTTGGCACATTTCAATCCAAGAAGTTCTTGGTGCTAAATTAAAAGCCACTTTCCTATGAAGCAAGGACTCTGCCCTAAGATTAAATATGGAAATAAAAACTGTATTAGTTATCTTTTGATGTATTACAAATTACAACAAACTTAGTGGCTTTTAAAAAAACCCACATTTATTGTCTCACAATTTCAGTGGGTCAGAGGTCAGGGAATGGCTTCACTAAGTCCTCTGTTCAGTCTCACAGGATGTTGGCTAAGCTTGTGTTCTCATCTGCAATCTGGGGAAGGATCTGCTCCCCTGATCACATGATCTGGGGAAGCTTTCAGTTCCTTGCAGTTGCAGGACTGAGAGTTTCAGTTTATTGTTGGCTGACAGCTGGAGGCTTCCAACAGCTCTAGGAAGCCACCTGCAGTTCCTTGCCAAGTGACATTTCTCAACATAGGCACCTGCTTCCTGACAGCCAGCCAATAATAGCAAGATTTCCTAGGCACCCAGGGGGCACTTTACATATCATACTGTCTTTTTCAGAGTCAGTTGTCCCCACCCACACATTGTAAGGTCCCAGTATCTTTAGACTATGGTACAGACCACCACTCAGGTACTTTTAAGAAGTGGCCCCAGAGTGCTTGGGAGAGAATTGCAAGGGGTAAAAAGAAAAGTTAAAAAATTTTTCTTGTATAGTTTATAGGCGAATCTCAAGCTTCAATGGTATAGTGAAAAAAAGTTTGGTTTTTTCGCTTATTTGTTTGTTTTTTGGTTTGGAACATTAAAAACCAGTTCCCTTCTCTACACAGAAGGCAAGTGTGTATCTAAAAGGCTAATATTTATCTAGAACCTACTGTGAGCCAAACCCTGCTCAGCACTTTCACAAATGTCATCTCATTCAATTATTTATGTCTATAATTCCCCAAAACTGTGAAATAAACATCATTAACCACAAACAAGAGTTGAAAATATGATCACAGAGGAACCCCTCAATGGCAAGAGGATATAAGCTACAGAAGCAGAAATTGTATTATAGTTACATGTGTTCTTAGAAACCTACAGGGTATTCCTATCTAAGAAAGTGTTCTTGTTTCAATTAAGAAATAATTTCTTAGAAGGGAAATTTTTACTTTTTTAATGGTTTAAATGAGTTAGAGATAATACATATAAAATAATGATATTAATATGTATTTAATATTTACTAAGCATCAGGCACTGTTAGAAATAAATTACCTCATTTATTCTGCATAGTCTACTGAGATATAAACTATTATTAAGTCTATTTTATAGGTAAGGAAACCAAAGACTGAAGAGGTTAAGTAATTTGTCAGTCATACAGGGGCTGAGCCAAGATTTGAACCAGGCTCTTGATTCTTAGGACCTTTGGGGGTCAATTCACTTTCTTCTTCAAATAGCATTTGTCAGGTTTTTACATAAATGTGTGTAATTCATAAACACAAATAATTTATAGTGCAGACAAGTCCAAGAAGATCTGAATGAATGCTTTACGATGAAAAATCCACATTTCATGTACCCAGGTCATTCCAATTTTCTCATTTCCCAATATATGTTTAAATTTTAACTGTGATGTTTCTTTGAAAAGGTGCCCTTCTGCATTTTCAAACCCTTCTTTCTTTATATATGGAGTAAGGCAACTCTGTAGCTTCTAATCACCTCCTTAAAATGAGTTGTTTTTGAAATGGTAAATTGCTGTGAGATGAAAAGTAGATCTCATATTTCTTGGAGCTAAATTCAGTACTCAGCTACAAATGTTGTCACAAGGTCTCTTTGCTGAGGTCTTTTATGTTACTTTAAGTTTCAGCTATTATTATTATTACTGCTGCCTCTAAAGGTGCATAAAGTTATCTCAGGAAACCTGTTTTTGAGAGCATCTATATTTGTTTTTTCTTAATCAATCTTGAGATTAATTTCATGTTCAATCCTGCTGTCTGCTAGGTGCTCTGTGCTCTAGCATCCTTCTTAGATTGATCTGAAACCATGTTTAAAAATCAAACCTTGGCCACACAAGGTTTGGTAACATTATACTTGGTTTGAAAAAAATGCCTCTTGTATCCTAAACCAAAATTACTCTGGAAGGGTGTAGGCTGCAGGCTGCATTCCCAGGCATGCAATTGTGGTTGCAAGTCAGCTCCATTGCTCTGTTGTCCCAGAGCGGCCACGGACAGGCTGCTGCTCTACTAAGCCTCTGTATCAGTTGGCGGCCAACAGCTCTCTATGGGGAACTCGAGAATGGAAAGGCAGCCAATCATGCATGGTATAATTTACGTCTGATTAATGAAGGTCTAAGAATCACAGAAACAATTAATTTGTATCAGGACTCCTGTGGGCCAAAAAGTAAGAGATTGTGCCACCGGTACCCAATTTTAATTTTTGCCTTGATCAATCACCTGCCTTTTCACATCGACTTTGTTTTCGGAATTAACTTTTGCAGCCACAGATGTTAAAAGATGCAACAGAAAGAGTTTCCAGAAAATGAGAGCACCAAGGGAAACACTCATTGATAAAACCCACTTGTCACTGCACTACATTATCCCTTTTTCAATTTGATAATGGTAAGGCATTTTCCTCACAACTGCAAGGGAGGATTTAAAAACTCTTTTTTTTTTTTTTCAAATAAACCACTTTGTTTTTATTCGTGTAAGAAAGATTACAATGGCCAGGAGAAAGGGAAAAGAATATGGCCTCTTCCTAGGAGGAGAACAACAGCAGGAGCAATTTAAAATAAAAATAACTAAAGATGCCTTAACTATACAGTTAAAAATGAAATGAAAATTGCAAAAGCAATTTGTGGCAGGAAGCCTTTAAAATGTTCTAAGGATTGTTCTTATTTTGCATAAGCCGTGGCCAATCTTTAAAATAGTTAGTCCATTAGGCATATGTATACCTGATTCAACACTCTATTGTAGGCAGAAGCCCCTCAATTACGAAATTGTAGAAGGATGGGTCTGACAGAGCCTCATCTAATTACAGGAGCAAATTACAAGTTCATAAACTTCATAAAGCATTCTAATATCTTTCCTTAATAAGAAATCTCACTGCTCAAACCAGGAATATATCTAATGCAGTCATATTTTTTTCTACTATTCTTGGCATGTAATTACCCTTTACTTGTAACAATGCACAAAACAACAGAAAATACCATCCATCGGTTTTTATTGATCAACTGTTTAAATTAGTATTAATCTTTCTCACACACTTCTAAAAGATGATTTAGCATGAATGCAATCATTTATATTTGCTTTGCAATTATCCAATATTGCTTTCTAATCTTATAGATGTGTAAAGTGAAACGGACAGGAGTAAAATGGCTAATGTCAAAGGATGCAGGGAGCTGAAGCAGAAAGTAGAATCCACATGGCCTTAGAGGTATTTCTTTGTTTTGGTGCCCAAGTCAAATAGAGGGATTAATAATAATATCTAATATGCAGTATTGGCTTTTCTATAACTCTGGTGGCTTGTACACTAAACTGTCTTTAATAATATAAACCACTGTGGATGATTAATTTGGTGATATGTAATACTATTTCTGTTTCTGCCTAAGCAAAAATTTTGCACTGTAAAAGAGTGCAGCATACTATGCCAACTATATGAGATAGAACTAAATTTCTTAACACTTGGGAAAAGATGGTCCACACAAGAAAACATGTGCAAATTTTAGTCATCTATGATACCCACCCGTCCCCTCAGAAGGTGGTTGCTTTAATTGAGCACAGACTCAGTAACTGGCCTTAAATGTTGCTAAATTTAATCAATTTCATAGTACTATTGGTTTTCATTCATCTCTTGTAACCCTTCCTCTGGATATGCTTATGACGTTTTGACTACTTATGTTTTCCTGTGATACATCATTTTCACAGCATATACATGATTATCATAATTTTTAAATAATAGAAGCATTTTAACTGATTTTGTTAACTTAGTGTCTTAGCACAAAAAGCTGAAGTTGGAAAAATCTTATGTTAATAGCTATCATCATTTATTTGATAAATTTTAAAATGTGAATTTCCAGTTTCTCTTTTCTCTAAGAATTAACAAGATGGGTAGATTTTATACATGAATAAGGGAAACAAAGAAAGGACCATGAATACCAGAAGCCTTTCTGTTTCCTTGGCTCAGGGAAGCAGTTACTAATGTCCTGTTAGTCAAAGCTTAGGAGTCAGTGAGACCTAAAACTCATCATTGCTATATTCTCCTTGCCTGTAGCTCTGTGATCCACATGCCACAGGTACCCACTTATGTATCTTTTGAGCATCCTGTTCTGAACACTACTGAGCACACTGGCATAGGCTTTTAACAACCTCCACATTTCAAGAGCAGTGACTTAAACCCTCACATGTGATAGGTGGGTTTAACCACTGAGATGGAACCAAACTTGGTGGGGGGAGGAAGGAGCCCCCAGGTCTGAATAGCAGTGTTAGGATATTCTCTCTACAAGCTATTTTTCCACCATCATGCATGGGCCTGCTAACTCTAAGGTTTGGAAAAAAACTCAGAAATGAAAGCAGCAGCACCAGCTGTGCACTGATCTGCACTGATCTTCATGGACTAAAACAACAGCAATACCTGAAGAGGGAAAAAGTTGCAATGATGCAACATACATTTTCCCTGGTATTAAAATAATTAATCCCATTAATAGAGGCTACCTGCAAAGTTTACGTTAATGGACTTTAAATGACACAAGGGATGGTAGAGAGAGAAAGACAAGCGTACCTGCACAGTGTCCCAAGTTCAGCTCTAAGGTGACAGCAAGTGCCAGGATGACTGCGTTAATACGAGGTCTTTAGAATTCTGTACTATGGAAGTGATATATAAAATTAATGTTTCCCATTCTCATATAGTAGACAAATATATTTGTATATAATTCACAAAAATACTTCAACAAAGATGTCAAATACTAATAAATGTTAATATCATATATACCACTTAAACCCGCACATGACACTGCCATGTTTCAAATTTGTTGGATCTATAGCAGGAAGCCTTACTGAGATAACTGGCAGATAAGCTTTACTGTTATTTTTTTCTTTTACAATCAGTTAAATCAGGAAACCAATCTAAATTGCCAACAGTTCCAGACTTGGCACCAAATGCAGCTAAGGAATTTCTGAATTCCTTGACCCTATGGCCCTACATAGATGAAGCTTAGGAAATTTCCCTATCACAGTGGAGCACTAGTTGTAGGGTCACACTAGAGGCCATCATAATGTTGACTTTTAGCTGCTAAGATCCATTTATTCACACTTTCATTAACTGGACAAATATTTATTGATATTATATAATATACAGACATTGATATTGATAGTAGTAGTTCCTACTATGTGCTAGGTACTATGCTAAGCACAGAGAATAAACAATAGAAAAACGACTGCTTTTAAGAAATCATTCATCTAACAAATTAGGTATTCTCAATTTTTTTCTGCCTCAGTAAGCCTAAGAACTATGACACAGTCCACACAGTGTAAGTAGTTTCTGGTGGAAGTAACTATCAAGTTAGGGAGCTGGGTGTGGAGAGAAGACAGGATAAGGTGTCTGGTGTATTTTACATTTTAAAATAGATTTCCCCTTTTTTGGTGGAGAATCACTACAGTAGAAATAACTAGATATAAATTTCCTTTCCCTCTCAAAGGGACTTCCACATGATTATATTATTAAGCTCGCTATACTTCATTGGTAGAGGTAACATCAGCCAGTAAAAGAAAAACAAGTTACAGTGATGTCATTGCTTTGTTGGCCAAAGTAGGAGGCATGAAAAAAATAAAAATATAAGCAGCTGCCACTTATTTTATGTTTTCTACATTACAGCTAAGTGTTTTACATACATTTTGTCAGTGAATCTTTACAAGAACGCTGGAGAGTAGATATTACTATTACTGGGTGACCATACATTCTGCTTTGTCTGGACAGTATCCGTTGTACTTGTTACCTTAATTATTAATAGGTCCTCCATTCACTACCAAAAGAGTGCCAGTTGGATAAGAAAAGCATTCTTTTTTCCTACAAAACAGCAGCTTCATATAACCCAACTTAATAGATGAGTTTACAATAACCTCATGCAATCTTGGAAGGGCCTTTAAAGCTCCATTGAAATAACCTTGGTGTCATATTTGGATTTCTGAAGAATTTCTCGCCATTTGAGAAAGAACCAATGCTACATCCTCTAATAAATTCAATTTCTGTGCACTGTGCTCATGGGAAGCATGGAGACAGCAGGACATAGAATGAACATCATTTACTAGTGGCAGAGATTTAGCAGGTGTACACCTCCCTACAGATAGATGGAAAAACTGGAAATAACTATTCTTGGTCAGAAAACCTTGTGAGACATATTTCCACAGGATATATAATGGCAACAATTCTAAATACAGCTTACACAGCTTAGAACTCATTATAAAGGGTTTGATAAAATAAAAGAATTTGATTAAAGTTTACTGTAATGAGATTTGAAAATGAATTCCCACTCCTTTGTGACTCCTTTCCTATTAAGGATCAGAGTGTAGCAACACCTTTAGAAAAGTATAATGGTCTACTACTTATTTTCAAATTTGACGAAAGTAACAAAGTTACATCCTCATATTGCATTCGATAGGATAATAGTGAAAAGCAAATGTGAGTGCCAAAACAAGAGGCAACATGAAGCAGCTATAAGTGAATGATTTAGCACTCAGTGAAGGAAACTGAATTCTTCCTGCCACCAAATTTTGCAACACATATAGGCACACTGATTATGAATTTTTATACTTTTTAAATATTCATACCATACTGTTTGAACTATACAGCTCAAATACATTCCAGCCTTGCTCACTTTGCCCAGTTTTGCACGTGTACCCTGGTAATGACCAATAAAATTTTATTAATGGCAGCAATCTCAGACACAAGCTTCCCAGATAATCGGTAAACCCCCATTCCCCACTATAAACCCAACAGTGATCTTCTCATCAGTTAACAGTTGTGAGAATTTCTTTATCACCAATTCATCATTAGTGCCAACAAGTATTGATTTATAGCCTGGTAAGGGGAAAATTCCATTTACAGGAAGTTTTACCACTTAGGAAATTGTCTGAATCATCTAGAATTATCTGTAAAAAACATTTTCAAATGGCTTTTTCATCTCTGAATTTTTGTTAAGCCCCTGGGGTAACGGTTTAACCCATGAAAGCATCTTTACTAAGGAAGGAAAAACTCCTGTGTGAGTGTAATAAAGAGGACAATGTTTAATTATTCATGTGTTTTTAAAGAGCATCATTTTATTGGAAAGATTACTTATTTATCCAAATATTTGTAGAGATTGTGTGATAGAATTAAATGTGTACAGACTACAGACTGGCAAAAGAAAAGTTTTCTTGAAGGAAATGTTATACGTAAGTAAGGTTTTTATTACTGATTAATTAAGGATGAATTATTTCCACAAACTATCTACAAAATTATGAAGGAAGTTAACGGCAGATATATTTTCTCTTCATAAGCAGTCACTTATTATGGCGACTAATCTAATGCACAGCTTAAGGTCTCAGTACTTAGAATGACGAGGTCCTCATAAGAGCACCTAGTCTACCTAAGCTGCATACTTGTGAATCATCCAAGTGCCCTTCAGGATGATGAGCTTTTGATTAGTCCTTTCAATTAGTGTTTATTTTCTTAAGTAGAATACTCACAACAGTTTCAAAGCTCTGAATCTCCTTTAATCGCTGCCTTTAAATTAAGAGGAATAGATTTTTTTTTTAACTGGTCTCTTGCTGCTTTGGCCAAAAGATCAAGTATGAATGCAATTTAAATATGAAAGCTAGCATCCAATAAGCAAAGACTCACTTTTAACTAAAGGTGAAAATTCACTCTAACTCCATTAAGTAAAAGCCATTACTATGTATGCAAACCTGCTGACATATTCTTGATTGATAGTTGTGCTTTCCCATTAATGGAAAGATGAAAACAATTACTTTTTTGCGAAGACTGCACAAACATATCCACTCTACACATTTTCTCAAGGTACCCTAGAAATTTTATGTTCCTAGTTTTACTTCTAAACACCCCACAAAATTGGATATTTAAAAGGTCACTATAAAAACCATCTATAAAGGATATTATTGAGGCAATTGGGAAATTTGAATATAGACTATATATTAGATAATTTTATTTCATCAATATAAAGTTTCTTGAGCATAATAATGGTACTATGGTCAGGTAAGAGAATATACATCCACAAGATAAAGGCTGTAGCATTTAGGGGTGAAAAATCTGCAGATGGCTTTCAAATTGTTCACATATATATATACACACATATAAGTAAACATAAATAGTAAATATGGCAAAATATTAATAATTAAGAAGTCTAGATAAAGGCTGCAAGGGTGTTTGTTGTTTTCTTCTTCCAACTTTTCCACAGGCTTAAATTTATTCAAATTCAAAGCTGTGAAAAAAGCCACTTTCCTTTCTCTACCATAATTATCTTCTCCAACTTACAGAAGCCATTTGTCATTTACTGACAAAAAGACAGAGCTTCTGAATGGGTGGTCGGAACACAGCATTCTACAGAAGCAAAAGAAAATAAGTCAAATTAGTGAGGGTGGGCAAGAAATCCAGGTAGATCCAAGGCTAAGATGTCATAAAGGAACCTGACAAGTTCCATGGAAACACTTCCTCTGTGGCTCTGAACCAGGTTGACTAAAGTCTCTTGTTGACCTTAGATTTTCATCTCTGTAACTGCATGTTTCACCCAATCTGTGTAGCCTTTGAGCCCTGGCAATTCTGCTGTGCACTCTACACTTCTTATAGGAGGAAAGTAGCCCATCTTCCCTGGGCATGTCAGAATGCTTCCAGGACCGTGGAATAGTGTCTTCTGACTGGCTGAATAGTGTGCCTGGCCACAGCTAAAATCCACAGTTGAAGTCTCTCTAACGCCACTGACAGAGGTAGCACCAATTCAGCGTCTAGGTCTCTGTCTTCCAAATCAGAAGTTGTGGAGAGTTGGGCTAGCAACTTAGCACTAAGTCAGCTTACTGTTGACTTTGTTGTGTTTTGGACCCCAGGCCTAGTAATTCACCACCTGAATTATTTCGTGATCCAAGGTCCTTGCAAGGTCCAGTTTTAATGGCTGGGGCTGTCTCACCACCTCAATTTCACCCATCCACTTCTTCCTCAGCCCATGCCTGAGTACCTATTACTATCTCTAGTAAACTCTACTAGTAAATTCCTCTAGGACTAGGTCCTAATGTTATCTCTTTACTCCTCCATGAGCTAGACACTTACTCTTGACCTCCTAGTGCCATAATTAAATTCTCACTTTCTTTTTCCAGGCTAGCTACCAACTATTGTTGCTTACCCAACTGTCTTCTGATTGTTCTTTATGCTAATAATTCTCAACCATAAGAACAGGTAGCCTCCTATAGCCTCTGCCTGCTGCAACTTGCTGACTGTAAGACATTCTTACGTTCCACTACCTCTCATTGCCTGTTTCTAGGACCATCCCACATAGCGTGTCCTATCCCAGTGATTCTGGTTTCTTCTTATATAACTTAATCTAGCCTATCCAGTTGCCAACTGAACCAAATTCCAAGATAACCAAAAGTACAGGTATAATTTACTCACTTATTTTTTATATCGCAAATATTTATTAGGCACTAAGTATGTGCCCAGTTCTGTGCAGGACATAGGCACTAAGAAGAGTTTTTAGTTTTCTGGTATTCCAAGGATGATGTGTGGATACTTGGGTGAATCTTGCCTTCTTGAGTCAGAAGAAAAGATTGTCAGGACTGTAATATCAACTCAGCCCTAATCTTACATGATAGATCATTTCCCACAGACATCCCAAGAGACAATGTAGGTCCAAAATATGGTACTAAAAGTGTCATATTTATTGGCAGATGTGTGGCAATAGTAGGTCATGAGCTATTGACAATGTATATCAAGTAATATGAGGCTTAAAATAAAGACTAAGATTAGCTGGTTACCTGAAGCTCATGCTACTTCATTATTCAGGCCCTGGTTTACTTATGGCTGTCGTACATCTTTTCAAGACCATAAAAATTTCAGTGGTCTATAAAGGAGTATTATGTCAAAATCTAAAGACCTAGGGTTCTGTGACCCCCATTAGCCAAACATAGGATTATGAATAGTTAACAGTCTTCTGTCAGACTTACGTTATCTTCTCCACCTTAGGGCTAAATTCTATGTTTCTTATTATCATTCATTGTGTCCTTTCCCACTCTTTTCCCAGCCCTCTAGCCTCAACATATCTTGACCATAACTCACCATGTTTTAGTATTTCTTATCTGTTCCAGACTATAAATTCTACCCTTGGCAGAAATTGTTTACCCACCTTTGTGTTCTCTGTGCCTGAGACAGGGCCTGGGATGTACTAGGAACTCCAAAAAAAAAAAAAAAAGTTTGAAAGTATAACTTCACATACCCTAAGTATGAAGTTTTAATCTCATAACCTCTTACAGGTATGAATTAAGTTTAAGGTGAAGGGCTAACACAATCCCCAAAATAACATTTTGCCTTCCAATGTGTTTTTTGTCAAGAAAAAAGTGTTGTAAGAGAGCAAGAATTTTTTAAATAACTTTGTCCACAAGTCCTCTGAGAGACAGAATTTCTAGGCTAAAAAAGTAACATATGAATCTTAAAAATATGAGATATTAATGGTAAATATGAGACTATATCATAGAAATACTGTAATGGTTAATTTTATGTGTCAAGTTGGCTGGACCACAGTGCCCAGATATTTGCTCAAACATTACTCTGTATGTTTCTGGGGCAGTGTTTCTGTATGAGATTTACATTTGAATCCATGGACTTCTTTAAGTAAGTCAATTGCCTTCCATGGTGAGTAGGCTCCATCCAAGCTGTTAAAGTCCCAGTAGAGCAAAAGGCTGATCTCTCCAGATCAAGACGGAATTCTCCAGAAAACTGCCTTCAGACTTCATCTGTAACTTCACTTTTTCCTGGTTGTAGGCAGATTGCCTATGTACTCAAACAACAACTCTTTCCTAAGTGTCCAGACTGCTTTTGATAGAGGCCTTTTTTTCTCTTGCACTTAATTTCCTGTAAATGCAGTAGCTCAGTCAACATGTTCCAGGTATCTTATGAGACTATAGAATAGATAAAGATAAATAGACTCCTCTCAGCCTTGGGAGCTAAGGAGCTATTTATTCACTTAAAGTCAGTCCTTCTAGTGACCTCAGGATAGAGATCTAAAGCCTGGTATTAAACTGCCATCTTTCAGTGCATAGGCATTAGGGAATGAGTAGATGAGTAGATCTAAGAATGACCACCTAATGCCAGATAATTACAGTAGAACTTGCATTCAGTCATTCATTTATTCAATTAATAAAAGTCAATTATTTAAATATGTGTTGAGCATCTACACTATTCTGAACATTGTTCTAACATCAAACATGAGCAAAGAAAACTTCCCCAAAAACAGTATTCCCTGTTCTCATGAAGCTCACACGCTAGTGGAGAGGACTAACTAATCAAAGAATCACAGAAATAAATGTACAATTTAAAGTTTTTTGTGATAAAAGAGAGGAGACATATAGCATGAGAGAGTATGAGCTAGGCAGGATTCTAAAATGGTCCCCAAGACTTGTCCCCTCCTATGTATGCCCTGTGTAATCCCCTCCCTTTGAGCAGATTATGGGCATAATATCTAAATAGAATGGTATCTCACTCCTATGTTAAGGTTACTAATCCACTTTGAGTTCATGAAAAAAGAGATTATCTAGGGGTGTCTGAGTGGGCCTGACCTAATCAGAGGCATATTTAAAAGAAGATGAAGCATCAGAAAGATGTATTCCTGTTGGCCTGGAAGAAAGAAAATAGCCATGTTTCTAACTCCCTATGTAAGCTATGTGCCAAAGAACTGTAGACAGACTCTAGCAGCTTACAGCAGTCCTTGGCCAACAGCTAACAAGAAAAGGAACCTCAGTCATTCAACCTCAAGGGAATGAATTCTACCAACAACCAGTGAGCCTAGAAGAGGATCCTGGGTCTCAAATAAGAATAGCAGCCCAGCCAATTCAACTGCAGCTGTGTCACACAGGAGCAGATCCAACTAAACCATGTGCACACTCCTAACTTAAGGAAACTGTGAGATAATAAACATGTGTTATTTTAAGCAACCAAATTTGTGGTGATTTGTTCTGCAGTGATAGAATACTAATACAAGCACAGAATATAGATCTGACCTAGTCAGAGAAGGCATTCTGGGGAAGGGATGTTTGAACTAAAATCTAAGAAATAAATAGTATTTCATCAGGAGACAAGGGCTAGAGATGTGGGAAATCAGATGCAGAGGATTTTGATTTAGAATCTTTAAAAGGCTTGGGGCTAAAGGGAGCATTGCAAACATATAGAGATATAAAAACATCTAGGGCAGCAAATAAGGGGAAAACACTAGAAATGGGGCTGGAGAGGAGAAAATGACATGGATGAAACAGGACTTTGAAGACCACGTTAAGAAGCACAGATTTTATTTCTAGAGATCAGAGTGTTGTTGGTTTATCCCTTGATGTTCTCAGGGGGCATCTCTTTTACAACAGATTTCTGTCCCTGTGGTCTCTAGAAGCAGCTTTATACTTTTCAAGGAGCTCTGACATGAACTCTGTTATTCAAGAACATAACCTGCCCAACACCTTTCACAGACATGTAGGACGGTCTGCCTTCTAGACATACACGGAGATGATATACTCCTCGAGCACGCCCCTGTGTCACGTTTTAACATGAGTTGAGAGTTAGGAAGTGAAGGGAGGGTGACTGGGGTGTGGAACAGAGAAGTATAAAGAGTAAATTCTCCACATGCCTGAGAGTTGAATGTATTTCAGCTCTAAACTCCTAATCTTTGATTTTCTCAACTCTCCTGCTGAAAGAACAGGTCCTATTGAAGCAGAACGCAGGATATTATAGAATTTTCCAAGAGTAGGCAGGTTTCTACAATTCACACCTATCCCCAACCTTTTGAATTAAGAGTTAAGGGAAGTTCCCAACTATCTCTTTAGCGGCCCTTTCACCATATGTGGAAAGATTATTTTCCCCATACTTTCCTATGCAATTTAAAACCCATCTTCTTTATCCTCAGATTTTTCCATTCTAAAGTTTAAATACCAAAATTAAGTAAATTGTTACATTAGAATCCTTTTAAGAAATTCACCCTTTAAAAGAAGTCTGCATACTGTTTGACTTAAGTCAAAAAAAAAAATAAATAACTGTTTAAGTTACTATAAAGAAAGCAAGTATGTTTCAGGTTTCCATTGTCTACAAGGAAAAGTTTCATTTTAAACACTTTTAAAAGGTGACTGATAAAGTATAATGCAAATTACATAAGTTATGGTTCACTAGATTCAGCAATTCTGTATTATACGGAAATTTAATCAATCTTTCAGGGATTGCAGACATATCACAGTAGGAGGTACTTTTGACCTTTCATGGAGAGGTAAGCAAGATAAGGTAGTGAACTGCATATTTCAGTGGGTTTGTTGGATTTTATGTAATTGTCTTTTTCAGAATTTCTGACCAAATTTGAGCCTTCCTATTTGGTAATTCATGCTATTTTACATATGAAAACCTGCAATTTGCCTATTTGAATCAAAATGTTACCTTTATTCAAACTCAAATCTTTTCACTCTCTGCCTCAATAAGGGTGGAGAATAAGTAAAGAAGAGCATGCAAAGCCATATAGAACACATTGAAATCGTCCCCTTTGCAGCCCTTGTATGCTTCCTTCATAGTCCTGGTTAATAGTGGTTGTCAAAATATAATTGTTAATAGTAGTCCTTTTCAATCTCAAAAGTGTGCCAATTTGGATGATAAATTGTATGTTCACCCTAATCAACTTTGGCATCATGTCTAGGAAAGTAACCTCAATGTATCAGTCTAGTCATTATTATCCCATACTGGGTAAGGACAGAGAAGGGTTATACCTTCTACTTTAATCTAGGGCTCAATATAGCCTAATATATGGCTCCAAAGAAGGAGAATTCTATGAAAGAGAAATAGAGTAACTATAGATTTAATACTAAACTCCAATTAACCTATAAGTAAAAAGGATTAAACTTTTTTATGGATAAAAATAATACAAAAATGGTCTATGCAGTCTAGTTCCTATGACTCTTACATATAGAATTGTGTTCTTTTTTTCCACTCTTCGGGTTTTAATATTTAGGATTTAAAACAAAACAAAGAAAACCTTGGCACTCAAGTAGTCAGAGTTTTTTATTTGGCAGATGAGAAAATGAAGCCCCAGAGAGCGCAAAGACTTCCCCTAGATCACCTAGTTTATTTGTTTAATTTTTTATTGAAGTATAGTCAGTTTATGCTGTTGTGTCAATTTCTGGTATACAGCATAATGTTTCAGTCATATATATACATACCTATATTTGTTTTCATATTCTTTTTCATTATAGGTTCCTACAAGATATTGAATATAGTTCCCTATGCTTTACAGAAGAAACTTGTTGTATCACCTAGTTTATTGACTAGGGCAGGAACCTGAGCATCTTATTCTCAATAGACAGTTCTTCCTTTCTTTTTTTTAATTGTTTTCTTTCTTTTTTTTTTTTTTTAAGGGGGAGGTAATTAGGTTTATTCATTTATTTATTTTTTTAGAGGAGGTACTGGGGATTGAACCCAGTACCTTCTGCATGCTAAGCATGCGCTCTACCACTTGAGCTATACCCTCCCCCCAGCAGTTTCTTTGATGCTATGTTCTAGCTCCTGTCTTACAACTCAAATTCTCTCTACAACTGCCAAAATTTGAGTATACTTACAAGAAATTGTTTTCTAACTTACCTATATCCAAGTTTTAAGGATATCTGTCAGTTACCTGGACTTTATTGTAGCTCTGGCTACTGCCTTCATATCAAGAAGACATTATATTGTAGCTCTGGCTACTGCCTTCATATCAAGAAGACATTATAATGTGATTTAAATGTAATATTTTCATTGATGTTAAATAATGTTAGTTTCTAAATAAACCTATAGCTTCAAAGCACCTTTTTAATTCCTGCTATATAAATGCATCAACACTTGAAAAATACATTATATACAAAGGAAGAAGTTATATTCCCTCTGAATACAACACTGAAATAAACAATTAGGAAATGCATTGTACTAGCTAAAAGCACTCAAATGTGAAATCACTGTAGTTGGTTTTCAGATTTTATTTTGAAAGTCACATACGTTAATATCCATTAAGCTAATTGTTTGTTAGGGATGAGATCGTTTACAAATAGACTTGCCCATCTGTAAACTGACAGATATTAAATTTTTAAATTTCTGTGTTTTAACTATGAGCTCAAACTCATTAAACTATAATAAAATTTTCTCTGGTTAAAAAATCAAATAATAGTTTACTTTTTACAATTGTGTTTTAACTAAACAATAGTGCATCTTTTAATACTCTCACTTAGGAAACTTTCAGTGTACTATTTCAAAGTCACCTGAAATACTGCATAGTCTAAGACCAGTTCCACACATGAGTCTTAGCATATATCCTTACTTCTCTCTTCCCATTTTGAATGCCAAGTAACAGAAGAGATATATACTAGTTTTCTTGGCCTAGTCTTCATGAGCAACCTATTTTTTTATTGAAGTATAATTGACTTACAATATTACATTAGTTTCAGGTATACAGCATAGTTCGTGAGCAACCTATTAAATATTGAAGACAAATTTAAATCCAGGGAACTTCTCAGAAAACAAATCTATTGATATATGACTTGAATGTCTAAGTTCTGAACCATTCATGTTAAATCTGGAGGACAGCTACTTGGCTGACATGGTGGCATTTGCTCACAGAGTTAAAAACTATTTGAGAAATAGAGCATGAAATTAATTTATATCCCTTTTGTAATAATAAATAAATAAAACTATGAAATCATACGTGTACCAACACCACAGCCATCATATTAACTTCCTTAGCTATAAATATATCTCCTGCTATTTGACAACTATAGATTTGAGTTTTCAAATACTAATAGCTTTTACATCATTATATCAGATGTTACCGTTTACATGCTGAAAAACAACAGGCTGATGTCAAGTTTTACTCAGGATCTCTCTTTGAGAATACAATATGGTACCAGACCAGGAAAAAGAAGAAGTTTTAATTCTAGTTCAAGTTTCACTCAAAATCTACATAACCTGACATTTGTCACTCTTCCAGAACAACAGAATGTCTGTCTGTTCAAAGCGAAATTGTCTCCAATCTTTAGTTTCTAAAATTATAAAGAAATAGGAACTGCTTTAATATATGTGGAACACTTAAGAGTTCATAGGCAAAATGCAAAATATATAAACACTGAATTATACATACTAGGTATTATTCAATGATTCATGTTGTCATGCCCTACAGAAAACCTCCCAAGATTTGAGAAATAGTTTTTTGCCTATTCTTGTTTCACCTAACTATATTAGTAGGTCATATACTTCAATAAAGGAACTTCCCTTGATGCTAAGGACATATTTTTTTAACAAAGAACCAATCCTTAAGAGCATTTCCATCCTGATAGCAAGGTCAGACAGAGAAGTGGGCACACTCACAGGTTAACAGTCATGAGAACACCATTTGGTACTCATACAAATTTTGTATAATTTTATAAAATATTCTGTGTATTTTATAAAATATTCATAACTTCAAACATTATAAAAATGTGTCTTAGTAAATCAAACGAATCTTTTGCTTTTCTACCCTGAGAAGTAACACAGGTACATGCCTACATGTACTGTTAAGGAAAACGAGTACATGCCTACAAGTCAGGAAATCTGGAGCTTTGGCCCTAATCTGCTGTTCTTCATTCATTTGATAAGCATTGTTTCAGTGTTTGCTTTGAGACAGCTGCTGTGCAATGAAGCAGGAATGGAAACAAGAAAATAATTCCTATTATCAAGGAGGTGATAGTTTAGTTAAAGAGGAGAGAAGTAAAATACTTATAAAATACATGTATGCTTTCAAATGGGAGTCTAAAAAGTGTTATTAGCCCAAAATGAAGAAAGCAATGATCTCTGTCATGGGAGGGGGTGCTTTAAGAAGTAATAATTAAGAATAATTACAAATAACATTTACTGAACAATTCGTTTGTGTCCAAAACTGAAAAAAAAAACTTTTATATGCATTACCTCATTCAGATTTTTAATACAAAAGGATAGTTATTATGTTTCCCATCGACAGATGAGGCAATTGAGACTTGGAAACTTGAGGTTTAAAAATGTAAACCAAGTAACAGACCACTGCACACAGGAACTTATAATTGAACTGAATCTTGGTTAAAGAGTTACCTAACCACAGAATCAAATCTGATTTGGAAGTAGACATTCAATAAAGTATCAATGAATGTATGTATGTACTTGTGAATGATAGTCACATTCTTTTTCAACTTTATTATCCAAAAATAAAATTAATAATACAAACCCCAGTAAACCATTCATTTAACAAATATTAATTGAACACCTACTATGCCAAGTGCTATACTAGGAACTTGAGATACAATGGTAAGCTAGACTTATGCTGTTCAAAGGACAGCCACTGACTGTACATGGCTATTTAAATTTAAACTTTATTAGTTTGCATTATAAAACTAAAACTTCATGTTCTCAGTCATATTAACCACATTACAAGGGCTCAATAGCCACATGTGGTTTATGGCTACCATACTGGATAATGCAAAATAGAATGTTTACATTATTGAAGAAATACTACTGGACATCACTGAACCAGATGGAGGTTGATCCCTATCCTCCTGAATTTTAGGGGGAAAGATAGAAAGCAATTCTTCAAATGATTTTATCATAGTACTGATTGATATACGCCATGAACAAAAGCTAAGGGTGCGAAAAGGACATCTAATCAGGAGACTTAACCTAGAATAGGACTTACAGAAGACTTCCCAGGAAAAATGACATTTCACTTGAGATCAGGAAGGTGAGAAGGAGTTAGCCAGGGTAAAAAGTGGGAAGGGGATTTCTGAACAAATGGCCATGACATGTGTGCAAGCTCTAAGGAAGGAGGGATCTGGGAGAAATGGAGTGGCTGTAGCATGAAAATGGGGAGTGTGTAGGGGCAGGTGCCTAGCAAGCTGATGGGATCAGCAGGGGCCAGAGCTGGTGGAACCATCCTTAAATCAATAGAGGTGATTAAAGGATTTAAGAAGAGAAGACCAGCACATCTAGTGTTTTCAGAAATACCACTCTGGCTGTAATAGAGAGAATAAACTGGTAGGGGAGTGTGACATATGAAAGCCAAAATATAAGTTTACTATGGTATTCAGGCAAGAAGTTAGCAACGGTCATGGCTTAGCCTGGCTCTACATTAATATGCCAAAAATTAATTCATCTGAAACCAATTTTCTGTGGCAATTCACCTGACGATCCATTTGCCAAGCAGCCAATTCACCAAATTTACCATGTTTATCAATTAACTTCTCAGAGAATATAATACCTTTTGAAACAAATAGATGTAGAGTCAGCAACCGAAATTCCTGGACCCTCTCCACAGTGGTGAAAAGATATCTACCAGCCACCACAAGAGCACCCTCTTGGACTCAGAAGGAACTTCTTTGACATTTAATCTGGCACTGGGTACTACTTTAAGAGCACTAAACTTAACCACACATAGTTAAATGTGTCATGGTGCCCCAATCACTTAGGAGCCAGGAGAAGCCTTAAAGTTTCTAGAACGGGGTTTTTTGGCTACTCTAAGAAAAAAAAAAAAACCATTCTCCTGCGTATTTTAATGGCCTTGGTTCTAACTAAAATCCTCAAATAGGAGGAAAGGACAGCAACAGCCTTCAACTGAGAACTGAATACCTGCCAAACATTGGAAGAGTTTGCTCTACACTCTAGGGAAAACTCCCTCCTCTACCAATAGAAAAGAGAAACAGTGGAGGAGCCAGTAATAAAATATTCCACTTCACTGTAGGTTGTAGAATGGTTAATTCATTACTAGTTTCTGTGGCACAGGACAGTTTTCTCCTGGGCAAAAAAAAAAGAAAGTATTAATATACAAGTCAGTAAATAAGCAGTTTAAGTTCACAGCACAGAGTTGAATTCAGATTGATGATTTTTCAAATAGCCTATGGTGATAATTATGACTGTGAGTAATGAGGGGGAAAAATTGTATTTTTTTGATATGTTTTGTAAACTTTCTCAACCTGGAAACACATTAACTATCAAGATCACTTGTACCTAGATAAACATAAAATAAGAGAATATTTTCAACAGACTTTCTTTTGTAATTTATTTATTTATTTATTTATTTTTAGTGGGGGAAGTAGTTAGGTTTACTCACTTTGTTTAGTTTTAGAGGAGGTACTGGGGATTGAACCCAGGACCTTGTGTATGGTAAGCATGTGCTCTACCACTTGAGCTATACCCTCTGCCCTTCAACAGACTTAATTTTTCAGTACAAAAGTGGATTTTTTATTAAATTAATTTGCACTATATTTACAACAATTAATCAGAGTTAAAATGGAAAGATAAAACCAAATTAAAGCACTGAGTCACTGCCTTTGTTTGCCAAGGAAGAGAGGAAAAAAATTCTCACAGATTTAGAAACAGTAATACACTTAAAAATTAATATTGGCAGTCTTTAATCTATTTACTTGACACTTTCAAGACTGTAATTAAAGAAGCTCAATAAATGCATAATAGACACAGGAAAGGATTAAAAGTGACATCCGGCCCATGAGATCTCTTTTAGATAGTAACAAAAGGGAAAAAAATGATAAAGGTCTAATTTTGCTTTCACTGATAGCCCCATTCTGAGCCCTTTGAGAACCAGAACATTAGCATTCATAACTGTCTGGAGTGTATCTTACAGTTCAGCACTTCAAATTCACTCTTCTTATGGACAAGGAAAAATGGTTCATAAGAGGTTAAATTAAGAGAGTCCAGTGTTTGCTTTTCCCTGGTAGGCCACCACGGCCTTGCCCACTTCTGTTTCTTGTGGTTTGCTGGAGCAACCTGCACAACATTAGGCATATGTCAAGTACTTAAGAAAAATGTGTTGTTTCAACTACTATACCCAGTAAGGTAGGACTCTCAGTGACTATAATAGTGAATCTTAATAATGAAGCCCAACAATTGCTCCTTCTTTATTGATGCAAGTAAAATATTGCCCCTGGGTTTCAATGGCTCTAAAACCTAGAAAAGGCCAAATCTGTTATGAAATGTATCAGATAATACCTTCACCTAGTGCTCTCAATACATTCACATAAAATGTTCCCTATCTTTCCATCAAAGTTTCTGCCAAGAACCTCTTAGTTTCACTGGATGTGTTTAAGCTACCATTTCAGTACCAAGATCACATAGCATTTTCAAAAATGAAAAACAGCATAATAATGTTTTAAAGGACAATATACACTTTATTATTTAATCCAATGCTAACATTGTTGAGAACAACTTCAGGGATTAAATTGAATGATGACCTCGATCTACTGCTGATGTCCACAGTCCTAGACAGGACTGATGCCAATCTTTTACAGAATTCACCCATTTAATTCA
Source organism: Camelus dromedarius (assembly GCF_036321535.1). Classification (NCBI taxonomy): domain Eukaryota; kingdom Metazoa; phylum Chordata; class Mammalia; order Artiodactyla; family Camelidae; genus Camelus; species Camelus dromedarius. The sequence continues at coordinate 53,516,832 of NC_087441.1, forward strand.
ACAAAATTATTCAGGTTTCAGAAAGGAATTAATTCACTAGGGACATTAAGTTAAAACATTTTAGACCAAATGGTGCAGGCTATCACAACAATCAAAAAAAAAAAGTGCAAAGAATATTTAACATAATATAGAATCAAAGAGGCAAGTGCTCACATTTTTGTGTCAAATATGAACTTGGATTGTTGCTTAGAATTATTGTAATGGAGGACTAGCAATGAGACTTGCAGAAGTAGCAAATTTATTGTGTGCCTTATAACCAATCTAAATTCAGTGTGCCACCACCTGTAAACATGAGCAATAGATTTCTTTTTTTAAATGACCTGGAAAGTATCTAACAGGCTATCCTTGGGGAACTAACACTTTTTGAACTAATTAATCACCGGATGTCACCACTGCTCCACTCCACTGAATATGAAAAAGCAATTATTAGGCAACAAAGAAAAATTCTCTAGAAAAGGAAGTGTTTATATACCGCTATTAGAGAGCAAACTATTCTGCAAACAATATTTACAAGTCATCTTCAAAATCTTCATTTTAAAAAGCAGAAGAAGATCAAAAATGGTTCTCTACATGAGTGGATTTGAACATTGAAACTAATTTAAACATTTTGATTTCCTTTGTACTTTGAAAGAAACATGGATCAAGAGGAGCTAGGTAATGAATACTAAGAATATAAAAAGTAAAGGTATTTCATAGTAGCTAGAGCCTTGAACTGGACTGAACTTCAAAGGGGACTGATTTGTATTTGGGGTCTGAAAATTAACCAAGTTTATGACTCTGGACAATTGACTTCAGCTCTGTTTCCCAGTCTCCCCAGGTATGAAATGAGGTTAGATTAGATGATCTTTAAGATCCTTCCAGCCCTAACCTTCTATGAAATGCCAACATTTTTAGAACTACTTTTTCTTTCACATCTGTACAGCATTGTCAATATGTAGGCCACTGTAAAAGAATTATGGCTTGGGTTTAGCAGTGACAATCAATATATGAATTTTCATTAAAACTTAGCTAAGTATCTCTGAATCCTGGCACTGTTTTTTCTCTCACATACTTTAATAATAAACAAGGCAATTTTTATTAGACCAAGCAAGACTTAGGATGTTGTGACTGACCAGAGATAAATATTAATATAAATATAAATATAATATAAATATAAATATAATAATATATATAAATATAAAAATTAAAGGATACTTTGCATATATTATAAGCATCTTCTTGGGACTTCAAAGCACAATGCACTTTTCTTATTCACTGTATTTTTATAGTCTTCTAATTATCTTCAGAATACTAATATAGGTTTAACAAATGAAGGAGGGACAAGAACTGTGCAATTTGTTAGAAGACCATGTGAAATAAGAACTCAAATTCTTGTTCAACTCTTCACTATAGGAAACTACATGAGAATTGCAGTATAGTAGTACACTAGGTGCAAAAATCTGAAGACATCTGCTAACAGAGCAAACTGGAAATAAAATCCATGTGCATAACAATCATTTTCTGCCAAGAGGGCCATGAATAAGGAGAACACAAAATGAAAGTCTACCCTAAATAGTACAGCACACTCATATGACGTATGATTTACTTTTATGGTAACAATAAAATATCTAACATTCTTTGAGATTTTGCCATGAATTTCCAAGAATTGTGATAAATATTTTAAATAAACTTTGCATTAGAGAGACTAGAGAGCTCTCATTTTGCACATTCCCTCATATTTAGTTAGGTGTTACCAATTAGATGTGTGACACCTGAATTCAGCACTTATGCAAATGGAACAGACACAATGCACAGGCAACAATTTTTTCTGGGTCAGATCTAGTAGCTGTGGTGTGGCTCTGGAGTCTACAATTCTGGTAATAAGTTCTTGGCTCCCCAGCTGCCTAATTTTAGCAGGTTTTGGCAATTTCCTTGGCAGAACTGTTCTGCAGCATTACTCCGGGAGTCTCTCTGGAGACCCAGCCTAGTTTCTAATCTTCCCAGAATTCCAAAATTTGTAAGCACCTAATACCTTGTACTTAATTTCTTTTTGCTTAAAATAGCTAAAGTGGTTTCTGATATCAGCAACTGAACCTTGGCTAATATAGACTGCTATCAGAAATAACTGTAGATAAAACACTCAAAGATAAACATCTGAGTTTGCCTAAAAGAAGTAAGAAACTGCCTGCCAGAAAGGGTTGAATATTGGTAAGTTATGGTCTCCAGTAGTAAAACAGATACTTCAGTTACCACCCATGATGACCTGGAATGATGTGCCAATCAAAGATATAACTATAATAAAATAATTCCTGAAACAGAGAATGATGAGGATAAGAATACAAGGATGGACACTGGAATTTAACACAACATTGTAAAATGATTATAAATCAAGAAAAAAATGTTAAAAAAGAAAAGAATACAAGGATGGTCAGGTGGATTAGTTGCTTGTAACTGCGTGGAAGACTTTTAAGAAGAAAAATAGCAGGCTCTAAACATACGGTCTCTGTTTAAGCCATAAGAAAACAGGGAATTTCTCTGATTGCCTTAAAAGAATCTCTTATTTCTGTCATAGGGCTGATTAGCTAAAAATCAAATAAAGAATCTGATTCTTTAGTTGCTAAATTACAATGAAGTCTTATATTTCTTATGTGAAAATTAGAAATGTGCTTAGGAAAGAGTAGAACCTTGAGAATCTGGTGACAGTTGAGAAAGGTAACAACTGGGGTTTTTCAAAGATCACTGATTACACAGCATCCCCCAAATCCTACCAACCTATTGGGTCAATGGGATTCTAAACTGCATGAAAAACTAGTACCGACCTCACTGGAGGCTGCTGCCTTATAAAGGATGGCAATATTGCGTATGCCACATCCTATTTTCTTCCAGATCTGAGTCAAATGCCAGTGTGTCATCAGTTAGTTATCTGAAATCTAAATTCATTGGTAACCTAAGATATGGTGGAGACACTGGAAAAGTCTTGGTAGTACATTTATCAAAGGGGGGATGCAAGAACTTCTTTTTTTTTAATGTTAGAAGTAATTTATCACATGTGACCACCTCCTATTTCTCCCAGCCCAAAGCACACTACCTTCACAAAGACATTAATAAATGAATTGTCAGAGGAGCACCAATAGCCTCAGAAAACACTATCATAACTGTCCTCTGAAGGCAGGGAGGAAGGTGATACATGGTGCCACTGAAGTGAGTTCCTTAATTTCAGTGGGGATAATAAGATATGAGGGTGGCATAGAATTAACTACAAGAGGCAAGGAGAATACAGTTACCATAATAGGTATGAGAGCTAGAGGAATAAACTTTGACAGTAACTAATTAACCACAGGGTTCTTATAACCAAAATAAATGAACAGTCTTACTTAATCTGTATAATGAAAATCTCTAGGTATGGTGAACAGAGGCCTGACTTGAGTCACTTTAATAGAAAACCACAGCCTTTCACTTAGAAGGCCAGGTACTGATGTGGAAGAACCTACAATGATATCACCTCCCAGTCTTGCCCAGAGTAACTGCAGCCACTTTCTACAGTGACTGTACATTGAGCAAAGAAACATACTCAGACCTTTTGAAGATTTTCAACATGGGCTCTGATCTAAAATTAATAATCAGAGGAGAGGCTCATGGTAGTCATGTGATAAGTGAAGTTTGGGCCCAAGCCCACCTCTCGTTCAGTTCGGTATGTCTACAAACTCATTCTGCAGTTATTTCCCAGTTTCTGAGTGGACAGTGGAAATAGACATTCTTGACAGCTAGCAAAATCCCAACAATTGTTCCCTGATTCATGGAGTGAGAGCTGTTACGAGTAGGTGTGGTAACCACATTGCACGATGGTCTCCAATGAACTTTGCCTCCTTGTATTCACAATCTTGTATAGCATCCTCTCACATTGTATCAGGGCTAGTCTTTCTGACCAGCAGAATGTCACTTCCAGGGCTAGTTTATTGTAGGCTAGACATTGTAGCTTCTGCCTTCTTCTTTCTCTTGTATCACTTGTTCTGAGGGAGTCAGCTGCCATGTTATAAGGAAACCCAAACATTCTGTGGAGAAGCTCACATAACAAGGAGCTAAGGCCTCCTGCCAACAACCATGTGAGTCAGCCACCAGGAAAGTAGACTCTGCTGATTTCCCGACTGCATGAGAGATCCTGAGTCAGAACTCCCTAGCTGAATTCCTGGCCTAAGAAATCTGTTTGCAACTCTGGCTCCTCATCAAATCTACCTTTTAAAATGATGCATGACCCTGGCTTAGATCCCAAAGATTCTAGTAAAAGATCTAGGGTAAGGCTTGGCCATCTGTAATAAAAAGAAAATGATGATTCTGGTTTACAACCAGGATTTTGAATCACTGTTCCATAAGATTTATATTTTAACTGGTCCCAATTTTTATAGTTTTTGTTGTATTATTTTTGTAATTTATCTTAATTACAAGTTAGAATAAGGCAAGAAATCTATCATAAATAAATAAAACACTAAATCACTTCAATGTACATGAGGAAGCTCCCAGAGCTACATCCAAGATGTCACAGGAAATTTCATCATATTTTCTCTCTTTTTCCTCCAAACATCTTTATTTGGGTGAAATCATAGCAAAATGAAAGTTAAAGGACAAAATTAAAGCAAAATGACTTTAAAGGACAAAAATTACACACGGCAGCCTGGATGGCCAGTAGAGAGATGAAAACAGAGTGACAGTCCTTTGCTTTAACTAGCAACTTTGTGCATAGGCTTAGAATTCAGGTGTCTCTCTGCATCTGAAAGGAAAGAACCCTCTTTTCTGTGCCAGTCTGCCATCATGCAAAGTTTCCCAGCCACAAGAAAGAGATAGTTACCACAGATTGCTGCATCCCAGGGACAGCTTCCCAATCTCAGACTCCCATAACATACGACAGGCCCAATGGATGATAGCTGGGAAACCCAGATTTGAGTGCTAGTCTACACACATCCCATTGCTGGTATGGACACTAGTAACTCCCAGTCTAATCTAAAAGGGAATTACCTAATTCCCATAATCACCAACTACGCATTGTAAAATTTAATAGAACTAGAAAAACTCTAATCAGAGGTCTGGGCAAGAGACATGCAGAAGGGTTCCCTAATAACTGAGTATGAATAAAGCAAGGATCAGAGATTGCTCTAAGCAAGATAATGAAGACTAAGAATTTAGCTTTGAGTGTTTTTTTTATCCTCCTTCCCACCTTATACTGCTCTTTCTGAGGTGTTCAGTCCCTAATCCAACTTCCCACCCGTTAGAAAGCTGGGATCCCATTTGGCAGACCTTCACTAGTGAGACAGAGCTCACATTCTTAATCCATCCATTTCCATTGACTACCTTCATAAGTGAATTTTTCCGTATAATATTCCTTCAGTAATTTCCACTGAAGTTGGCAATCAAAAATGTCTTACTGTGTCACCTTCCCACAAGATATCTTCACTTGATCAGCAACTTTCAAGCCCTTGAAACAAAGAAGTAATTAAAGATAAAAATTTCCAGGACAAAGGCAGGTCGAACATGCATGTTTTTCATTATGTCATATATGCTAGAGACAGAGGAGATTTTTTTAAAATATATTCTGTCATTCACATGACTGCAGACTCTGACATCTACTCCACTACTTACCTCTTTGGGAAGGAAGAATGTATTGGGAAGTTTTTCACATGCCTTTCTCTTAGAGGTTAGCCACCCCTTACTTGTATATCTCCAGTAGGAGAGACCTCAGCAATTACCAATGTAACTCATTCTTCGAACAATACTACAAATTAATAAAGCCTCATGTTGAGCCAAAATCATACTACCTGAATATTCTACACATTGATCCAAGTTTTTCCCTTTGAATGACAGAGATCAAGCATATTATTCTTCCATCTGCCAAGATTTCAAATATTGAACAACAACTATAATGTTTTATCTTTTCCAGACTAAACATCTCCAACTCCTTCAAACCTTCCTGCTAAGACATAATTTTATCCCCTCTCACCATCCCATGTATTCTAGAATATGCTATCGTTCAATGTTTCCCTAGGTCTCTGTTGGTTTTCTTAAACACAAATTCTCGATCCCACCCTCATAGATTATGATCCAGTAATTCTGGAGTATGACTTGGCAATTTACATTTTTAATTTTCTCCCAGTAAATTCTGATGCAAATCAATGCTCTAGATTTTTAATTCATTCAGGCACCCTGAAGAAAATCACTAGTTGAAGGCTAACCAGCTCAGAAAAAAAGACTTACTATCCCCTTGATTTCAAGTACTATACTCCTTTGATAGAATCTAAGATTGCATCATAATTATTACTATTAACCATCTTCAGTATACTAGCAAATAAAACATCTAGGAGGTATCTATACCATCTTCTTATGACCTTGTCATTGTTCTACCAAGGTGCACTGCTGATAAGTAATCACTCATTTTTATAGCCTCTCAGCTGCACTTTAGTTCTAGATTTTTCAAATCAAGAAATGTTTCACTCAGGAAAAGCAGACCCTTAGGTAAGACGTGTGTCTTAGCCAGCTTGCAATCATAACAAAATACCTACACTGTGTATTTCTTAAGCAAAGGATATGTATTTTCTCACAGTTCTGGAGGCTGGAAGTGTGAGATCAGAGTGCCAGAATGGTGAAGTTCTAATGAGAGTTTTCTTCCTGGCTTGTAGACAGCTGCTTTCTTGGTATGCGTTCACATGGTCCTTTCTCAGTGTGGGCGTATGGAGAGAGCAAGCTCTCTGGGGTCTCTTCTTTTAACAGCAATATCATCATGAGAACCCCACTCTGATGACTCCATCTGAACCTAATCATTCTCCCAAAGGCTTCATCTCGAAATACCATCACACTGGGGCTTAAGGCTTCAACATATGAATTTTAGAAAGACATAATTCAGTCCATAGCAAAGTATAAACTTTCTAGTAATTTGTGCCTTCATGATTGTACACGTGGTCCTACATGGGAAATAATGTCCATTCTGTTCCCTCTTGCTATTCTTTTCCTCACATTTTTAAATTAGGCTCAAACTCACCAATATCAAGTAAACTCCTAGGATTAGCTCTGCCTAGCCTCTACTCATACATAGTCAACAAATACTCGAGTTGGGTTCTGGTGCTCATCTTTAGTGTCAGTTTTCCAGAGGTAAAAATCCTTTTGAATCTTAGTGAACAACTAAGAACAACTACAGCACTGGGTTTTGCAGACTTCACATGGTAGGTCATCAATGAATGAGAAATTACTCAAAGGAAGTTAGTAACTTTTTCTCATGAGTCATTTTCAATCTTAACTTCTTTCAAAAAAATGTTAATATTAAGAGTTTATTAGGTGCCAGGCACTGTGCTCGACACTGCAGAGAAGCAATGAGTAAGATCTAAGTACCCTTCTTTATAGAGATAAAAGCCAGCATGGGGGGACATGTATTGAACAAATAATCACAGAGATAAATACATAATTTAAATTATGATAGACATTGTAAAGGAAAAGTAAAATGACATTATAATGGGGGCCTGATTTAGATGAAGATTCAGGGAAAACTTCTCTGAGAAAGCCATTTTAGGAGGAACTTGAATAATGAGCAGGCATTAACTAGGCAGAGGGACAAATTCCAAGCGGAGGGGATAGGACAGGAAAAGACCCCAACGCAGTCAGGATCTCAGCCAGATCCTTTGGGGAACTGAAAAAAGGTTATGTGGCTAAAGTGAAAGGGAAAATGGATCATGATGAGGCTGGAGAGTTATACAGGGACTAGGTTACATAGGAACTAGTTATAAATCCAGACAGAGGGTTTTTAACTTATTTTAAACGTACTTCATAGACACTGAAGAGCTGTAGCAAGGAGTGCTGCATTTTCAGAAGCTCACTCAGGCCTACTACATATAGGTAAAATATGTTAATGGGAGACAAGAAGAAATACAGAATCAAGTTTGAAAGCATCCACAGTAGATAGTTCAGGGGAGGAAAGATATTTGCTTAGACTAAATGACAACAGTAGATAGTTGAAAAAGTAGGTAGATTCATAATATAATTTAGAGAAATATTCCAAAGGAATCAAAAGGGAAGAACAGAGCTTGACACACATTTGTTTTCATAAAATGCCTACAAACTGTATAGATTTTTTATAATTGCTAAGATCCACAAAGATATCTTTATGCCTAATTGCTGCTTTACCTTTTTGTCTAATTGTTCATTTCAAGTAGAAGCGAGATTTGCTTAACTTTATACAGCAACCAACACAGCATGCTACCCATATTATGGTCTCTTAAGTTCACTTGATAAATTCTATCTAACAAGATTCTGGGGTTCTTAGTGAGTCGGTATTGTAGGTATTGAAGGAGAGTGCCACGAGACACACTTTTAATTCAGTTCAAAAGAACAAATCTGACATTCTCTTTTAATGCCATTTTTCCCCAAAAGATAATATCAGTTTTGAGTCTGGAATGCGAACTTCATAAAACTTGCCTCAAATATAAGTTTCTGGCCACCACCAATATCCCTAAACTCAGTAAAACAAATCTCTAAATTTGCAATGAGAATAAAAAAATACTCTTTGATGTTGTAAGTAGATTTCTCTATGAAACATGCAGGACTTCCAAATATACACAGGCTGTATAGGACAAGGGTACAAAGTAAAAATAGCCTAATAGACAGATTCCTGCCGCATTTGAATCTGAGAATATGAAACTCCTTGGTCATAAGCTATACACTCAGGGGGAAAAAGTCACATGGGAAAAATTTAATGTCAAAATCATATAACATTCTTTAACTTTAAAAAAGTCATACTAACTTTTCTCTCTCCTAGAATGCCAGTCAACTGAAAAAGAACACGTTGATACAGCTGCAGATATTATTTTCTATGTTTTTTTTTGCAAGAAAAGAAATACATATTTTTAAAAAGAAAATTAGGAGGAAAACCTAGTCAAGAGGAAAGAGATTCCAAAAGGATTTCTATATATAAAGATCATATCTTCTCTATCAACCCATGTTCCTGTTGCAACCTTGATCGTTTTCTTCATGGCCAATAAGCACTAACCTAGTGTAAAATAGTACAGGAAGAGTATAGGCATACATGATGGATAAAATACAAGCTGCACCCATTTGGAGTGTCTTTATCATTAACTGCTGTTGCATAAACTGAACACACAATGGGCTGTGACACTGGATAAATCATTTGTTTCCACTTGTTATTGATGACATTTCATAACTCGTTTGGGGCTCTGCTTTGCCTCGTCACTCATGAGTTATGAGGTCATCAATCATGACCGGGAATAAATGATTTATGTAAGTCGCCCTATTGTATATTTTGGGTTCAGTATACAATAAAACACACACTATTGATTTCTAATATTGTTGCATTATGTGTGTCTTCTGCGTTTGTGACTGTGGTCTCGTGTCATCTGCTGCAATACTGAGTATGAAATGTTAAATAATGAGAAACAAAATGCACAGAAATGATTCAGAGAACTCCTAGTTTTAATTAATAACTTGCTAAAACAATACTAAATTCTCTTTGAATTAAAAACACACTGTCTCAAGGAGTTGTACTTAAGGACATGAACTCATTATACAAGGTCATGATTAGGAAACAGAAAAGCATTAAGAAAAACCCTTTAAATAGACTATATGCCACCCTGAATAACCATCAGAGACACTGAGGACACACATCCCATGGAGGGATATTTTGTACTTGAGCACTTAATAGGATCAATGGCTTGGTAACAAGAATATAATGGAAATATGAAAACCTTCCTCCAGCCATTTTTAGAGAGGAAAGAGGTAGAGTAGGGAGCAAAAATTAAACTGATTCCTTTTGTTGATGAAAGCTTAGCTCCTTTAAGTTTGCAAAGAATCTACAAGCAAGTTTAATTAACATATTAATTGAAAATAAACATAAAGCGATAAGGAAAATACTCTTATTTGAATGGAGTTCTTTCAAAAGGATATGGCATCTTGAGAGATTGAAAAATTCTTCTTTTGCTTCTTTCCTATTTCATCTGCCAACTGACTTTTCCATTTTTTTTCATGATGAGCTTAAAACTATAAACATGGTTTAAAAAAATAAAACTACAAGAAAATGCAAAGAAATTTAAGGCAAGCAATCAAAAACATATTGAAAATCAAACCTAGAATAAGAGCATCAAAAACCCAGGAACCTTCAGCTATTTGCAATTACGAGAGTAATTGCTATTTTAACATGTTTTGCTTGTTCCAGAGAAACTCTGGTTCGTAAGCTGAAATTCAAGGAGTTTAAATCACAGCAAAATCTTTTAGAAGCTGATCAAGATTAAATATACAATCAAAACAACCTATTATCTACATATTTTAGTTGATTAAAAAAATAAGGTACCTCTCTGAGCAGTATTACGCAGAAGTTGTTGACCAGCTGTGTTCAATTCCCAGTGATGATAAGAAAATATTTAATCTGAAGTATGAAAAATTTAGGTCAGATATAAAGAAAAATTTATTTTTCTTACAGGAAAGTATGAAATATTGACATTATTGAGTAGAGTTGTAGAATTTTCTTTGCAAATTTTTAATAGTAATTTCACTTTTTAGAACGATTTATACTTGTCCTAATCCAATGGCCAACGGTTATTTATAAATTCAAAGTGATTTCTCACAATTCCTTTCACTGCTTAGTTCTATGATGATACTAATTAATTAAGAGCACTATCTTATAGAGTAACAGCATAAGAGGATTGCGGATCTCAAAAGTGAGAGTTGGTAGGTTTTATGATTATAAGATGATATACGAGAAAGTGAGTCAGAGGTCCATGGTTAAGCTAAAAATCCTTAGTTTAAGTTCACTATTATTTAGAAATATTTCATTTTTACATTTTTATTATAGATTTTTTTTTCTGGGTGCTTTTATTAAGTATAAGATTTCTTAACCTATGGTCTTGAATGGGCTTTAAGGGAGTTCAGGAATTACCTAAAATTGTATTAAAATTTGTACATAATGAGGGCATATGCATGTTTCTGGGAGAAAACGCATAATATTATTTAACTTTATTCAGAGTCCAGGTCCAGAAACAAACAATTATAAAAAATAAAGATTAAAACCACTGATTTGAGAGGCTGTCATTCACAATCAAGTCTATTATCCATTTTTCCAAATTGTTTACAAAATTAATTCCATTTTTTTAACTTCTCTCTCTCTCTGTCTTCCTCTCTCTCTCTGCCCTTGATTCATTTTGGCAGTTGGTCAGAGAGAAGTACTTAAACTCAGTGGCTAATTTTGCTATCCTTCAAGTGCCTTTGGGTAAAAGCTCGGTTGTAAATTCAATACTTTGAACTCGTCAGATAAAGTCACTTTTTTCTTGTGTGAAGATATCAGTTAAATGTGATTTCCCTTCCCCCCCACATATAATCAAAGAGTAGTTGCTACTTAAATGTGGCAACTCACATATGGAATCAGAACAGTCACGTAAGAAAAAAAGAAAATTCTCCTCGTCTAAAACTCAGGGTAAACCTTATAACATTTTAATTTCAGATTTTACATTTTTAACGATAAAAATGTGATGAGATGTGGGAAGATTATCATTTGCTATAAGGAGGCTACACAGAGAGGTAGGCAGTATAATTAGGACATCCTTGCAGATTTGAACAGTAAGTGGTGCATGATAAATTCAGGATATTTTAAAAAAGAAATAGAGAGAGGGAGGGAAGGAGGGAGGGAGAAAGGAAGGAAGGAAGGGAGTGAGGCAGGGGAGAAGGAAAGAAACTGTATAAACCTTATGTAATCAGTTTAGAGCTGTTTTAACGAGCTTGTTCTCCAAGCATTAGAAATGCTGATGGAGCCATAGCCTATAAGTTTGGTAGTGTACCAGGTTGGGTGTGAAGAGACTGGAGACTTAACCCCAGCTCTCTTCCTGACTCACTGAGTGACCTCAAGCCAGTTAACCCATCTGTTGTTTTCCAGAAGGTGATGACTTGGAGGCTGCCTAGCAATTGCTGTGCATTAATGGGGTGACAGTCAGAGGAAGACGCCTGGGGCAGGAGAGCTTCAGTGTAAGGAAATCAGCCTTTGCTGTTCTGCCCAATCATGTCAGCACCACTGCTCTTTGAGGGGGCTTCCTGCCATTGTTGCTCCCTGCTCCGGAACACCCCATGCTGCCAAAGCCCCTGCAGGAGGTCACCTTTAACAGACAGCATCATTTTCAAATTTCCAGACCACTAAATCAAATGAACCAGTGCAAGGGTAATTTTTTTAAGGTTGCCAAAGAGATGCATAGAAGAGATACCTATCTTGGGAACAGAGAATTACAGCAGGAGTCTCACTTTGTGATGATTGGAAAAGAAAGTAGATCAGAAAGCAGCTTCTTGAGTTTGGGAATTATTTAGGTTATAAATTGTGTTTTGCTCTACATCAAATTGGATTAGATTCCTTGAATCTTCTAAGACTTTGATCCAGCCCATTTCACATTTACAAATTAAAAAGCAGCTTTGGCAGTGAAAATCATATAAGATACAACAAGAAAGCTTTGAGGGGCAGATTTAGCCTAAAGGCCCATCCACTTGTGCAGTGTCTCATACCAGCATGTTTGCACTCTGAGAAAATACACTCAATTCCTGTAATGCTAAACATTCTTCAGTAGAGAGGCACACATTCATAAAACAGCTGTATACCTATATTCCTTTATACTGAATCATGTTTCTGAATCCAATAATCTATTTCATTGGAATTAGCCAAAATTTCAGTGTACTAAAAGTGTTGTACAAATGCAGATCAGTTAAAATATTAGCCAGATTTTAACAAAGATAAAATAAATGAGTCATGTCATATATTTGATAACTTAATATGTCCATGACAACTATACTCACCCTAAATAATCATGCAGAAGTGAGAACAGTGAGGAAGAATAGAGGAAGAGGGCTAAACACTCAATATCTAGAACTTAGACAACATTAAATTTGGCTGGGCAGGAATTTTAAAACAGAAAACATCACTGATCACCTTATGTGTGAACAGGGAGTTTAAACCAAAATATCACCCATCCAAACTATGAAGACTAGATCAGGAATCTCTTAAGAAATAAAAGGATCTTCAGCTTCCCCAAAAACAATCCTTCAGCACAGTACACTCCAGCAACTTCCCAATGCCGTCATGTGTGCGCAGGGCTTTGTCAATAGGGTTTTAAAAGCACTGCTATTCTCCAGACAGTGTTCACTACAAGAACACTAACATAAATCAAAAATACTGGCGAGTGTTCCCTGTAGTCACTGCTGCTTAATCCGCTTACTCTAACCCTTCCCACCTTCACACAGGGTCATCTCTCCATGTAACCAACATATTCTCCTTTCAAAACTCTTTTCTTTCATGAAGGTTTATAAACGTCTTATTGATTTTTCCACACAAGGCCAGTCAACTTCTGACTTCACAAGAATAGTTGAACAAAGTGGCTGCACCCACTGCTGTTTCCCTACCTACATAACTCAAGGACTACTACCCAGTTAATTTTGGTTCTACTAACTGACTTGGTCATAGAATAGCCATCATCAGTCTCCAGGTCCCCAAAGGACAAAGACTTTTCTGTGCTCCTGCCTGACTACAAAGTTACAAAACCACCAGCCAAATAACTGCATGGCTGCCTTGATTTTCCTGCCAGTCTCAGTCCTACATGCTAGAAAAAAAGAATCTTGATGCAGATTCTGAAAACATTCTTTTGATACCTGATTATCTTTTCAACAAATCAGTCAAAAAAGATTGAGTCATGTATCTTTTGCATTTTTCAAACATATTAGAATTAAGATTATAAACTTAAAAATGTTTTTGTCTCTGATTTCATTCACAATTTTTCCATAATTTTTGAGAAAATATTTTCTTATATATTTATTATAGGTTATTTATTATAATTATTACTATCATAGGTTGTTAAAATTTTATGCTACTTCATAGTTTTAAATTTTTATCTTATTTATATCATTTCACCCATAATTTCTTTTCTCCACTTTCTTTCTTTAACCAAAATTAAGAGTTTTCAGAAATGATTTGCATCAAATTTTCCTGCTTTAGAAATTAAATGGTATAAGACAAAATAAATACACATACTTTATATATATATATATATATATATAATTGAAAGTAGTAAATGGGCCTATACAGTTGCAAAATTTCTACATTTTACTTAAAGTAATACAATATTAACCCTAATTGAACTGTGAAAAACTAATGATTATATATTGTAATTCCTAGAGTAACCTTTAAATGTGTATATATAAGTGGAATGCTAAAAATTCTAAAAACATTTCTATTGTCCAAAATTAAACAGGAAAAGAACAGAGGAATGAAAATCAGAGGGGAGATATAGAAAACAAGTTTTTTTTAAAATGATGACCGAAATCCAAAGGCATCATGAATTACATTAAATGTAAGTAGATTAATATTTCCAATTAGAAAGCAGAGATTGTCAGTTTGGATTTTTTAAAAAGCAAGACACAAATCTATGCTTTCTATATGAGATACATTTTAGATATTAAAACACAATAGTTTAAAGTTAAGTGGATGGAGAAAGATATATCATTGAAACAGTAAGTGTAACAAGGCTGGAGTGGCCACCATAGCAGCTTTATTTATAACAGACAAAAACTAGAAGGCCTACAGTCTGTCAAAAGAGGAGTGCATAAACAAACCAAGGTTCATTCATACAATGTAATACTACTTGGCAATAAACAGGAATTACTGATGCACCCAACAGTATGGGTACATCCCCAGAACATTATGCTGAGTGAATAAAAGCTTTACACAAAACAGGACATACTGTGATGTTCCATTTATATTCCATTCTAGAACAGGTAAAACTAATCTGCAGTGTAAAATATCAGAACAGGAGCTATTTCTAAGTGGGTTGGAGCAGGGATTGACTGAGAAGGGGCATGATGTAAATTTCTGGGGTGATGATAGTGTTCTATAGAATGATCACAGGGATGGTTGGTTACACAGACAGATGGAATTGTCAAAACTCAATGAAAGTACACTTCAAAGCTGTGCATTTCATTGTATGTAAATTATACATCAAAAGAAAAAATGTAAACAAATTAATGACATGCATGGTAGGTATTTAGGAGAAAATGTACTGATGTCTGTACTTTCATTTGAAATACATCCAAAAAATAAACGAAGAATGTAGGATTAACTAGACAGATAGATGTGAGACAAAGCTATAGTAAAAGTTAATACCAACATCTAGATGGTAGTTATATACATGGTACTCACCATAAGATTCTTTCCATTTTTCCATATATTTGAAATTCTTCTAAACAAAAATGTAAAATCACAAATTCAAAGAAAACTAGGAGAAAAAAGGGGGAGGGATGTACAGAGGGCTACATTTTATTTGCGTCATTCTTTAAAATGAAGAGACAAAATGGTCTGAAGCAAATAAAGTAAAACATGATTTTAAAGACCCCTGTGTAGAATTCATGGGTATTAGTTGTATTACTCTTTCCTTTCTTCACATTTTTCTTCATGCTTGGAATACTATGTTATTTAATTTTTCATAAAATACAAGTGGAATGAATGTTATGCAGAAAGGGCAATGGACTGAGTTCTGGGACCTGACATTTTGGTCTCTACTCAGTCATTTGCTGGCTGTGAACCTGGTGCAAGAGATGAAATCTCTCTAGGTCTCAACTTCCTCATTTATAAAGTAAGAGAGTTGAACTGAGTGATGTATTAGAGATTCATTTTCATTTCTACAATTCCGTAGGTGAAAATACACAAAAGTTAATTTTTAGGAATTGCCTCATGAGAAAATGCTACACAGTACCCAAAATAGTCAAAAGTTAACCATAGAATAATTTTATCTATAAGGAAACAATGACCTTTATATCTCTACTCAACCTAAAACCAATAAAGTAATATATGGGGGGTGGGGGGGAGTGCATGTCACTGAAGAACCCAAAGCCCAGAAAGAAAAGGGAGCAAAGTTTAATTTTTAAGACATGATTTCTACTATTCATTCTTCCAATAACTTGGAGTATTGAGAATTCCATTTTTAAGCCTCGTTTTTTCATCCCTACAGTATGGAAATGAGAGTCAATGGCCTTTAAGAATACTGCCAGTTCTAAGGTTCTACAATTAGAATTCTATTTGAGTTAAATATCAGTGAATATGTATTACTAAACTTTTACCTATCCTCTCATAACCATTAGTACCTCCGCCTAAACATCATATGTAGGAAAAAGGTGAAGAGTTTATTGTGTATAATCTTTGCTGAGTAGTGTGACTTTTTTGAGAGACACAGTAGAGTACTGTCATTATCAGTTCCCACCACACAGCGACCTATGCATTGACATGAATTGTGAATTACATGCAGTGGACAAATGAATCTTGCAAAACTATTGGGATTAAATTTTTCAATGTAGCATTTAGCAATGTAAACACAGGGTACTACTAGTGATCAAACAACATGCTGCTATGTTACCTATCACAATGCCATATCCTGGCCTAACAGCATACCTCAGGATGTACACAGAAAGTAACAGTACACAGAAAGGGCATGCAGATGCCATTTTAACAAAAAAGACAGAGGCAAAAAGATAAACATATATTTAATGTCAGTATTTACCTGCTACTTGGTAATTCCCTATCCCTTTAAGGTATTTACTGAGCTTGAAACAGTCTTTGATTATCAACTGAATTAGGAGTTAAACATTTAAGAGCTGTTTTTCTTCTTTAAAAAAATGACACAAAACAGAAACAGACTCATAGACACAGAAAACAAACAAGGTTACCAGGAGGAAAAAGAGGCATTGAGGGATAAATTGAGAGTTTGAGATTTGCAGATATTACTATATATAAAATAGATTTTTTTTAAAAAGTCCTACGATATAGCACAGGGAGCTATATTCAATATCTTGTAATAGCCTATAATGGAAAAGAACATAAAATGGAATATATGTATGTATAACTGAATCACTTTGCTGTACATCAGAAATTAACACAACATTGTAAGCTGATTATACTTCAAGATAAAAACTGTTTTTCTGGCTAACAAGTAACTTCTATCATCTTTTTCAAAAAAAAAAAAGCAGGAAAAGGAGAAATTCTTGCACTCTTCAACTCTTATCAATGCAACTTATCCACTATATTCTCACAATTATATTCTTTAAGGAAGAAAAGGATTCTGAAAAGTAACAACTACTGCTACTTCTCAAAAAAATAATAGGCAGCTTTTTTCCTTAGAGCGATGCTGTTCCAAATCATTCTTATTCTGTGAACATCTTATTTTGAATAAAAAGTTACTAGATCCCATTTTGTAGGTCTGCGTTTCTTACCTGACAGACAAATCTTTCAAAGTTTCTAATATCATCTCCTTTCTCAGAAATTGAAATGTATGTCCATGGAGAAATGTATCCTTTTGGACATACAATGCCATATCGAGACTTTTGTCTTTTAATTAAATTAGGAGCAATTTCTTCTTTTTCTTCTTCCTCTCCTTACAACTCTCTTAGTTCCTTTTACTTTCTTTTTACTTCTCATTTGATTTTTCTCTTTTCTTATACTTAAGCTTATCATTTCTCAGTGTCCTAACATGGTTAACACTTAAGTCTTCTTCAAGTGAGTTCAGTAGGAATGTATTCCATTGTGAAAAAAGCTTTTGCCAAGGAGGGTAGAGAGGAAACAAAAGGATCTGAAGGAACAAATCTATTTTTTTGTCATTAGGTACCTGAAAGGAACCTGCCACCAGAAGAAAAATCTATTTAGTTATAGCACAACTAATTGTACATGACTTTAGACCAGAATCCCTAATGTTCAAAGAAACTACATTATGCCACACAGTAGAGCCATCTTTCATTTTTAAGAACTGATACAAGCTTCAGGCAGCTGTGAAGTCCTTTTGCCCATCGTACACAATAGTTTTATGACAGCTAAGAGACCAAAGGCCCATGGAGAATTGATAGCAGCTACACCCTAATAGATGTTAAAAACCAACAGTGTGAGCTTTAGATTTTTGCTTAATATTCTGCATGTCTATCTCGAGTTAGTCTAAATGCATTTCCAAAAAACTTGGATGCACTTTTATTCCACTGTTTTTAAGCCCCCAAGAGACATAAATTTAACAATAAACATAAACTAGAATGGCCCAGGGCAAAAATATCTTTTCGTTTCTTAAGGGACAAGAAGAGCCAGATTAGTTAGTTCTTCCAGAATCAGTCCGTAAAGGTGTAAAAAAGAATGTTAATATTTCTGTGGCTTATATTTCTGTGAGAGGGAGGGAAGGGGGATGTATTCCCTATGTTTCTCACAGTTTAAGCTGTGGATGGTTGGGCTTGGATGGGTGGAGACGGAGAGCAGCATGAAGACTTTTTTCTTAGGGATATTCTGAAAGTCATGAGATTTCTGGATTATCAAGAAAAGATATGAAACTGTTGCCTATCTCCTATCCCTATTCCTTACAGACATGTCCACTTTAAAGAAGGAAATTCTGGTTCTTCTAATGGGGCAATGTATAGGAGATAAGTTCTGTTATTCCATACAGCACTCCTCTAAACTAAAATCTATATAATAAATATAATTTATTTATTCCATTACTTTTGAGCAAAGAAGATGGGAGAATGAGCAAAAAGGGGATTGGGGGGCACTTAATGTGGCTACAGGGCCCATGTGTTTAGGTAAGACAGGGAAGGAACGCTGCTAATGAAAACAGACTTGGGAATTACTTTTCTGGGTGAAATTGCCAGATCCTTTCTATGTTGCTAAAGAAACTCACACTAAATAGCAATTGTCTTCCTAGTAAGTTCTGTGGCCTGATTATCCAAAAATGGTTACCAATGTCTAGATATACTTTCTATCTTACCAAGAAGGCAGAATATGCTAGAGTTTTTTCCATCATTTTATCATAATATTGGATGCGTAATCCTTTTACTAGACATCTTTCTCCTCCCTCCCCACTGTTTTCACAAACAGTTCCAAAAGACGAACAAACAAATCATATGAAGGGAGCTAATTATGGATCTGGAAAAACAAACAAGGCCATTTTTAGAGACACAAAGAATCAAAAAGATAGATTGCCTGAAATGTATCTCCATATTTTAAAATTTTAAATTGAAACTATACTGAATACTATTAATAACAAGCTAAATAGAATGCAACAGGAGCACTTACAGTCCAATTATATTATTAAAGAAAAAATAAGCTATTTCCTTGATGTTATAAAATGCTATTTTCCAAATAGATGTATGCATTTTCCTAGTATATAATAACCATGCCCTCTAAACAATTTATTTTATGAAACTTGCTGTTAAAAGTGACCTTTGATAGAAACTGTGTTTAAAAATTCTAAAGACACAGAGTAGTATGTGAGTTATACTCTAAAAATAAAGCTTAGAGAAACTACTATGCATATTGCAAAAGAAAAGAAACTCAAAATGGAAGAATTTAGCAGTCAAAACGCATAAACATTTCTTTCTCATTTCTACTTTATAAGCAAATAGAATATGGCTAAATTCAATTTTTATTGCCTTTCTAGTCAGAGGTCAACTGATCCCTGAGGCATTGGTTCTGCTCTCAACTGGCAACACAGAATAAAAGCACTTTTCAGACTCTTATCAGGAAGTACAATCTTGAACTCGCCACTACTTGTCACAAATTAAAAGCTGGATTCATAGAAATGTCATTGGTACAGAACTGCCCAAATTTTTTGGAGTCCCAGTATTTCTTTAGCCTTTGTAACAATCTATCCCTGGATTAGGTTAGACCGACATAACCTGGACTTCCTCTTACTGACCACCTGCAGGCCTTCTCATTGCCCACATATTACTACTTGTCAATGATGATTGTCAAGAAAAGAGATTCTAAGTTTGATGAGGAGAAGGGCTACATCTCTTGCTCACAACCAGTTTCCACCTGCTGCAGTTCCAGATGACACGTAGGAGGCAATCAACAGATGACTACCAAATGAATGAACAAACTTAAACTTGCCTCCACTGACTTGCTTTACCAAGATGCTACATAACAAACAACTAGTTTTCATCACACTAATGTGTGTGTTGACCATTGGCTATGGTTATGGGACATATTTCCCTGAATTATTCAATGTTCTCTCTATGAAGATTCAGGACATAAATCCCATGAGCCTGTGTACCTGGAATAGCTGCTCACCTCCTAAAGAATCAGTTTATTCTCTTGATG
This sequence comes from Camelus dromedarius, assembly GCF_036321535.1. Lineage (NCBI taxonomy): Eukaryota > Metazoa > Chordata > Mammalia > Artiodactyla > Camelidae > Camelus > Camelus dromedarius. The sequence goes on from NC_087441.1 coordinate 53,536,936, forward strand.
CTGACTCTGTGTGTCTTGAAATTAATTGTTTCTATCATTGTGTTGGCTGTTAGAGAGCTGAGGACTAAACATGTGGCCTATGTCCAGCCAGTACATAGGGCTTCACAATGGGCATTTAGTTCCGTAGTTACACTCCATGCTCTGCCCTTCCCTTCTCTGGCTTTCCCTTGGCTTCATTTCCTTCTCTTAGTTTTAAATTTACGTTATATATCTTTGTAAGCCAACTTAATTTCTTTTTAAATCAAGATGGGACATAAATAAATTGATTTTCCCCTTCACATAGAAGTTATTAACTTTGCTGAAGAGGAGAAGGGGCAAAGGAAGACAAAATATAGACTTTGGCAATGTATGGCTGATTTTAAGAGACCTTAGGGATATCTTGTGAAGAGAAGATACTGTTTCTATCCCACATTGTATAGTTTTAGTTTTATGTACAGCACAAGGCAATTGCACAATGTCAACATTTTTATTATGTTACATTCGTTATGTTAATGCTATAAAATATTTAAAAATAAAAAAACAAAGGAATGTAACTGGACCAGAAGAATCTTAGCTTTTACTTATGGTTGGAACATTAGGAACAAGGAAAATCGAAGGAACTGTAAACACATATGGAAAACATTGGTATCAAGTAGACAGAATGACCTCTGGCTGCTGAATTATGTTTTGAGATGTGGGGTCCCTCCCCCTCCCCATATTCCTCTCTTTCACAGAGTAAATTATCAATTTTTCATGAGAGGTAGATTCTCATGAGACAGAGAAATAGACGAATGCCAGATAGGAGCAAATAATCACAATTTTTCTAAGAACTAATACTTGAGTTGAATAGTTACTCAGAAATGCAGTTGCATTGTATCATACTCTAACAAAATTATGATAATAGTCAATCTGAACATAGACTATTTCTGTGTATGCTATTGCTACCCCTACATCTACATAACAAGTGCATTTAACTAAAATGAAGAAACAATGACAAAGGAAAACACACACACACACACACAGACACACAGAGTCATCTAAAGACATCTCTGCCACAAGAATTGTGCCCACCTCTGCTCCAGGTTCAGGTAGAGAACTCCCGTCAGTCTATTTTAGCACACCCATTTAAATTCTGTACGTCTTTATAAATGCAGTTATTATTACCATTGTTGCCTTATCACTATCCATGATTGCTCTCTTTCAGTCAAGTACAAAGGCAGTCTGAATATAAATGTTTTGTCATAAAATTGCTATTCAAACAATAAAAAGGGTTATAATAGTACTAAAAATAATTTACCCCCAAGACTGCCACATAGACTGGCAGTGTGCAGACTAAGGGGCACAAAGCACCTCCATCCATACTCTCACTATCCTTTGAACTCTTCCCCTGCATCTGTACTCACAGCTGCATGATTTTAAAGAGAATTCAGATATCATCACATGGCTAGGAACCATTTTAGCATAGGATTTTTAAAAAGACACAAGTTATTTATAGCAATATTACCATTGCTGGACTTAAGAAACATGGGATAAATTACATTGAGAGTTTATATCTTCCAAAGAAAAAGTCACTTTTAAGTTTGTTAGCTGGGGGCATGTAGCATATATAAACACACATATATATATACACGTATGTATCACATACACACATACCACATGTAGATACATATACCTATCTTATATATACACATATATCATACATGCACACATACATCATAGAGATATATCTCATGCACACATATATATTGTGTACATAAACACATATGAACACATATACCCTATATATCATACATACACACACACACATACAAAATCTTTACTCTGAAAATGCTTTTGTTGGCATCAGGACTGGCTGTGCACTGCCACCCAGGGGCTGCCTACAACATTTTAAGACTGCTATCTTGCCAAAAGGCATTCAAAGTCATTACCAAATACATTCTGGACAGTACTTCATGGTGGCTATTAGCACTCCCATTGCATTTTTCTGTAGCTTTGGTGTCATTTCCCATAGCCTGAATGTATACTGCAGAGAAAGGCAGAGAAAAGGAAGAGAGAAAAGAATGACAAACAGGCAAAAGACCACCTAGGAAGGAAGAAATTACACTGACAAGGCTGACAAGAAAGAATAAAAGCGAGGGAAAGAGGGGAAAGAGGAGGTTTATCAGGGCTTCATGCCCACTGCTCTGGGTAAATATCCCTTCTTGCAACAATAAAGACAAAGTACAAAGAAAGGGTAAAATAGAAGATTACAGACCTGGCCGGTGTTTGATAAATGGCACTCTACTTCACTCTGCTTATTGTGTACTTCATACCTCACTCCTGAATATGGAAGAGAATTTTATTAAAGATTTAGCCACGGTGGTGGTGGTGACTGGCTCACAGTAATTTTCCTACAAAGTAGTTTAATCTATCACAGGGCAGACAGTGCACCTTCTTACCATGTATCATATCTGTCTATTGAGTAAGTGCTATCCAAATCCAATTTCTTTTCATTTTTGGAACCTGTGATGCATATTCAAGATACACTTTCGTTTTGTCTTTGTCCTAAATTGGGTGCTGTACTGAGACTGGGGAGGGGAGAGGGAAAGTACTAATAAAAAGGAAATATGCACTCTATGGTTTCTGTACCATTCTGGTCATCTTTTGTATTTTACAAAAGTAAATTGCATAATTTTAATGGCATATAATATTGGTCACATGTGGAGTCACCAAGACCTTTCATATTTATGGATATGAATATGAAGCACTGCACCACTGATTATGGAATGAACTTAGAAAATCATTACAGTCAAGTTCCAGCTTTGAGCTTTGTGGAGCACATAGGGGTTGTTCCATTCAATAATGAGATGACTCGTGCAATAATAGGGAAACTATTTCAACCAAAATCATTCAGCAGTTCATTATGTAGTAAAATGTAAATCCAGATGTGTCATAAGCAAGGTACCTTCAGAGTGCTCTGTTACGGAATCACAGAAATTAGAAAAGCCCCATGAGGTCACTCACTTCATCTGTTTCTGGTAACAGAGTGCTCTTAGCAAAAATATTTTCAAATATAGAGTCTATACTCCCATTGTAAGATTCCATTATTTCTCCTTCCATTGTATTGTACTTTTATTTCACTGTGATGAATTGTCTTCTAACCTGACAATTGTTTCTTTTGTTATTGGCTTTTTGTAACAAACAAGTCATTCTGCCTTTACCCAATAGTAACAAATCCTTCACACATCTTGTATCCTGCTTATAGAGTCTTTAAAATTGAACTTACAAATTTTTTTTTAATTATAAGGCTAATAATCATATAATTTGGCCAAAAAAATTTACAATCAGAATCACAAACTATTATTGTTTTATAGTCCCTTGGAGAACACAGAAGTCCCAGAAACAGACAATTCCCATCTACCAGAAATTTAAAAGGTACATTTCTTCAATTTCCAAGTTGTTTCCATCCTCAGCATCTTGGACTTTTTCTTGTTTGGCCCCAAATAAACATTAGATTTTGTAAATATTAAAAGCAGTTCTTTACCAGGAAAACTCTGAGATCCCTCCAACCTTGTCCAAGTCCTTCAATTTAAAAATGAGAAAACAACTGAATCCCAGAAAGTAATTTGTCTATATGGTCAAACAATCAATTGATTAACATTTAAACAGGAGAGAATAGATTTTAAATTTAAAGAACCTTGTTTCAGATTCCACGTCTGCAGTTTACTAGTCCCATGAACTTGGGTAAACCATTAGCTTTCTAAGCCTCAGTTACTTGTCTGTAAAATGGAAATAATAATACTGAGCACATGAGTTTGTTACATAAATCAAGATAAAGTTTTTAAAATGCTATTATCACAATGCCTGGCACACAGTAAGTGCTCAGAAAATGACATCAATCAGTCACAAAACCAAGCCTAGAAACCACAGTGAAATGGGATTTACTTAGCCACAATTATTCATGCCACATATTATCTCTCCTTCACCTATATATTATGAAACAGTGCTTACAATAAAAACAAAATTAAGCTTTCATCTAAGACCAGGTACAAGGTATTCACTTAACAAAAAAATCAAAGTTTTTTACAACTAAAGAGTTTTTCAAAACTCTGATTACAGAAAACAGAATGAGTTAGATATTGCACCATGAAAAATTTAGCCCTGGATTTAGGAGCAATGGGGAGATAATAATCAGTAACATTGGAAAGAATCTAATTTTTCATCTATTTCCTAAAATATATTGACAATAAAGTATAAACATTTTTAACATTAATTAATACAAATACATGATCTTTATGTAAGTTTCTGTCTCAAAATAAAATGCATTTTTTTCATATTATAAAAATAATGCATGTAGTGAAGAAAATCTCCAGAGTACGAAAAGAGGGAAAAAAGTCATTTATAATCCTACTATCCAGAAATAACTGCTTTTAATATTTGGTGAAAAAATCTTTAAAATATTTTAAATATGTATTTCACAGTTATTTTATATAAAATTAGATTATATTCTACCTTTATGCCCAATTATAAGTTGTAGGCATATGTCCATCCATTATGTATTCTTGAAAACATAATTTTTAAGTGGCATATCATGGGGTTTTGTCAACACTTTATTTAATTCCTTTCCTGTTCTAATATATTTATACCATTTTCAGTAACTCTGCAATAAGCATCCTTTATTTTGTAAATTCTTTTTGAATTAGAATTTTCTGCCATTCATTAAACTAAAAACTCCTTGAAGCCACACTCTTGTCGAAACTCTACTTTATTTTACTGCCAGTATAGTGTGGATATTCAATAAGAACTACTCTAAGAAATATGTTCCTATCAATTAACAACCAAAAATATTTCTCTTTACAAACACTATGAAACTAACTCACAATCTGGGAGTTATACTACTCTGGTTTCTTATTGTCATAATAACTTTTGCATGAAAACTTTAATAATTACTGCTAACTATGCCCCTCCTTTGGAAATCCACTCTACAAACTAGACAGCTTCATAAATATCATCACAATGAAGATACATACAAAAATTAAACTGTTTTTTTAGTCACTGTAGTGCCTAGATGACTACTATGAAAAGATCAAAAGGTTGGCAACCAAAAAACTGTCCTTTTTTTCATAAAGATTGAAAAAATGCTCACATCTTTTAGATGCTATCTCTTGAAAAACCTAAACACTAACATTGACTCGTATTTCTGATAGGTGTTTCATATTCAAAGAACACATTTACCTTATACATTTATACAATCTGGAGATTTAAAATTGAAATTATAAAAGAAGTCGTAAAAGAAGAAGTCCAACATTTAAAATAACTTTGGATCTTATGTATGCCACCTGCACTGGTCTTGGAAACTTCCGGTCTGAAGATTAATCTGAGAGTGATTTTGAAGTCAGGTCATTATAATAACAAAGAAGAAAGCACCAAATTACATCAGGCTGAAAGAGAAAAAGAACAACCAGAAAGTTGACCATTTTAAGAATGATGATAATTGTCCTTGAGGGGGAAAATGGGCAAAAATATACTCACTTTGAAGGAAAAAAAAATGATTTAGGAGGTTTTCCTTTTCAAAAAATGATTTTAAGTATGTGCTTACACATGTTAAACTAATGCTATATTTCCCCTATTCATCACCTTCAAATTCTTTCTATTCTGATTATTCCAAAGTAAAAAGCACTCCATTGGCAACAAAAGAGTTTTATTTTTAATACTGCTTTATTTATATTCAAAGCAGAGTATTTATAAGGCATGAGGCACCAGTTATAATGAAAGACGTTAGTGCATTCTGGAAACCATGAGTCTTTTATCCACTATTTTAAGATTCATTCTCTAAACACAGAAGCTTCTCACTAAAAGTGAAGAATAATAAGACATGTATATAGTTATGTAGACATGATTTAGACATTTGTAAAATAAGTTTATTTTCACACTTCTAATAGAATCAGTTACTAGGGTCAGCAGTACAATTAAATAGTCAGGTCAGAAGCAGTCATTTTACGTCTTGCGCACACCTACTACCGCACAGCGCCACCTGGCAGCAAGATGAAGAACTGTGTCAAAGGGGCCTCCTGAGTGCAGTGGCTAATTGGTACAGTACACCGTGTTCTTCTGAAAGCTCCCAACTGATGCTGACCTCGTCTTCCTCATTAAAAATGGACACATTCACATACCAAGTTTAAAAAGCTGAGGGTTTGCTCACTTGGTTTTTGTTATTTGTACTTTTTAAGCATCTTAATTTAGAACACTTCATTTTCAAAGGACATCTTCACTGCAGCTGATTACAGCTGATGATGATGAATGTATACACATTTTTTCAAATATAACCATCAGTTTTCATGGAGATCATCACAATAAGTTAATTTACAACAGTGTCACAAGGAAAAATCAAGTGTTCAGCTGAGTGTAGCCATATGCCTCCTTGGAGAAACAACAAAAACAAAAATAATAATAATAATAACCTCTCATATCCATATACTTGTGTCATTCCAATTTCTATTTATATGTCTACTCATATAGAAACATTTGTATTTGCACCCGGTATGTATCTAAACACACAGTTTGTGTGTATTAACATGAACAAAATCTGATTAAATCCTTTGACCTCTCTCTTCACAATGATTTGCTTGTAACCTGAATATATGTAAAAACTAGAGACATTTACAAAACAAATATTTCAATAACAATTATTTCCGTAATCTGACCATAGTTTCACACTTTTGACAGAAAAACAAATTTGGGGTATGCATTGTTCTTTAGGCCTAAACAACTATCATTTGTCATTCCCATTTCTTCAGAACCTCACACTTAAAAAACAAAAAATGGGGGAGAAAAGTAAGGAAGTGATAATGGTTGTCTTTAGATTTCCAGCACAAATTGTGGGTCTAAAAATAATACTGCCAACTCATTGAGCAAAATACCACACTGGGTTCATGTACGTATATAGCTTGCTAGGATGGTCCTAATTGAAGAAGTTAATATCCCTCTCTGAGATCAGGATCTGTTCTAGGGGAAAACCTGGACTAAAATGGAATAGAAGACAGGTGAGATGGGTGAGGGTTGAGATGAGAATATAGGGTAGACTATATTGAAAGCTATAGCAATGGTAACAGAAGAGATGGAAAAAAGATGATTGGGAAATTAAAAAGTAGAATCAAAGACACTTGACAACTGATTGCATATGGGAGATGAGAGAGAGAATCCAAATACAAAATATTTCTTATTTGAATGAATAATGGATAATGACACCACTGACCAAATTAGAGAATTCAGAAGAAGAAAAACTGAAGTGTAAAAAATTTGTGATCTCTCAGTGAAAACGTGTCAGCAGCCAGTTATACTGGAGTCTGAAGTCAGTAAACAAATCTAGGTAAAAGGCATGGTGATGAATATAACTATAAATACACAAATAAACACTTATTGAACGTAGAAATAGAGTTGGAAGAAATTTTCTAAAAAAAAAACATTATAATGACATCCATTCTTTATTTTTACTACTTAAACTCCTGCTGGCAACCTATTATGCTTTAAAATACTTCCATAAGAATTATAAATACAATAGGAAGAAAAACTAGATCAACTAATTATTGTATTGAATGATTTCAGTGTGAAGTATTTCCAAAATCAATATTTAAAAATCTGAAGGTTATTGCATTCCTTTTTGCCATTATCCTCTATCTTCAAATGACATAATCTATTTGAGAATTTAAATAAACTTAAACTTTTATTAGGAAACTAAAACATTCACACTACTAAACTCTAGGGATCTGCCAAGGTTGTAAGCTTCTAAAGGTTTTTCCATCTGACCCCAGATACTTGGCCAAGAACTATAGGGCAAATTTTTCCTTACGTAACATTTACTGTAAAAGTCATGCAATCTTTCATTTCTACAGAAAGTAGATAGCAAGCTAATTTTAAGGGGACAGCTCAAAATCAGCTATACCTACAATCATCATATTTGGCTTTATTGATCTGTTTTGAGAGGAATTAAAATCTATCTGGATGTTTGGGAGTTGACTTTACTCTAGAATTTACGTTCACATATCCAGTATCTTTAAAATTCTCTCTTTGGGATGTATGTACTTTCAATGTTACCAGGCTTTTCTGAAGGCAGAACTGTCTACATGGATCACAAAGAAATGAGACTGGCATGCAATATAAGGTAACTTGCTCTTTTTGACAACCCCTATATGTAACCTCTTAGAGGTGGTAAAAAACAAGACAAGACACTTCAGATGAAAAGATCAAGAAGACACCCTTAGCTAAGATAGGAACCAGAGTAGGCTTGAACCAGAACATGAACATGGGAAAATCTGTCCCAAAGCCCATGAAACACAAAAAGAGATAAAGTGGTAAATTGAACATCAAATTTAGATCATCAAACAGTTAACATAAGCAATACTAAGACATTAGCTATAGAATGCAACCGTGTGTGTAGTATGTATAAACAATATACAATGGATTATATCCAGAATAAACTGTTTTGAAAAACTCTTCCAAATCAAAAGAAAAACAAGACAACTAACCCAACAGAAAAGTGGGACAAGAGCATGAAGAAAACACCACAAAATAGGAATTATAAATAATGCAAATAATTATGATAAATACTTTTAAAATATATTTCCCCTCATTTATGACCAGGGAAATATAAATTAAAACAACAATGATAAAGCATTCTTTTCTTACAAGATCAGCAGAAAAAAATTTAAGTTCTAAATCTATTAGACATTGGATAATCTGAGGGAATGGTCATTTGGTGGGGTACCACTACTAATAGGCATATAAATGGGTACAGTCAATTCAAAGGAAAATTTGGTAGTATCTATTCAAACTTAAACTGTACATTTGTTACCACCCAGCAATCCCACTTTTAGGTGTCAAACACAGAGAAAAAACGGCAGATGCAAACGAGAAGGCACGTATAAGGTTGTCCGCTGTAACTTTTTTATAGTAGCAGAATTTAGGGGATGGGAATATATATATGACTTCAATAAGAGAATGAATAAATAAATATTTAATTATCTCAAGGGGGGAGCCTAGGATTGAGAATGTTTTCAGTTAACAATCTTTAAATTACTCTTACTATTTTAATGTTTCACAAGAATTTATTCATGTATTATATGAGTAATTAAAATGGTTTTAAAAGCAAACAAGGAACCTCCTGAGGATTAAGCTGAATGAAAAAAGGTATTCACAAAAGGTCACATACTGTATAATTCTTTTTATATTACATAACATTCTGAAATGACAAAATTTTACAAATGAAGAACCAATAAATTGATTGCAAGGAATTAAGAGATGAGAGAGAAGTTGGTATCATTATAAAAGAGCAATGGAAGAAATCCATATGGTGATAGAAATGTCCTGTTCAGTATATTTTCTGTGGTGGTAGGCACATGAAACTACACATATAATAATACTGTATAAAACTAAATGCACACACACACGACTACAAATAAAACTGGAGAAATCGAAAGATCAGTAGATTGTAGCAATGTCAATATCCTGACTGTGATGTTATATTATAGTTTGGCAAAATGTTAACACTGTAGGAAATTTGATAGCATTGAGGGTCTGCGTATATAAGCAGAAAATGGCGAAACCATATAAGACAAAAGAACTCTGACCCATAACCTCTGGAGCAACCATCCTGGAAAGCCAAACTTCTGCAACAATTGACCCAGAACAGTCAGGATTCGTTCAGTAACTGCCGGTTTCCTTACTTTTTTTGCCATCCTTCCAACTCAGGATCACCTACAGGAAGTAAAACATGCCCCCAAACAATCATCCAAGATGCCTCACGTCTAGTTAACCAAACCCCAGTTTCCTCATGGCAACAACCTCCAGTCAGAGCACACCTGACTCTTTACCTTTTTTCCACTATAAAGCTTTCCTATCCCCCTGCCTGCTTATGAATCTCTGCTGAATGCAAGTGATGTGGCTGGCTCCCTTGCTATAGTCTCTGTCTACTCTCATTTGGGTGATCTTCATTTATTCCCCCAATGTAGATAGATCTTGATGTATTATTTCTTACAACTACATGTGAACTTACAACTATCTCAATAAAATTTTCAACTGAAAATATGCCTAGAATCAAAAAGTATTCTTGCAAGTACTGGTCCTTTACACTCTTCCTCCCTTCAGTTTGTTTTCCCTGCCTCTATTATAGAAGACCACCATAGAAGTGTAGCTTAGAATAGAGGGGGAAAAAGAACAGCAGAAAGAAGAAAATAAACATCCTGGAACAGGCATTTAAAAATATCTTTGAAATTGCTAAAGCACTAGACTATCTTCAATTATTTATGAATATACCACTGTATCCTAATTGTTCTATCTACTTGATTGGAGGAGGAAGGCACTCCTAAAATTCAAGGTCAAAGATACTTTTTTTCAAATATCAAATATTTAATTAACCACTTAGAACTTCAAAACTGTGTATACCCTAGGTCAAAACAAAGATTTCATAACAACCCCTAAAAATGGATTCCTTGAGACACCATGAGCAAGTCTTTCTTTTTTTTTTTTTTAACATTTTTTATTGATTTATAATCATTTTACAATGTGTCAAATTCCAGTGTTCAGCAGAGCAAGTCTTTCTAAAGAACACACACGAGTGTACACAGGTTTAAACCGGCTACCATTAGTATGGCCACAAATTTCCTACAAGGCAATAATGACAATCAGTCCACCATGAATTAAAGTCAGCTCACAAATTTACATGCAGAAGCTAACAACAAATAATTAGTACAGATTCCAAGCAAAGGTCACAACATGCTCTGAAGTAGCTTAACCTTCAGATGCATATTACTAAATATTGCATGGGATGTTTCTTTATGATCTAAGCCTCTGCTATTCAGAGTGTAGCCTGAGAGAAACAGTAGTGGCAAAACCTAGCAGCTTGTTAGAAATGTAGAACCTCAGATCTACCACAGACATACTGATTCAGAATCCGTACTTGAGCAAGACCCCTAGGTGATTTATCAACACACTCAGGTCTAAGAAGCACCCACTAAACTAGCTAAAATTTAGTTAAAACTGTAATGCCAATTTAGAAGAGTTTGGAATTAAATAAAAAGAAAACAAGAAATTCTTAGCACAATGCTAAGCACATGATCAATAAACACAGGCTTCCCTCCTATCATATTTAGTCTTATTTATAGTTAATTGGATTTCTGTCAAATACATCTGTCAATGAATGATAAATGTCCGACTGGCAGGAAAGCATTTCTCACCTAAGGATAGTTAATTAATAGTAGTTGAATATATTTTGAATTAAAGCAGTTTGATAGGTTAAAATGAACCACAATTGGATGAGCTGGTGTTAAGACTAAGTTCTGCTACTGGACATTTTACCATTATTATTGATTATAATAATAATAGCAAACACATAATGCTTACTATGCAGTAGACATTTTCTAAGTGTTTGTCAAATTGTTTTTTTAATACTTACAACAATTCTATGAAGTACTATTTTTATCACCCTCATTTTATTTTTTTTAATTTATTGTAGTACAGTCAGTTTACAATGTGTCAATTTCTGGTGTACAGCATAATGTTTCAGTCATACATATACATACATATATTCATTTCCATATTCTTTTTCATTATAGGTTAGTACAAGATATTGAGTATATTTCCCTGTGCTATACGGAAGAAACTTGTTGTTTATCTGTTTTATATATAGTAGTTAGTATCTGCAAATCTCAAACTCCCAGTTTATCCCTTCCTACCCTCTTTACCCCTGGTAATCATCAGCTTGTTTTCTATGTCTATGAGTCTGTTTCTGATTTGTAAATAAGTTGATTTGCATCTTTTTTTTTAGATTCCACATATGAGTGATATCATATGGTATTTTTCTTTCTCTTTCTGGCTTACTTCACTTAGAATGGTGATCTCCAAATCTATCCATGTTGCTGCAGATGGTGTTATTTTACTCTTTTTTGTGGCTGAGTAGTATTCTATTATATATATACCACAACTTCTTTATCCAGTCATTTGTTAATGGACATTTAGGTTGTTTCCATGTCTTGGCTATTATAAATAGTGACACTATAAATGTTGGGGTGCGTGTATTTTTTTTAATTTAAGTTCCCTCCAGATATATGCCCAGGAGTGGGATTACTGGATCATATGGTAAGTCTATTTTCAGTTTTTTGAGGAATCTCCATACTGTTTTCCATAATGGCTGCAACATACTACGTTTCCATCAACAGTGTACGAGGGCTCCCTTTCCTTCACATACTCTCCAGCATTTATTGTTTATATCACCCTTATTTTATATTTGAGGTTATTAGGACACACAAAGGCTAAGCAACTTTCTCAAAAATTGCATGGCTTGTAAAGGGAAGAATCAGGATTCAAACCCAGGTAATCTTGCTCCCATATTTCTAACCACCACACTATAATTTCTGGTATGGGCATTACATATGACTTAATCATTTTAAAGATTTGTTAACAATAATATTTTATAATTATAAAGCTATTAAAATTTCCTATTTAACTAAAATTTGAGTTACACATCTAAAAATATAAAACTAATCATAATAGGTCAAATACATACTTTAATGTTAAAACAGTATCACTGACCTGCTCTTATTCAGTTTTTAAAATAAATCAATACTCAGACCTTACATTCTCACAAAGCACACAATATTCAAATTCACCTCAAAAATGTACCACCAATTAGGAATCTTTCTTTATGGTGATGGTTAACAGAAAAATAAGTAATCAGATAAAATAAAATAATTATTTATGCATTTCAAAAGCAAGTAGGAGAGAAAAATTTGCACTAAACTGGGGGAAAAACTGTTCTATTTCTGGAAGTTTGAAAAGTAGAAGACAAGAAAAAATTCTTTAAAATCCTTATCTAGCAAAACTCAAAGCATGATTTTCCACCCAAATGATCTCATACAAAAAAGGAAGTGTACTATACTTGAGAGCTTTCAAAATTTTTGACATTAAAGGGCACTCTTTATATTTATTTAAACAATAAAGTGTAGTTTGGGGAAGATGCATTAGCCTATAATCTATGCTAATTTAGGATGCTTAAATATTGTCAACTCATGGGACTGATTAAACAAAGAAAAACAGTAAAAAGACACAAAGTATTAAATGTAGATTTAATAATTATACCTGGAGTGCGATCTCGCAATTTTAACAGATTTATGGCCATGGAAACAAGCTTTTTAAAGACCAAAAACAAATGCAACACTCACATATGCAAAAGAGTGTATTAACAAACACATAGTAAATATAATGAGTAGAAATAAAAACTTTTATAATGTTATGTAAGTAATTATCAATAGCTTGGAATAGAATTTTAAAGATGTATCATATGCTGGTTACAAAATTGCTGTACCTCAAGCTACTTTGAAGGTAAGATTATGTACTTTGGAAATCTATTAGATGACAAAAAATAGGTTCAAGTGATGATAAAGACACTGAGGTGGTAGATAACTGAAATCACCGAGATAAATTTGATTATAATAATTCCATGACATTTAAGAGTGGGGAAAAAGCAACATTTATTAATTACGCTTTCACAGAAAAATAAAAATTAAAATTTCTAAATTAAATTTTATAAGTGCATATTACATAATTTCATCTATATTCATAGAAGTTTAAAATTTTAAGTCAGCCGAAAACTTCAGGGAAGTTAGGAAGATGAGAATTGCCTTGTATCTTCCGTTAGAGGTTGACATATTTAAACAAGTGGAAAAAATAAGGAAGAAAGCCTAGTTTCAAGGTGCTTAAGGTTACTACAGGCCACAACAGTACTTTATGGAATATTTATCTCTTGAGATATTTAAAATAAGCACAAGGAAATATATGTTTAATTAGTTTATTGTGGGAGGAGGGAATTGAATCTGAAGATCCCAACCAATTCTATGATTTCTTATTCCTCATATGAGCAATAGAGTATTGCAAACACTGAAACCACACTTTTGTAAATGCTATTTATCAGAGAAAATGGATCTGCAATGATTTCCATTTATCAAATTGTTTTATCTGTTTTAAGAGTTTTAATTAAGGGTTAACAGGAAAAAGCACACTAATTATATCCAAAATTCAGGCAAGACCCTGAGATAATCATTTTATTCATTTATTATACAGATAATGATTGAGATGTGACTAAGCTACAGACACTGTTCTAGGTCAAGGGAGATAGCAATGAATGAGAATAGCCAGGTAGTTGCCTTTACAGAGCTTATGTTTAAGGGGGAAGAGATTGAAAATAAATACTAGACATTTACAAATAAATAAATAAGAATTTCAAATAGTAAACAATTTGAGGGAAAAATAAGAGTAAGAGAGTAGAGAGCCACTGGGGTAGCAATAAAGTTGAGTGAACTAAGAATTCTATGAGGCAATTACATTTGAACTAAGATATAATTGATGAGAAAGAAACAGCAGTAGGAGGAACTTCAAGAGAAAAGCCCCTAATACTTGAATGTTCAAGACACATAAAAAGGCCCATATAGTTAGAGCACAGTATGCAAGTAAGAAAGTATTAAATGGTGCAGTCAGATGTAGATGGAGTCCCTGTACATTGGGCCTTATATATAGACAATAGTAAGGAATTGGAAATTTCTTTCTAATTCATGTCTAGTTTATTCTAAATTTAATGTGAAGCTATTACTGGGAAGTAAACAAAGATTTAATATGACCTTACTTATTTTAAAAACTTTAAAAATGGCTTTACTGATTAATTCTAATATTAATATTAATTCTAAATATATTAATTCTAATATATTTAATAAAGAAACAATACCAATACTTCCTTCACATATGAGTATAGTAAACTGATCTTTGACAAAGGACTAAAGGCAATACAATAGAGCAAGGATGGTCTTTTCAACAAATAGGGCTAGAACACTCAGACATCCACATGCAAAAAAAAAAAAAAAATACACAGACATTATAACCTTCACAAAACACAAAAATTATGCCAAAATAGGTCATAGACTAAATGTAAAACACAAAACTATAAAAACACGAAGAAGATAACATAGGAGAAAATCTAGAAAACCTTAGGTTTGGTACTTTTTAGATACAACACCAAATACACAACCCATTAAAGAAAAAATTGAAAGTTGGACTTTATTAAAATTAAAAGTGTCTGCTCTGTGAAAGACACTGTCAAGAGAATGAAAAGACAAGCCACAGACTGGGAGAAAATATTTGCAAAAGATGTATTTAATAAAAGACTATTATGCAAATATACAAAGAACTCTTACACCTCAATAATAAGGAAAAAAATTCAAAAAATGGGCCAAAGATTTTAACAGATACTTCACCAAAGAAGATATGCAGATGGCAAACAAGCATATGAAAAGATGCTCCACATCATTTGTTACCAGGGAAATGCAAATTAAAACAACAATGAGATATAACTATACACCTTTAGAATAGCCAAAATGCAGAACACTGACAACACCACCAAGTGCTGGTGAGAGTGTGGAGCAACAGGAACTACCATTCAATGCTGGTGGGAAGGCAAATGGTTCAGCCAATTTAGAAGACAATTTGGTGGTTTATTACAAAACTACACATACTCTTAACATACAATCCAGCAACTGCACTCCGTGGTATTTACCTAAAGAAGCTGAAAATGTATGTCCACAAAAAAACCTGCACACAGATGTTTATAGCAATTTTATTTCTAATTGCCTAACCTTGGAAGTGACCAAGAGGTCCTTCAGGGGTGAATGGATAAATAAACTGTGGTACACCCAGATAACAAAATTTTATTCAGTGCTGAAAATAAATGAGCTGTGAAGCCATGAAAAGACATGGAGGAAATTTCAATGCATATTACTAATGAAAGAAGCCAATCTAAAAAGGCTGTATACTGTATAACTCCAACTACATGACATTCTGGAAAAAAATATGGAGACAATAAAAAGATCAGTGGTTGCCAGGGATTAGAGGAATGGGAGGGATGAACAGGCAGAGCACAGATTTTTAGGTCAATGAAACTATTCTATATGACATTATAATGGTGGACACATGTCATTTGTCCAAAGCATAGAATATATAACACCAAAAGTAACCCCTAAATGTAAACCATGAACTGTGGGTGATAATGATGTGTTAACATAGGTTCATCAGTTTTAAGAAATGTACCACTCTAGGGGGAGATGTTTATAGCATGAGATGCTATTCATTTGTGGGGGTAAGGAAAACATCTCTACTTTCTGCTCAATTTTGCCATGAATCTAAAACTACTCTTCTAATAAAAAATCTATTATAAGAAACAAACAAATGAACAAAAACTACAAAGCACTGCTCAGAGAAAGAATATCTAAATAAATAGGGAGATATTCCATGTTTTTCAATTGGAAAACTTAATATTGTTAAATTGGCAGTTATCCTCACAATGACATACAGATTCAACCCAGTTGCTACTGAACTTTAAGGCATGTACTTTGTAGATTTACAGCTAATCCCTAAATTTATATAGAAATAAAGAAGACCTGGAATAGACGAAACAACTTTTTTTCAAACGTAGATTTAAGATTATCTGATTTCAAAACTTACCACAAAGCTACAATAATCAACACCATATGAAATCAGTATAAAATAGACATTTAGATCAATGGTATAGAATTGAGAATCCAGAAATAATTACAGATTTACGATCAAATGATTTTCAATAAAAATGCCAAGATATTTCAATAGGGAAAGTATTTTCAACATACAGTAATGGGCTAATTGAGTATTCATATGCCAACAATCAACTTAGACTCTAACCTCACAACATATGCAAATGATCTCAAAATACATTATAACCCTAAACATAAGAGCTAATGCAAATAACTCTTTAGAAGAAAACATATAATAAAGCCTTTGTGCATTGAGTTAGGCAAAGAGCTCTTGGACATGACAACAAAAGCACAATCCATAAAAGAAAAAGTTGATTTACTGGACTTGCTTAAAATTAAAAAAATTTTTCTGATTTAAAACACACCATTAATACAATAAAAAGACAGGCCACAAACTTGGAGAAAATATCTTCGGATCATATTTCTATAGATGATTTTTATCTAGAACGTATAAAATGTTTAGGATTCAATAATGACAAGCAACTCAATTCAAAAAATGAGCAAATTATTTAAAAAGACATTTCAAGAAAGATATATGAATGGCTAATAAATGTGTGAACATATGCTAAACAATATTAGTCATCAGGGAAACTCAAGATAAAACCTTAGTTAGATATCACTATTCATCTACTAGAAAGCTTAATCTAATAGAAAACACAAAGTGTTAGTAAGGATATGAAGAAACTCAGACAGTTAAACATAAAATTACCATACTACTCAGCAATTCCACTCCTAGGAGACCAACCAAGAAAGTGAAAATGTATGTTCACACAAGTACTTCTAGAAAATATTCATAGCAAGGTTATTCATAGTAGCCAAAAACTAGAAACAATCAAAATGTTCATCAACTAGTGACTAGACAAACAAAATGTAGTATATGCACTATTATTAATCAATAAAAAGAATATTATTAATGCAATATTATTATCAATAATGCAATATTATTAATCAATAAAAAGAATGAAGTATGGATACATACAACTACATGGATGAATGTCAAAAACATTAAGTGAAATATGTCAGATCCAAAAGACTATATATCATATGATTCAATTTATATGAAATGTCCAAAAAGGCATATTCACAGAGAAAGAAAACAGAGGAAATAGGGATTAACTGCAAATGGACACTAGAGAAATTTGGGGAGTGATGGAAATATTTTAAGACTGGTTTATTGTGATCATTGCATGAATCAATAAATTTACTAAAAAATCATTGAATTATATACTTACAGAGTAAATTTTAAGATGTGTAAATTATGCCTCAATAAATCTACTAAAAAAAGGCAAGTCACAACAGAACCTAAAAGTTCCAGTCCTTGTATCTCAATGAACTTTAATTCACTCTTTTTTCTGTAAAAAGTTTCCCAGTATACTTATTAATTTTAAAAATAATTCTATGTGATAATGTGCTATGAGAGATAATTTTTAGTTCACATGCACACACAACAAAAAACTTTTTTAAAAGAGTAAAGTAAAAAAAGAAATTTCCGAGAAAGTTCTATTATTATCGTCTCAAAACCAAAATAGACTATCATACACAACCCACTTTGGAAGACCTTTTTTATAATCTGTTAATCCACTCTATGTACTTGGAATGATACCAGAATGTGCTCACAAACTTTTACACAGAAACCCCTGAGAAACACTTGAAGAAAAGAGTAAATTACTCCCCAAGAGAGCTAAGATTATAATTCAGAATACCTCTATTTTGAGGGTAAGTGCTTTGAAAAATTAGAGCCAACATGTATTTAATAATTATAGGTAACTATAATGTCATTGGTTTGATAACTTTTATTCAAAATTTTATTCTAAAATGTAACTTCATTATACATATAAAAAGTCTTCTTGTTCTGTACTTATCTCTAGATTCCATTCTAAATACCATACCTATCCTTTTCTCCATAGATCTTTTAATGACCTTTGAAAACAGCAATGAAATACTGACCTTATAATTGCCACACATGCATAATAGGGCACAAATTTAAGGTAAAATATATTGGTCAAACCATCTAGTCTATTTCTCAATCACTGGAGAACACTTTTTTTTTTTTTTAGAGTAAGTACATATTCTAAGATATCCTACATCTTTTGGTTTTCTATAACCTTCTTTTCTTTTTCATATAACTAGTATAAAATCTATCATTCAGTTGAACAAAATCCCAATTGCTGTTGAACTCTAGCAATTTTAACTAACCCTAGTAATCTTTCAAATCCTAAATCAAGGTCTTTTTTCCCTCCATTTGATGAATATTTGCTCCTTCACATTTGTACAATCATCCTGTTTTTCATTCTGCCATCTAGAGGCTACAAATCTTAAAAATGATAGTCTTCTATGGATAACTCTTGAGTATTCATCTTATTAAAGTTCAAAGTCAAATAGAGCTATAATAATCAAGTTTAAAGAAATTCTCTCTAATCAGATATTCTATCTCCATAAAACAAAATGGCAAACTAATTATTGTTAACTAAAAACTGTGAGTTACATAAGAATTATTTCCCCCAATTTCAGTATAAAAAATAACTTTCAGAAAGTTTATTTGCATCAAGTATTTTGTAGAAACCCATCAAAAACTTTAAGACACAAAGGCTCATTATAACTGAAGTGACTTTAGCAAAATGCTAAAATTAGGAAGCACCAGCCTTTATTACCCTACAGAGACACTGAATTAGTATATGGACCAAAATACTTTTATGAGAACTTGAGATACCAATTAAGAATCTGTAGTATCCCAGGTAAGCATAAAGCTGAGAAGACCTACATTGAAACACATAAGAAGAGCCATTTCAGTTTATATGTGATGGCTCCTTCCCAAGCCAGCATAGCTCAGCTTGGTTCATAGCTTCTCCCTTCAAGGGAAAGAGAAGAGTAGAACCTGAGTTCAATGTTCAGGGGAAAGAGAAGAGTAGAACCTGAGTTCAGTGATCTGTCTTTTTGAACGGCTGCATGAGAGACTGATTTCTGCTTGCCTGGGTGCTTAGAGGCTGCTGAAAGTGAAGGAGTGGAGGGGGGTGGTTTGCTGCTGCACCAGAAGGCCTACAGTACCACAGCAGAGCCCATCACGGCTCAGCACAAACAGGAGAAGAAGCACAACTTGTAACTTCTCCCACAAGTCAGAATGGAGGGAAAGATTGGATTGTGCACCCAGGATTCCAGCTTTTCAAAGAGGTTCTCAAGGGACTGCTATCTGTCTTTTTTTTTTTTTAACATTTTTTATTGATTTATAATCATTTTACAATGTTATGTCAAATTCCAGTGTTCAGCACAATTTTTCAGTTATTCATGGACATATACACACTCATTGTCACATTTTTTTCTCTGTGAGTTATCATAACATTTTGTGTATATTTCCCTGTGCTATACAGTGTAGTCTATTCTACAGTTTTGAAATCCCAGTCTATCCCTTCCCACCCTCCACCCCCCTGGTAACCACAAGTCTGTATTCTCTGTCTGTGAGTCTATTTCTGTCCTTTATTTATGCTTTGTTTTTGTTTGTTTGTTTGTTTTTGTTTTTGTTTTTTAGATTCCACATATGAGTGATCTCATATGGTATTTTTTCTTTCTCTTTCTGGCTTACTTCACTTAGAATGACATTCTCCAGGAGCATCCATGTTGCTGCAAATGGCATTATGTTGTCGCCTTTTATGGCTGAGTAGTATTCCATTGTATAAATATACCACCTCTTCTTTATCCAGTCACCTGTTGATGGACATTTAGGCTGTTTCCATGTTTTGGCTATGGTAAATAGTGCTGCTATGAACATTGGGGTGCAGGTGTCATCCTGAAGTAGGGTTCCTTCTGGATACAAGCCCAGGAGTGGGATTCCTGGGTCATATGGTAAGTCTATTCCTAGTCTTTTGAGGAATCTCCACACTGTTTTCCATAGTGGCTGCACCAAACTGCATTCCCACCAGCAGTGCAGGAGGGTTCCCCTTTCTCCACAGCCTCTCCAGCATTTGTCATTTGTGGATTTTTGAATGATGGCCATTCTGACTGGTGTGAGGTGATACCTCATTGTAGTTTCGATTTGCATTTCTCTGATAATTAGTGATATTGAGCATTTTTTCATGTGCTTTTTGATCATTTGTATGTCTTCCTTGGAGAATTGCTTGTTTAGGTCTTCTGCCCATTTTTGGATTGGGTTGTTTATTTTTTTCTTATTAAGTCGTATGAGCTGCTTATATATTCTGGAGATCAAGCCTTTGTCGGTTTCACTTGAAAAAATTTTCTCCCATTCCGTAGGTTTTCTTCTTGTTTTATTTCTGGTTTCCTTTGCTGTGCAGAAGCTTGTAAGTTTCATTAGGTCCCATTTGTTTATTCTTGCTTTTATTTCTTCTAGGAGAAAATTTTTGAAATGTATGTCAGATAATGTTTTGCCTATGTTTTCCTCTAGGAGGTTTATTGTATCTTGTCTTATGTTTAAGTCTTTAATCCATTTTGAGTTGATTTTTGTATATGGTGTAAGAGAGTGTTCTAGCTTCATTGTTTTACATGCTGCTGTCCAGTTTTCCCAACACCATTTGCTGAAGAGACTGTCTTTATTCCAATGTATATTCTTGCCTCCTTTGTCAAAGATGAGTTGACCAAAAGTCTGTGGGTTCATTTCTGGGCTCTCTATTCTGTTCCATTGGTCTATATGTCTGTTTTGGTACCAATACCATGCTGTCTTGATGACTGTAGCTCTATAGTATTGTCTGAAGTCTAGGAGAGTTATTCCTCCAGCCTCTTTCTTTCTCTTCAGTAATGCTTTGGCAATTCTAGGTCTTTGATGGTTCCATATGAATTTTATTATGATTTGTTCTAGTTCTGTGAAATATGTCCTGGGTAATTGGATAGGGATTGCATTAAATCTGTAGATTGCCTTGGGCAGTGTGACCATTTTAACAATATTGATTCTTCCAATCCAAGAGTATGGAATATCTTTCCATTTTTTAAAGTCTTCTTTAATTTCCTTCAACAATGGTTTATAGTTTTCTGTGTATAATTCTTTCACCTCCTTGGTTAGATTTATTCCCAGATATTTTATTACTTTGGGTGCTATTTTAAAGGGGATTGTTTCTTTACTTTCTTCTTCTGTTGATTTATCGTTAGTGTAAAGAAATGCAACTGATTTTTGAACGTTCATTTTGTAACCTGCTACCTTGATGAATTCTTCAATCAGCTCTAGTAGCTTTTGTGTGGACCTTTTAGGGTTTTCTATATATAGTAACATGTCATCAGCATATAATGACACTTTTACCTCTTCTTTTCCAATTTGGATCCCTTTTATTTCTTTCTCTTGCCTGACTGCTGTGGCTAGGACTTCCAGGACTATGTTGAATAGGAGTGGTGATAGTGGGCATCCTTGTCTTGTCCCAGATTTTAGTGGGAAGCTTTTGAGTTTTTCACCGTTGAGTACTATGCTGGCTGTAAGTTTGTCATATATAGCTTTTATTATGTTGAGATATGTTCCCTCTATACCCACTTTGGCGAGAGTTTTTATCATAAATGGGTGTTGAATTTTATCAAATGCTTTTTCTGCATCGATTGAGATGATCATGTGGTTTTTGTCCTTTCTCTTGTTGATGTGATGTATTACACTGATTGATTCGCGTATGTTGAACCAGCCTTGTGTCCCTGGGATGAACCCCACTTGGTCATGATGTATAATCTTTTTTATGTGTTGTTGGATTCTATTTGCTAAAATTTTGGTGAGGATTTTGGCATCTATGTTCATCAGTGATATTGGCCTATAATTCTCTTTTTTTGTAGTGTCTTTGCCTGGTTTTGGTATCAGGGTGATGGTGGCTTCATAGAATGAGTTTGGGAGTAATCCCTCCTTTTCAATCATCTGGAAGAGTTTGAGAAGGACTAGTATGAGTTCTTCTTTGTATGTTTGGTAGAATTCCCCGGTGAAGCCGTCCGGTCCTGGACTTTTATTTGTAGGGAGGTTTTTAATTGCTATTTCTATTTCCTTTCTAGTGATCGGATTGTTCAAGTGTTCAGATTCTTCTTGATTCAGTTTTGGTGGACAGTATGTTTCCAGAAACTTGTCCATCTCCTCTAGGTTATCCAGTTTGGTTCCATATAGTTTTTCATAATATTCTCGTATGATATTCTGTATTTCTATTTTGTTTGTTGTAATTTCTCCATTTTCCTTTCTTATTTTGCTAATTTGTGCTCTCTCTTTTTTCTTCTTTGTGAGTTTGGCCAGAAGTTTTTTCGATTTTATTTACTTTTTCAAAAAACCAGCTTTTGGTTTGGTTGATTTTTTTCTATGGTCTTGTTAATCTCTATTGTATTTAATTACTCTCTGATCTTTATTATTTCCTTCCTTCTGCTGCTTTTTGGGGCTTTTTGTTCTTCTTTTTCTAATTCATTCAGGTGGTGGGTTAAATTGCTTATTTGAGATTGTTCTTCTTTTTTGAGGAAGGCCTGTATTGCTATAAACTTCCCTCTTAGCACTGCCTTTGCTGTGTCCCATAGGTTTTGAGTGGTTGTGCTTTCATTATCATTTGTCTCAAGATATTTTTTAATTTCAGCTTTGATTTCCTCATTGATCCATTGTTTTTTCAATAACATATTGTTTAATCTCCATGCTTTCCTTTTTTTCTCCTTTGTTTCTCTGTTGTTGATTTCCAGTTTCATGGCATTGTGGTCAGTAAAGATGCTTGAGATAATTTCTATCTTCTTAAAATTGTTGAGGTTTCTTTTGTGCCCAAGTACATGATCGATCCTGGAAAATGTTCCATGTGCACTTGAAAAGAATGTATATCCTATTTTTTGGGGGTGTAATGCTCTGAAAATATCCACCAAATCTAGTTTTTCTATTGTAGTATTTAATTTCTCTGTTGCCTTGTTTATTTTCTGTCTGGAAGATCTGTCTAGTGATGTTAATGCAGTGTTAAAATCTCCAACTATGATTGTATTCCCATCAATATCCCCCTTTATTTCTGTTAGTAATTCTTGTATGTACTTAGGTGCTCCTATATTGGGTGCATATATATTAACGAGTGTAATATCCTCATCATGTACCACTCCTTTAATCATTATAAAATGTCCTTCTTTATCTTTCTTGATGGCCTTTGTTTTAAAGTCTATTTTGTCTGAAATCAGTACTGCAACACCTGCTTTTTTGGCTTTTCCATTTGCATGGAATATCCTTTTCCATCCTTTCACTCTCAATCTATATGTGTCCTTCTCCCTAAAGTGGGTCTCTTGTATGCAGCATATTGAAGGTTCTTGCTTTATTATCCAGTCTGCCACTCTGTGTCTTTTGACTGGAGCATTTAGCCCATTAACATTTACAGTAATTAATGATAGATGTGTGTTTATTGCCATTTTGAACTTATCTTTGCAGTTGAATTGGTATATCCTCTTTGTTCCTTTCTTCTTCCTTTTGTGGTTTGGTAATTTTCCTTTGTATTATCATGGAATTTATTTAATTTTTGTGACTTCTTTGTAAATTTTTGGCTTGTGGTTACCCTTTTTTGTAAATCTATCAACCCATTACTATAACTGTTTTTATTAAACTGATAGTAATATGATCTCAAACCCATCCTACTGTTAAAAAAATTTTAAAAAGAAAGAAAAAAATATTCTGTATTTCCCTGCCTCCCTCTCCCACTCTCAGTGATTTGTATGTCTTCTTTTATAATTTCATGTTTACTTTATTTGTAATTCATGAGTTATCACCTTTCCAGTTGTGTGTTTCTCATTTCTGTAGCATCCTGCTGCTTTTCTATTTAGAATAGCCCTTTCAATATTTCTTTTAGCATGGGTTTAGTGTTGCTAAACTCCTGCAGCTTTTTTTTGTCTGTGAAACTCTTTTTTCTCCTTCTATCCTCAAGGATAGCCTTGCTGGATAAAGGATCCTAGGCTGCATCTTTTTTTCATTCAGGGCTTTGGATATATCTTGCCACTCCCTTCTGGCCTGTAGTGTTTGTGTAGAGAAATCAGCTGAGAGCCTTATGGGGATTCCCTTGTAACTTACTCTTTGCTTTTCTCTTGCTGCCTTTAGAATCATTTCTTTATCCTTGACTCTGGCCATCTTGATTATGATATGTCTTGGTGTGGGTCTATTTGGGTTCTTCCTGTTTGGGACCCTCTGAGCTTCCTGTACTTGGATATCTGATTCCTTCTTTAAGTTTGGGAAGTTTTCAGTCATGATTTCTTCAAAAACCTTTTCAATCCCCTTTGATCTTTCTTCTCCTTCTGGGACCCCTATTATGCGAAGATTGGGACGCTTTATATTATCCCATAGGTCCCTTATGCTATTTTCATTATTTTTTATTTGCTTCTCTTGTAGTTCTTCTGAATGGGTGCTTTCTATTGCCCTGTCTTCTAGATCACTAATTCGTTCCTCTGCATTATCTAGTCGGCTTTGCACAGCTATTAGATCATTCCTCATCTCTGTCAATGAGTTTACCCATTCTACTTGGCTCTTCTTTATAGCTTCAATTTCATTTTTGACATATTTTATATCTCTAAACACTATCTCTTTTAATTCCTTCAGCAATTCGATCACTCCTTTTTTGAAATCTTGATCTAGTAGGCTATTGATGTCTATTTCGTTGATCTTTCTTTCAGGGGATTTCTCTTGTTCTTTTAATTGGGAAAGGTTTTTCTGCTTCTTCATCTTGCTCATACCTCTTTGGCACTGTGGTTTATGGAGTATCAGTTGTTTATTTTGGTCCTTAAGGATTTTATCTATCTAATGCCTATTTAGGAATAGAACTTAGGAAAAAAAGAAAAAAAAATAAGAGAGCGAGAGAAAGAATTTTAAAAGAAGGGAGAAAGAGGGTTTGAAAACAGTGTATAATGAATAATAGAAGAGTGAGTTGAAGCAGAGTATTAATCGGGTTGAGACGTCCTTTTAAAACCTTTACAAAAAAGGGGGGGGGGAAATGAATAGATGTATTTGAAACCTGTGTCTAATCAATAGCAGGACATCAAAACCCAAGAGAAATAGAAATGAATTAAGAAGTAAAAATTAAGAGAGTAATAGAAAATAGAACAGGTAAAAACAGATTAAAAAAAAAGGGGGGGGGGGTGTTTGTCGGTGTTCTCCTGGAGTCTGTGTGCTTTTACTGTGAAGTCTTTCTGTCTTCGTCCTGTTTGGAAGCTCAGCTTGCTGTTTTCAGAGGCCCTCCGTTGGCGCCCTCTTCTGTGTTGCTCCCAGCACCTGTCGGCAAGCAGATTGCGCCTCCTCCTAACACTGGGTCAGGTGCAGCTCTCTGCTGTGGGCGGGCGGGTCGCTGCCCCTCCGGATGCCACAGTCAGATGTTGCAGACTGGCCAGGTAGGAGGGTGGGTCGTGCCCCTCCCAGCACCTGGGTCAGGGGCTGTGTTCCTGCCCGAAAGGCGGGGGTGCCGCTCTCCCTCTACCTGCGCGGCCGGTAGCTCCGCTCTCTTGTGCGGCTGCGCGCTCCGCCCTGGTCGGCGCTCCACAGGTGGGCTCGGGGAAGACCGAGGGACAGCCGGGTCCCTGCTCCAAGCCAAAACCCAGCTCCTTGTTTGTCTTTGTGGAGCAAGTTCTCTGAGGGACCAGGATGGAAGGATCCTATCTGCCCTGGGCTGCAGGCCAGTCTCAGTCTGGCCTTTGAGGCTGCTAAGCCCTTTGGTGTGGATGCAGGTTTCGCCCCCGCCCCCGCCTGGGTGCTAAGCACGGAGGATATGGTGGCTGTGCCTGAGCCCCGCCTCTCTTCCCCCGAAAACTTTCCGCGGGTTTTCAGAGATGGGGGTGTGCACCCTTCCCCCGAGAGCACATCAACCTTGCTGTTTTATGGAGGGCCCAGGTTGTTCTGCCCTGTGCACCCACAGCCACGGCGCGCAGCCCCTTGCGTTCCCCCGGGGCGGCCTCCGTGCAGCCACTTCCGTCCTCCGCCCGGCTTGTGCAGCCTGGCCCTGCCCGCCACTGCTGGCCTGCGTCTCAGGCTGGGTGTCGGGGGGACGCTCTGTGCCCGTTTAACTTAGTTCTGTTAGTCAAGGGCTGCTCTGTACAGATCCGAGCCTCGGAGGCTCCCCCTCCGTCCCGCTGGCCTCTCAGTTGGAGAGGGGAGACCCAGCGAGCGAGCGCCAGTCCTCCTTTGCCGCTACCTCCCCGCGGGACCCGTCCCACGCTGCTTTGCCTTTTGTTCTTTCTTTTTTCCTTTTCTCCTACCAGATTTTTGGCATCTTTATCTTTTGAAGAGGGCGATGTTCTGTCGGAGTTCCACAGGTGCTCTGGTTGGCTGAGTGGGTCTGTAGATGTGGGTCTTGGTGTATTTGTGGGAGAGGGTGACCTGCGAGCGTCCTTCTACTCCGCCATCTTCTCCGTCTATTGCTATCTGTCTTATGTGGTTGGGTGAGCTAACAGAGAGCTGGCATATTTTGAAGCCTGGGGGCTACTAAGACAAAGGAGAGTGGGGTATCTTGTTACTGCAGAACCAGAGAACCTGCAGTACCACAGACACACAGCAGAGAGAGCAAGATCTTATAAACTAGAGAGAAAAAAAAAAAAAACTTGCAGATATCTCTAATTAAGAAACTACATGTACAAGTCCAGAGGAGTAGTATACCCTCAAAAAGGTTTCAGGGGTTACAAAAATCTCTAGCTGGGTTAATTGGTAAATGTTTTCCTCTGTACAAAATCAGTCCATACAGACTATGGGAGGTGGCTGTTCATAAAGATGCATAAATCTCAGCAAAAAAATCACAACTCACACAAGGAAATAGGTAAACATGGTTGAATCAAAGGAACAAAATAAATTTAAGTCACAATAGAAGAGAACAAGAGAGGAAGAAAGTAACAGAGAAGAACAACAAAACTATAACAAGAAAACAATTAACAAAATGGTAATAAGTACATACTGATCAATAATTACTTTAAATGTAAATGAACTAAATGCTTCATTCAGAAGACATAGAATGGTTCCATGGAACAGGATGTCCACTGGACATTGGCCAATTGAACTGTGAAAAAAAGAGGTTTTGGAAGTAAACAGGCTGAGGAGGAAAAAAATGTAGAATGGCTGCTGAATGGATTATAAAAAAAAAGACTCATCTATTTTTGGCTTACAACAGACTCACTTCAGTTCTAAAGATACACCCAGACTACAAGGGAGGGGATGGAAAAGGTATTCCATGTGATTGGAAATGAAAAGACAGCTGGGGTAGCAATATTTATATCAGACAAAATAGACTTTAAAACAAAGACTGTAACATAAGACAAAGAAGGGCATTACATAATGATAAAGTGATCAATCCAACAAGATGATATAACAATTGTAAACATACATGCATCCAACAAAGGAGCCCCTAAATACACAAAGCAAACATTAACAAACATAAGAAAAGAAACTGACAGTAACACAATAATAGTAAGGAACTTTAACACCCCACTTACATCAATGGACAAATCATCCAGACAGAAAATGAATAAGAAAACAATAGTTTTAAAGGACCCATGAGAGCAGATGGACTCAATAGAAATATATAGAACATTCCACCCAAAAGCAGCAGAATACACATTCTTTTCAAGTGCACATGAAACATTCTCCAGGATAGATCTTATGCTAGGCCAAAAAACAAGTCTCAGTATAATTTAAGAAGATTGAAATCACAGCAAGCATTTTTCTGATGACAAAGTTATGAGACTAGAAATAAACAAGAAAAAATTGCAAAAAACCCCCACAAACATGTGGATGCTAATTAATATGCAACTAAATAACCAATGGGTCACTAATGAAATCAAAGGAGAAATTTTAAAATATCTGGAGACAAATGAAAATACAATGATCCAAAATGTCTGGGATGCAGCAAACGCAGTTCTAACAGGGAAGTTGATAGTCATACAAGCCTACCTCAGAAATAAGACAAAGCTCAATCTAACCTTACAACTAATGGAACTAGAAAAAAGAACAAACAAAACTCGACATTACTAGAAGCAAAGAAAAATAAAGATCTGAGCTGAAATAAATAAAATAGAGACTGAAAATACCAAGAAAAAAAGAGAAGGGACCCAAATCAATAAAATCATAAATGAAAGAGGAGAGAAATACAAACAACACCACAGAAATACATATGATCATAAGAGATTACTGTGAAAAATTATATTTCAATAAATTGTACAACCTAGAAGAAATGGATAAATTCCTAGAAATGTACATCTCAATACAGAATTAGGAAGATACAGAAATATGAACAGACTGATTACCAGTAATAAAACTGAATCAGTAATTAAAAAAATAAAAACTCCCATAAAACAAAAGTCTAGAACCAGATGGCTTCAAATTTTACCAAACATTTAAAAAGTTAACACCTACTCTTCTTAAACAATTCTGAAAAATTGAAGATGAAGGAATACTTCTGTAAGACCATCGTAATACTGATACCAAAACCAGAGACATCACAAAAAAAGAAAATTACAGGCCATATCACTGATGAAGACTAGTGCAAAAATTCTCAACAAAATTTTAGAAAACCAAATTCAATAATACATTAAAATAATCATACACCATAATCAAGTGGGATTTCTCCCAGGGATGCAAAAATGGTTTGATATCCACAAATAAAACAAGGTGATACACCACATTAACAAACTGAAGAATAAAAGTTATATGATTATCTCAATAGATGCAGAAAAAAAAACTTTTATTAAATTCAATATCCATTCATGATAAAAACTCTCAACAAAGCGGGTATAGAGGAAATATAATAAAGGCCATATATAACAACCCTACAAGTGTCGTCATACTCCGCTGTCAAAAGCTGAAAGCATTTATTCTAAGATCAGGACCAAGACAAGTGCACTTTTTCTACTTTTGTTCCTTATAATATTAGAATTCCTAGCCATAACAATAAGGCAACAGAAAAAATAGAAGGAGTTCAAATTGGAAAGGAAGAAGTAAAACCATCCTTGTTTACATATGACATAATACCTTACACAGAAAATCCTAAAGACGTTACTAAAAGACTATTAGTACTAATGAATGAATTTAGTAAAGTTGCAAGATATACCAAATTAATACACAGAAATCTGTTGCATATCTGTACACTAATAATAAACTATCAGTACTATAAAGAAATCAACCTCATTTACAATTGTATCAAAAAGAATAAAATACCTAGGAATAAATCTAACTAAGCAGGTAAACTATAAGACATTGATGAAAGAAACTGCAGACATCACAAACAAATGGAGACATATACTGTGCTCAAGGATTGGAAGATTTAATATTGTTAAAATGACCATACTACCTAAGGCAATCTACAGATTCAGTGTAATCCCTATCAATATACAAACGGCATTTTTCACAGAAGCAGAACAAATAATTCTAAAATTTGTATGGAAACATAAAAGACCTTGAATATCCAAAACAATCTTAAGACCAAAGCTGGAGGTTTCACAGTCCCTGATTTCAATGCACACTACAAAGCTACAATAATCAAAACAGTATGATACTAGAACAAAAACAGACACATAGATCAGCAGAACAGAATACAGAACCCAGATATAAATCCATACTTATATGGTCAATTAATCTATGACAAAGCAGGCCAGAATATACAATGGGGAAAAGGCAGCCTCTTCAATATAGTGTTGGGAAAAATGGACACAGAGACATGCAAAAGAATCAAACTGAACTCTCTCACACCATATAGAAAAATAAACTCAACATGGACTAAAGATTTAAATGTAAGATCTGAAGCCATAAAACTCCTAGAGGAAAACATAGGCAGTACACTCTTGACATTGGTATTAGTAAAATTTTTCTGGATCTGTTTCCTTAGGCAAGGGAAACAAAGGCAAAAATAAACAAATGGGACTCCATCAAACTGAAAAGTTTTTGCACAGTGAAGGAAACTTATCAACAAATCAAAAGGAGACCTATCAATTTAGGAGAAGATATTTGCAAGCAATATATTTGATAAAGAGTTAATATTCATAATATACAAAGAACTCATAAAGCTCAACACCAAAAAAAAAAAAAAGATTGAAAAAGTGGGTAGAGGACCTAAATATACATTTTTCCAAAGAAGACATACAGATGGCCAACAGACACATGAAAAGATGCTCAATATCACTAATCATCAGGGACATGCAAATCAAAACCATAAAATGATAGCACCTCACACCTGTCAGAAAGGCTATCATCAAAAAGACAACATACAGAAGAGGAGGGTATAGCTCTGTGGTAGAGTGCATGCCTAGCATGCATGAGGTTCTAGATTCAATTCCCCAGTACCTCCATTAAATAAATAAAGCTAATTACCTAATCACCTCCCCCCAAAAAATATTTTTTATATCGTTAAAAAAAAAAGACATACAGAAAGTATTGGCAAGGATATGGAGAATAGAGAACCCTTGTGCACTGTTGGTGGGACTGTAAATTGATGCAGCCATTATGGATAACAATATGGAGGCTTCTCAAAAATTTTTTAAAGAGCTGCCATATGATCCAGCAATTTCACTTCCAGGTATTTACCTGAAGAAAACAAAAACACTAAATTCAAAGAGATAGATGCACTCCAATGTTCACTGCAGCGTTATTTACAGTAGCCAAAATGTGGAAGCAACCAAAGTACCCATCAATAGATGAAGAGATAAAGAAGATGTGGTATAGGCATCTAATGAATATTACTCAGCCATAAAAAAAGAATGAAATCTTGCCACTTGTGACAACATGGATGGGCTTAGAGGGTATCATAATAAGTGAAACAAATCAGCACAGAAAGACAAATACCATATGATTTCTTTTATACGTGGAATCTAAAAAACAATATAAATAAACATAACCAAACAGATTCATAGATACAGAGAACAGGTTTTTGCTAGAGGGGACAAGGGTGGTAGGATGAGTGAAATAGGTGAGGCAGATTGAGATGTACAAACTTACAAAATAAGTAAGTCACAGAAATGCAATGTACAACATAGGTAATATAGGCAACAATACTATAATTACTTTGTATGGTAACAAATGATAACTGGTCTTTTTATGGTGATCATTTTGTAATATGGAATCACTATGTTGTATACCTGAAACTAATATAATATTATAAATCAATCAGACTTTAATTAAATAAACAGAAATTTATTGTTCACAGTTCTGGAGGCTGAAATTCCAATATCAGCTGCCAGCATGATTAGTTTCTGGTGAAGACCCTCTTTCAGGTTGCAGACTTCCAATTTCTCTTTGTATCCTCACATAGCAGAAGGAACAAGCTAACTCTCTAGGGTCTCTCTTGTAGGGGCACCAATCCCAATATTGAGGGTTCTACCGCTATGACCTAATCACCTCCCAAAGGTCCCAGTTCCTAATATCATCATATGGAGGTTAGGATTTCAACATGTGAACTTTAAAGGGGATAAGAAATTTCAGAAATTGTTTTAAAAAAGAAATGTGGTCATCCTACATAGAATGTTTCCTGTAGTGTAAAGAGATCCTTCACGTATTACTTGGACACTACAAAATGAAAAGATCAGAATATCAAGTAAGTTTTAATCACTTTACTAGTTTTAAGAATGTGAGATTAAATTTTTCTAAGATACTATGGATCTATTTGATTCCACAACAACTAAATAAACTGCATTTGCAAGCAGATCATATCCAATAGCTCAACTATAAGATAGTAATTTGAAAATCTGATCATATTTTTATGAAGGTTATTTAATAAACACTATCTCAATAGTAAGACAACCTGAAAAGGTAGATTTTCTATAATGCATTAGAAGAGTATTTGTAATAGAGATAGCATACATGCAGTCCTGAGTAAGACAGATTTGGATTCAAATCTTGATTTCACCATTTAATAACCAAGACACATTGAGCATGTCACTCAACCTCCCTGCATTTCACTTCCTTCTTGTGTACAGGTGCAGTCCTTAAAGCAGGCATCATAATCATAAGAATAAAAAGAAGATTAAGCACATCTAACAACTGTTGAATGATTATTTATTGTCAGGCACTTAACGAGTATCCATTACCATATTTAATTCTTATACCAATCCAAAATAATAGTTACTATTAATACAGATGAAAAATGAAGCCTCATGGAACTTGTAAGAGGATTAAATGTAAAATACCTATCATATTACTAGGTATATTCTTTTTCCCTCTGACTAAGAAGTGCTTGCTATATAAGAAGACTAAATTTAGTCTTCATTTCAAGATTGTAAGCTCCATGAAGATAGAGATTGTGTCTATCTAGTTTATTGCTATATCCCTAGCCTCTGATTATATTACAGGAAAATATATAATTACTGGATAAATATATAAATGTTAACTAATTTTAAGCAGAAGCAGCAGTATTTCAAAAGTTTGGTTAAAATATATAAAATGCTTTTTTTAAATTCCTGGTAGCATGAAGACTTCTGAGCAGCATATATAAATCTGAAGAGAAATATTTCATCTTCTGAGACTTCAACTGACTTTTCTTCATAAAGGGTCACTGAATTATTAGCAAGATGTGATTCTCTTTCTCCTTATCTTTTAGAGTTTTTCTCACTCTCCGAGACTAACATTAAAATAATTTTTTTTCACAATTTGTGTCATTTGTCTCTACTTTCCTTGGATCTCAAGTATTCCATATACTATTTAAAAATAATTCCTTTGGTTTAATTCCAACACCACACCACAGACTTCAGAATTATCTGATGTCTGCAATTCTCTTGCTGCATCTAAATTAGGTACCACTTTTTTCAGCTTCACTGAGATATTTTTAACATATAACATATGTAAGTTTGAGGTGTACAATATGATAATCTGATACACATACACATCGCAAAATGTTTACTACAAAGGTTAGTTATCACCTTCATACATTCATGTAATAACTGTGTGCGTGTGGTGATAATATTTAAGATCTACTTTCTTAACAATTTTCAAGTATATATTATAGTATTGTTAATTATGGTCACCATGCTGTACATTAGCCCCCAGAATGTATTCATCTTAGAGCTGGGAATTTGTAACCTTTGATCAACATCTCCCTATTTCTCCCACCTCCCCACCCCCTGCCAACTGCTCTCTACTTCTCTGAGTTTGGATTTCTTAGACTCTACATATAAGTGAGAATATATAGTATTTATTCTTCTCTGTCTGACTCATTTCACTAAGTATAATGCCCTCAAAATCCATATACATAGTCACAAATGGCAGGATTTCCTTTTTATGGCTGAATAATATTCCATCATATATATTATACCGTATTTTCTTTATCCATTTATCTGTTGATAGATACTCAGGTTTTTTCCATTTCTTGGCTATTGTAAATAATGCTGCAATGAACATGGGGTGCAGGTATCTCTTTAAAATTGTATTTTCATTTCCTTTGGACATATACCCAGAAATGGAATTGATGGAACCTATGGTAGTTCTTTCTCAAGCTTTTTGAGAAATCCCCACACTGTTTCACAAAGTGGTTGCACAAATTTGCATTTCCACCAACAATGCACAGCGTTTCCCTTATCTCCACAGCCTCGCCAACACTTTTTGTCTCTTGTCTTTTTTACAACAGCCGTTCTACCAGATGTGAGGTACTATTTCATCATGGTTTTGATTTGCATTTCCCTGATGATTAGTGATGTCAAGCATGTTTTAAGTACCTGTTGCCCATTTGTATGTCTTCTTTGGCAAAATGTCTATTCAAGTCCTTTTGCCCATTTTTTCAGTTGGATTGTTTGGTTTTTTGCTACTGAGTTGCATTAAGATAATTAGGTAACATTTTTGCACATGCTTTCTATCTTCCAATATTAGGAACACCTCTCATCCACTTTCTTTTCTTCTCCCATTCTTCTTGTCCATATTTATATATTTATTAACCCTCCATCATTTTAATTGGGTTCCATGAAGAGCAAATGTAAATGTTTATGTGCAATCCAACATATTAAACTGACAGTACATAACATCAATAATAGTTTTTCTGTCTTTATTTCAGGTTTATTAAGTGAGAAGCAGTCACTGTTTGCAGTAACTGATAGAATTAATCTTCTTGTGCACAAACCTATATTCTACCTTCATTCACCTGTAATAGTATCTAGAAAGGGACAATCACAGAGTGCTATTCCAGCAGATGTCCTTTGCAGATCAATAAAGGAAAAAGAAAGTAAGGAAATTGAAAAGTGGGACAATAAGTGTATCTTAAAACTTTTCCTAAATTTAAACTATTGACTTAACAGGATCTAGTTCAAACTCTAAACAAAGAAGAAATCACCTTTAAAATAACCCTAATAAGTAGTCATCATGTCTCTACTTAAATATTTCCAGAGAAATAAAGGTAATAACCCGGCTAGACAACCTACTGCATTTTTCTAGAATTTTCATTATTTAAATCTCTGGGTTATCTCCAGTATGGTAAGATGTTCAGCAAAGCCAAGCAGCAGAGCACCATGCTACCACAGTGAACATGCAGAATCTTTTCTAGTGAGGATAGGGGCAGTAACAGCAGCAACTACATCCAGATTCCAGAGGCAGTGGTTCTAGAAGCAGCACCCAAGGTCCAGGATAAGTATTGTCAAGAGTGTAAGGTTCTATATCTGTATCCAATAGACCACATGTTCTGCAAAATAACTTTGCTATTTGTCTCTACCTATGTAAACTACAAGCCTGAGCCTCTAATTTTTTCAGAGATTCATTTTAATACCCTTTTAATAATTGGATAATATCCAATGTCCTTTTAACAAATTTTTCCTGCTTTAAGTTAGCCAGTAGAATTCTTTAGTGCACAATTAAAAATCTGATTGATGAAAAGTATCATTTAACTTTTAAATAATAAATTTGATAAAAATAAAAATTGTTTAAACAAAAATAAAATAAATCTTTGAAAATATTACTAAATAATGTTAGAAGCTAATATCAACTTTGTGATCTGAACCTCTTCACAAGATGTCAGTTTCTCAGTTTGAAAGCAGCAGACTGGCTTTTAAGTTTTCCTTTTCTCAGAGCACTGTGATTTATTTAGTACATTTCTCCTTTAGAACTAGGAAGCATCAGAATGACCCATTGCCAGGAAGTGAACAGTGTACCCCCTTCTCCTAACAACACTATGGTGGAAGTCAATTATTGCAGCCTGGTTGCTCAATGAGTAGAAACTGAGGAATGATGGCCTATTCAAATAGTTGAGGATGAATTATGATTTGAGAGAGGAGCAAATATTTCTCCCAAGTACTCTTGGATTTTACCAAAATAATTAATGCTAGCTATACATCTCTAAAATAATATAAAAATATTAATAACAAAATTGCATATACAGACATAGTAAAACTTATTGGCCAAGTAAAAAACCATCAAACCTCACTTCTCATTTTTTCTAGCTCAATACATATGGTAAAAACATGAAATCATTAGGATTTATAAAGGCAGGTTTGGCAGACTTTATTTACTGGGACTGTGAGCTATAAAATTGAATTTGGGGCCCTATCTCCAACAAAAAGTTGTTAGTTCTCAGAATAATGGCATGTTAGTGGATCAGACATAGATAAAAGATTTCCATTGTGACTGTTTTTAGCTATGATTTACAGTGGCCTACATTGTTTTATAATGACTTTCAATTTTGAAAATGTACATTCACTGTTAGTTTTATAGATGTAGTCACAATTGATTGTGGGCTTGAGAGATTGATCCTTCTCAGTAACAAAAAAAAAGAAAAAATTCAACATACAATAAACAGGCATTCTAGACACATTTATAAGCATGTTCTTTAGAAGAAGAATTTTTAAGGGGAAAATAAGTGTAAAAATGTTTTAATAATTGCTTAACCATTCAATATTTTTAGTTAGAGTCTGGAGGAAACTAGTGAGTAAAACTTGGTTGATACAGAGCTCTATATCACATGATTCTGAGATTATCTACTCATTTGTGCCCAGATGCAAAAGAAAATCTCACGTACTCAATTTCTAATTGACACTCGGTGTGGAGGTATCATTGAATAATGAATTTGACAGAAGGAAGCCAACCAGGGTATCTTTCACCCACACCTTTCCTTCCTAGCTCATAACAAGGCAGATTTGCCAGTGAGTTCAACCAAAGTCTTGGGCCTACCCATAACATCTAGCTTGAAACCCATACTGAAATTTCCTTAACTCTACTTACCACGCCTTTCAACCCCTTCTCCCACCTTTACCTACATTCTAAGACAAGACTGATCTTTACTCTAAATTAGAGATGGTTAAAGTCAATAGATACATCCAGACCTCAAATCACATCTCAGCCCACCCTACCCCATCTGGCTTGGTCCTCTGCCTAGCTTCTTTCTCCTTAATTTCTGGACAGGTGACCTGACTTCTGCACTCATCCTTTCCCCTAGAATTGTAGTCTACCAAAACCACATCCCTTTTGGCACAAGTAATTAACATCTTTCCTAATTCTACTCAATTCCTTTCACCGAAATAAGATATATATGCAATACAGAGTTATTATGAATCCTTTATCCTTGCTGAAGCATAATAATTGGGGAGAAATAATACAGTGATTTAAGTGAGTGAGAAAAATCAGGTAGAACATAATATTTTATCACTATTATATAACAACAGCAGTAAACCACATTCATATGATTCTAAGCTCATCTACCGAATTATTTTCAGAAACTTATGGGAAGGAAGAACTAACATCTACTGAGTGATTATCATTTACCAAGTCTGTACCAGAGAGGTAAGAAGTATTAGCTCTTTTCCCTCTATTTTCAGATAAGAAACAAAATAATTACACACACATACACATACAAAGCCCAGACATAATTCTTCAAGAAATTATATTTAGTAAGTTTTGAGCCAGGATTTGAACCAGAGCCTTTGTGTAAGCCATTATACACCTTTAAATGTTTGATACCCCTTAAAACAATAATTTATTTGTCTGATAATAGTAAGACCTTTCTGGCTATGTTCTAAAATAACTAGCCACAGACATTCTGGTAAGTCAGTATCATTGTATGGGAAAAGTACGCTGTCCCTATTTTGCTAATTAGAAACTTGATTTACAGAGAGGAAAATAATTTGACCTAAATCACACAATTTGTTAATGGCAAATCCAAACTAGAAACACACATTTTCACGTGACTTAATTCCATTAGAGAATGTTTACACAAAAGAGACAGAAGACATATGTTCAGTTCATATATTTCATATGGTTTGAGAGTGAAGAGAAGCACTATTAGAAATCAGGCTATAACAACAAGTGTAAACCAGACTGTCTCGTGTATACTGGGATCTCTGGTCATCCAACCTAACAAATAGTGGATATTTTTAAAGCGTTAGTTCTTTCCCCTCCAAGAACCAGATGTGGTCTCACTATTATCTGGAATAGTAACATTGAATTTTGTTCATTAAAACTGCTTAGTTAAATGTTAACATTTATGTTTATTCACTTCCTATTGGAAAATGTCAGACAATGTCACAATAAATTACTTCCATAGGTGACATATTAAAGTGCTTATCATCCTACTTCTTTTTATATTAGGGATTTCAAATTATTTGTTCTAGGGGAAAAAAAACAAAAAAATAAAATAAAATCATAATGTACAATGAGAAACTGAACTAATGATATCTAAGTTCTCTACTAGTTTGATCTCTAACACAGACATGGGTCTATGACTTTTAGGATATCTAACATTAAACAAATAGAAACCAAAAGCAAGAAATAAATCAAGTTCACCACACTCCAAGTAATCAATTCTACTGACAACTATAAATTTCTAAATTACTGAGAAACCAACACACTACACTACACACACACATTTCTTTTTTCTTGTAATATTTTTCCAAAACTATAATTACAATATAAATAGTGAGAAGACAGAAAGTTTATGATATAACTAGTTTTGAGATACCAAAGAATTGTCAGAAAAAGACTATTATTGTATAATTTTAAAAAGGAGAAAAAAATAAAAGTCTCACTCAGATTTCTCAAGTGTTTGAAATAAAAACTGAAAATAACAATGAACTGATATTTTAAATTATTTTTGCATTAA
Source organism: Camelus dromedarius (assembly GCF_036321535.1). Lineage (NCBI taxonomy): Eukaryota > Metazoa > Chordata > Mammalia > Artiodactyla > Camelidae > Camelus > Camelus dromedarius. Next base: position 53,575,421 of record NC_087441.1, read on the forward strand.
ACAGATACCTATACATATTTTTTTATAAAAACTAAGACTTTTAAGAGTTAACTAATTTTATATTTTCCATATGTAGTATGGCAAAATTGATGTCTTCTGGTGAATTATCAAAGATGGTACAGACCTCTCAGAAAATGGAAATCAAATGAAAGCTCAATCACCGCAGCATTTTGGTGCTAAATTTTTTTTTAAAGACATGTAAGTAAAATCACTCATCACTTTTTGCTATCTTTCATAAACTTTTTGGATAGTTCTAAAATTAAGCCAACATATTAAAAAATTAGTACACTATCTGTAGTCCAAAAAGATGTTTATGAAATAATCTACTGAACAAATTACTTTAATGTATACATGTTGTGATGAAAAAGTGGCTTGGGAGTATATCCATCTCTGCCTCTCAGTGACACAGGTACACTGGGCAAGTCACCCAGCTTTTCTGTAAATCAATAAATTTATTTACAAATTTAAGGATATTAACCTACCCTGACCTACTGTCTTCTCAAGATTTATCATGAAGATTAAACATTAAAAAATATTTTATAAACTATAAAGCAATATATGAGCATAGCTATTATATTATTCTGTGTTTGTCTCAATGGTCAATTTAAATCAATTATTTCCAAGAAATCAAGAATTTACTATCTTATCCAAATGAGTTGAATGTGAATGCATCTAGCCCAGCATCCTGCCAGTAATTCAGAATCCTATAAATTGGCAATGATGAAAAAACATAATCTATAAGAAAATATATCCAGTAAATTGACCATTAACCCATTATAAAAAAGTTGAGTTTAAAAAAATAACAATAAGGTTGAGGACGTGCGAGAAGTGTAAGATCAGGAAGGGAAATAGGACAGCGAAAGTAAATCAAGAATGTTTGGGTGATTTACATTATACTGTTCTTGTATGTTTGCCCAGCAAGGATTTTTTTTTTTCTTTAATCAACGCTCAGGAAATTATTCACCCTTTAAAAAATTTGACTATACGATTCAATCTGCTTTCCAACCAGTAATGTTCAATGGTCTGACAGTTTTTTTAAGTATAAAAGGCATTTACAACTAAACTGCATTGAAGTTCTTTCCCCTATTTCTTACACCACATCCAGCTAATTGCTCTTTAACATGCTAACAGAAGGATAAGCTGGTACATAATAATTCAGGCATGCACCAATCCCATAATGCCAGGAACTCAGAAGCAGCATGAGAAAACATCAGATTTTTGGCATGTGGGCTAGATGTTTAAATCTGCATAGATTCGAGCCAATTAGACTTGTCAGACTCCAATCCAGTTGAGAGTGACCCCTGATGGTGGAAAGACATGTGGGACAAGCCACAGAAAAGCTTGCAAATGTCAAAGAGGCCAAAAGGTGCCCCACTGGCCTCAAAACTATTAATTAGCAACCAGCAAAAGCACCACCAAAGAATCGCTGCCCCAGCACTCCTCCTCCAGAGGTTGCTGCTACTCGGCCTCATTATCATCTGGATGGAAAACAACACCCTTTCCTGGGAGCTCTCGGCAACACTCTTATTGATTAAGTTCCCACAGTGTTAAATCATTCTGTAGCTTTCACTCCAATCTTCCCACCCCTGAATAATAAAACCTTCAAAGGATTTACTGGGATGGAGAGGGAAGTGGGGGTGCAAGGAGAGAAGGAACACTGCAACATACTGTTTATATAGTGCCCACAGTGTCAGCACAAATCAGATCCCAGGAAGGGTTTAAGAGACATCTAAAATGAAGTTAATCTGAATTTTCTCTTGTATGTACTAAGGTATTATTCCCCCCCTCCTAAAAATCCAAACATATTGGCTATTTCGAAGTCACCTACACCAAATAAAACCATGACACCAAATTATATTTCTACAGGTCTTTGGTGATCTTATTTAGTCTGAAGATCACAAATGTCTGATAGACAGGTGTCTGTTTCAATGTGCATAGCAAAATATTCCAAGGAATTAGAGATGAAAGCTAACAGCCGGAGCCATAACGTGAATTTCATGAGAAAAACATGTGTATAGACTTTCACTCCAAATAATTTATTTTTTTAACATTTTTTATTGAGTAATAGTCATTTTACAATGTTGCGTCAAATTGCAGTGTAGAGCACAATTTTTCAGTTATACATGAACTTACATATATTCAGTCATATTTTTGTTTCGCTGTGCGCTACCGCAAGATCTTGTATATATTTCCCTGTGCTATACAGTATAATCTTGTCTATCTATTCTACATTTTGAAATCCCAGTGTGTCCCTTCCTACCCTATACTTATTTTTATTATAGAGTATTTCTACTTAAACATATATGAAATTGAAATGAAAGCAAGAAAATAGTTACTATGATGTAATAAATTCATTTGTTTAATGCATATTGTATAGTAGTGAAAGTCAGTTTTTTCATCTGTAAAGTAGAGATTATAACTATCTTGCAGAGTGAATGTGAGGATTAAATAAGAGCATTTTATGAAATCCTTAATATAATGCTTAGCATATAATAAGTGCTCAAAAAATACAGCTGTTATTGACATTGTCCTTTGTATTATAAAGCAAATAAGCAGTCACTTGCTTGTTCTATAAAACAAGATGTTTCAACTGTTGGGTCTGCTTGAAGCAATACATCTACACTCCAAGTTATTTCCAATTTCCCACAGAGAAATAATAAAATAAACATTAAGTGGACATATATGATCTGTATTTATTTGTGGTCTCTCAGCTAGCATCCCCTGACAGACTGCCTGACTGACTTAGTAAGACCACAGCTTCTGCCAAACAGGGAGACACACTCAAGGGAAAACAGGAGATCTAAACTGAACAGACAGGAGATCTAAGTTGGACAATGTTGGCTGCAAGTTTGGCATGATGACTGCATTTTTGGACAATATACTTGGGCCTTCTGAGCTCTGAACAAGTAAATTAGCTGGCTAGATTTTAGGTAGGAAAAAGGGTTATTTTCACACGACTATTTCATTGTGGATAATAGTATACCACAACCATGACATGTGGAAATCAGAATGTCCAAGCCAGTGGAAAGATAGCGATAATTTATGGATTTTGTATGAAGTTAAGGTCTATATTATGGTTATACATGTGAGGTCATTGCAATATTTTTGACTCATCCTTTATGTGCCCTATATCAATATGGTCTGAAAACCCATGGGGAGAGGAAAGGGGACAATTTAAACTCAGAAGGTTTAGAAATAAGTCAGGGGTAGAAAACAGAAATTAAGATTTTAAAAGTGGAAAAAAGTACGTAGTTCTCATGGGAGAATGTTTAGTGTAATAGTTAGCAATATAAGATCAAAATGAAGTTATTAGAAAAAATAGTCTGAGCAGTAAAAGGGAGAGAAACCTCTCTTAGAAAAGTACATAGAGTTAGAGGAAACAACAAATTACACAAATAAGGACTTTAAAAACAAAGGTAGAATCAAATATAAGATGCCCTATAGACACCAATCTTCTATCAATACTCTGTTCCCCTTTTTGAACTTGTAATTGCTGCACATGCGACTATATAAAATGTTGGCTATAAAATAGCAACACCATCAAGAAAGAAAAGTGAAAACAAAAATGATTAACTACCGTAATTTGCATTGATGCATTTTATATTTTCATGAGAAAGGGTCATGTAGACTAAATCATATCAGAAGTCAATGTACAGTCCCTGCCAAATAAGTTGAGATAGAAAAATTATTTTTCTAATGAACATTTGTTAATATCATGCTGAAAATTTTTTAAATATTTAAAACTTAAACTGCCACTAAAAAAGCATTCTTTCTAGAAATGTTTACTAATGATAACAGGTAACTGGACAGAATTCACAGCTAAAGCACAAAAAGATATTTTGCTATTATATTTCCAAATTATGATAAGTCAAACTACTTTGGCTCTCAGTCTGCATTTTGGCAGAAGACACTATTTTTCAGGTTTCTACTTTCCCAACCAATTCCATTGTTTTCATGAAAAAAAAAAAAGAGCATAACAAGATTTTACCTCTAAACACAGTGGGATTGATTATACAAGAAGCTGATTGTGGAAGCAAAATGCCAAAATATATTCTAGGCTTCACTACACACCTCCTGCAATATTGAATACTCTCTAGTAGTAGGTCTACATTCTCAGCCTCATATATGGAGATAACAGAGATGATTTTCACTGGGGAAAAGAATGCTCTCTGGTCCTCCCTCCAACCCTACCAATAGCCTCATTAATGCCAACAAGTCACAGTGGGAACAATTTGAAGACAAAATCCACCTGGCAAACACCCATCGCTGAACTTAGCAGAGAAGAACTGAGCTCACTGATGTTATTTTTGCTATTATTTTCTTAACAAAATTTTAAAAGTATGGAAACCCATGGTAGACAGTTGAAGTAAGAGGAAAAAAACTTCAAACTTCTTTACAGGTGCAAAGCTCTTTGAAAGTTACTTTTATTAAAAACTGAACAACGTTTTAAGCCTATAAAGTTAATGTGATAATTATATGCACAGTAAAATACAAAAAGGAAAGAAGAAAACCAGGCAAAAATCAGCCTCATGTTAGTTCACTCTGCTCCAAAGAGGTGAATATGCCACATGAACTCCATTATATAGAGTCCAAATTCCTGAGACATCAGTCTTCGAAAACACAGACACACACTCCCTGGTGACAGAGCATCTGGCCATTGCAGAATTAGGCAGAGAGATGGTGTGAGCCCAAACCCAGGAAAGCATTTACAACAAACATTTTGTTGATAAAACTGTTTCATTTCAGCTGGCACTTCTTTCTCTGCACCACACCAAGAAAAATCATCTTAAACAACATTCTAGGAGACTCCTTTTATGTAATACTGAGGCCAAGGCTGTTTCCTCAGGATCTTGTTCTACAGACAGAAGCTCTTGCTGGGGAGGATGAAGGTAATGACAACTCTAACTGAGAGGTCATTCACACCACTCATAATTATAGAACAGGATTGAAGTAGTTAGAGAACTGATGGGGGACTTAAGGGTAAAAGAGAAATCCATTAAATCACAAAAGCCAAGGCTGAATACCGAGTCTAAACAGAAGCTCAAACACCTATATTTATCTATCACTTTAGTAAGAGTCAATTTGACAACTCATTTCACTAATTTAAATGCAATTTAAAAGAACTGATCGAAGTAATCATTTAACTAAGATTTTAAAACTAATTACTATAGTTTTCTTTAAAATCAAATCCCCTATAATAGTTTCACAGTATAATAGAATAGTGTGTTATAATAAAGCATAGTTATACTTGTCCCTTATGATGAAAGGACAATTCTAACTAAAAACCTTATGTTCTTACTACCTCACCAACAAACCATCAATATATTTTTTGCTGCTTCAAGTAAACATTTTGGACTAGCAGAACAGAAAATCTGAACTAACCATAGTCACATTCTTGGAGCTCATCCTAGTAAATCCTGTCCCCATCCAAGCAAATGCCCATCAATTTGATCCAGAGGTGAAATACCCCTTCAAGTACCCAAAACTTTGTTATGTTCATACTAACGCTACGCTTAAAAATTGCAAACTTATTTTAATCATTTTGCTTATCAGGAGTTCTACAATTTAGCTAGAATAATTCAGTAGTATGACAAAATAACTACTAAAAACTTTGTATATTAAATAAGCAAAAGTATTTTTGGTATAAGAAAGTGAAACCAGAAAAAGGACTGATGCAAATCTCTTTTTATATAAGCTAGTGACAATAAACTAGTTTGCAATAGAATATCAATAACTGCTGATAGCTAGTTTTTTTAAGAGATGATGAGTCAGAACTCATTTGCCAAGTAAAACAAGAGGGATGAAAGTCTCTACCAGCTGCTGTCATATTTTCCTATTATATGTTACCAAAGGATATAGGCTTTTATTTTTGCAACATTTTTGCAAGCATAGGTGTCCCTCTTTAATTTCAATTGCAACTCAGTGTGAAAGGCTTATGTAACAGTGATAGAATGCTGATCCTACAACAGAAAACCATTATTTTTACTCTAGTTAATGAAAACTACGTTTGTTTTTTTTTTTAGTAATTTCTTTCACTGTCACTAATGGTCTTATGATAATAATCATAGTATATAATCTGACACAAGTGCTCTTAAAGAAATTTCTAGTAAAGGACTGCAGCCTCTGTGGGAGGTAACTGTCGGAATTATCTTAAACCACTACCTGTCTTCTGCTACAATAGAAAAGGCCTTTAATCAAAATAATCCTTTTTCAAAAGAGCAACTTTTTTCCCTCTGCAATTCACTCATCTTAAAAGAGCACTATAGCTTTTGTGCATAACTTAATTCATTCTTCAAGACAAGTACAAAATTTGTCACTGACATTTAGCGCCAGCCGTAGGCAATGGATAAAATGAACTAGTTAGCAATTTAACCTGTAAAAAAACAGAGTGGGATGAACAATTTTCTGCCATCAAAGCAAATGGCTAACATTTAGCAGGATTTTATTTTTATTTTTCAGCCCATCCCATCTTCAAGAAGAAAGAAGTCAGGCTAACATTTTTTCAGGGTCCTAAATCTTCCTCTCAGCCTATTCCTTTAATGGTTTCAAGTAAATGACTATCCAGAGGATAATTAGGCACTGTGCTGTCGCATCGTGTCAGGTCACAGCTGGATTTAGTCAGCATTAACCTTTGGGGAGAATTGGAATATCAGTATCATTTAAAATTAAAGACGTGTAAGCAGGCATTTCTGGAGATGTTAGAAAAGTAATTGTCTGTAAATTGTTTGACCTTGAGATTTAATTGCATGCACAACACACATTCAAGCAAGAGCCCTGGACTGTCTTCAGTCTTTTACCTCCAAACCTTACTCCACAGGGCCCATTAGGCTACCTGTGGCTTTTTAAGTAAAATATTAAAGATTTTGGCCTTTAGTTTGAAACAAAAGCTTTAAGCATTGCTTGATATACTAAAAATGTAAAGCAAACATGCTTATCAATCAGAATACCAATTTTACCATACATTTTTAAATGCACACATATCATAGTTATGTTTAAAGGCTAAGTTCAAATCTTACCCCGCCTTCTTTTCTGCTAACAAGTTTGCATATTTTGCCTTATTCCCTTTTACCCTAATGAGACAGCTTATGCTTTCAAAGTCCCTCAAGCTAGGCAAATCTCTCCACTGCTTCCACTGTTAATAATGAAACTTCGTAATTATACAAATCCGAGGTGGCCAATCAGCTTTCCAGGCTGAGCCTTCGGGTACCTCATAAATTATTCATGTGACACTTGGGCCTGTGAACTCACTTGCTTATATTAGAAGCCTAATTAATATTTAATCACACGTGCAGAGGGGCAGTTGGAGCTGCACTGTCTCTGAAAGAAGGGTAAATATAAATGTGCATATGCCTCTATGTAAATCTCATCCAGTATCAAAAGGAAGTGTCTCCAGGCATGCGGAAGTGACCAGGAAACACACCAGGTGCCTTCCAGTTAGTGAGCCTATTACAGAACAAGCACTATGCAGGAGGACGAAGTTGAAACCCCTATTCCTCAGGGCACCCATGAATCCTTTCTGGTTTGAAACTAGGGGATTTCAAAGCCTTTGACAGGTAAATATTGCCTTTTCAAATTCCAAACAGGAAAAAAAAAATTGAACTTAGTTATCCAGCATCTAGAAGAAATGATACACATTAACATTCTCAAAGGATGTTTGGGCCTTGGATAGTTTTCATTTTGTTTAAGAGACAGCAATACTATTAAACAACACAGTATACCTTGGTAACCTTTTTTGAGATTCCACTATCCCCGCCCCCAGGGGAAAGGGCTGAAAAGCAAGCCAGACATTGATCTGTTGACAGGCTTAAAGACAACTGCTATTTAGTGGAGTTATCCTATGATGTACTAAGAAAAATAAAATATGTTCTTTCAAAGGGTGATGAGAGAAAAAGACAGACCCATAGCTAGTTATGGCACACCAGAGGTCTGTGAGATGATGAAAGAAACAGTCACTGAGAAAGAAGCAGGAACTGGGTCCACAGGCATGACTATTGGATAGAACCAGCATTGCTGCACTGTGGGAGTCTATACTCCCAGGTTACATATCTTTAAAAGTACAGCCAGTGGCACTGTTTCTAAAGATCTCTTCTGTCTTTGATGACATCTCCATTCTGCCACAAATGACTCTATTGTTTTCCCCTGGAACTGCTATGGCACAGTCATCACTACTGGCAACTCCACCTTAAGGATATCAATGAGGTATATGTAAACTAAAAAAAAAAAGTGCAGTATACTGTATATATGTATTTACATGCAATATAATGTGTATGTGCAATCGAACTGTAATAATTCTACCTAATAAAACTGAAAAAGGAGAAAGAAAAAAACAAGGGTACCAATGAGGAGACAAAGTTTATTGTTCTTTGGGCAATTATACTGCAGTAGCCCGAACATCTCATGAGGTGACTGTTCTGGGACATTTTAGCAGGTAAACCAAATGATGTGATGGTGGTCCTTTTACAAAATGCAAAAATGGCAAAGAGTGAAAGGGCTGCCATTTAGAGAGATCATTAACAAAACACTTTATGTTAATGCTGGGATATATCACTGGCCACACTGTCATTTTCTTTTACAAAATAAATTAGGCTGTGCCCAAATGTGGTCTTGGTAGCTCAGAGATAGCATAGTTAGTAGAAACAATGGTTCCATATGTCTAATTAGGACCTCTAGTAAGTTTGCTTCTTCCTGGTCAATAAGAAACACTCTTACAGATCTGAAGCACATCTATGATAAAATCCTATTGCCTTCACCCTGGATTGTCTCAAATACCTCCGGCAATCTCCTAGGCTTCTAAAAGACACCCACTGCTGAAGACTCTTTTTTCCTGGATTGCACAGGGTCCTGACTGATTCTAAATCTTTATCAATACCTTGCCCTGAGAATGTGTGTAGAAATTATACATAGATATAAAACATGTAGACCTAGGAGGCGTACACCTTAAATATGGTAAGACAAATAACCTTTGATTTCTAAAAGACAATGAATTTGGAGTCCCTAAAACCTGAGTTCAAATTATAGCTGTCTTTATGGCTCTGTGGCTTTGGGCAATAATACACTCTCATCAAATCTCAGTTTTGTCATTTATATATATAATAAATTTGCTGACATCTGCATAATAGACTAAGATGATATATGTAAAGCATTCATTAACGTACCCAGCATGCAAAAGATACTCAAAAATGCTAGATAATACATAATTATCAGGACTCACAATTCATTTAATCATTCATTCATTCTTACTCCAAACCTTGCTAATTGGAATGGGTTATTATACAAGATAACTAGAAACCATGGTACTTATTTATCTGTAAGAAAATGGAGTATTACCCCTTGGGCTCTGCTTTTAGCAGAATCCTAACCAAACCCATTTGTCATTAAAAGCTGTGCTATGATTGGATTATTATCAGCAAACAAAAAGAAGAGGAGAAGGGCCAAATATTTCTATACTGCTTTAGAAAATAGCTTTTCACCATCCACAACCCTAGATTCTGAACAAATCTTGTTCATCAGTAGTCAATAGTCACAAGAAACAATCAGTAGAAATTGTGACTCTGAGGAGTTCAATTTGGACTAGGCCAAATCATGGGCTATGGTATGTTAAAACTCAAGGTGAGGTTTTTCTAGGGGTTAAAAGGAGTCAGAGGAATGGAGGTAGACTACACGAAAATATACCTCCTGGCCCCCAAGTCTGCTGTTGGCAAAATTTTGAGAAATGATGAGGATGTAGAACTGAGCAATCCTAGGTGGGCCACCAACTCGGTCTGGGCTATGGATTTATATGAAAGTCTAATTTATGCCGTAGAGCTGAGAGCTGAGATTGTTTAAATACTTTCTGCCTCAATGAGGATTGCCTCTGAAAGGGAGAGAGTCTGAGTTTGTGGAGGGAGTGAGGGAGGAAGGTGGGAGTAGTGTGGAAAACAGCAGACTCAACTTTGAAAAGCTACAGATGGTAGGGAGAGCAAAAGCAGAATAATTGAGGGGTGAACTGTAAAGGAACATTCTCGTCAATTTAACAATATTCAAACATTTTTTTTAAAAAATAGATACCCACAATTAGATACTCCTCTAACACTTCCCTGTAGAGGAACTATATTTAGCAAATGAGTGAAATTATCCAAACTGCCACTGCATGACAAACTGGCATCAGATGATCACATACTTGATAGGCATAAAGCCTAAAATTCCTAGTCAAATTAAATTTTACTTCCACATTCACCTCTAGTATTATCTTTGACTCTTTAAGAACAATCCCTATGACATCTCACAGGTATTACATGAAGTTGTTTATATTCTGTCTTCCACTCTCTTCCATAAACCCTAGATCAGCATTTCTCAAAGACTGGTCCAGGGACAAGGTGTTATCTGAATCACCTGAGGCCAGCATCCTGAAGCTTGTGTGATTTAGCGAGCTCATTTTAGGGGAAAGAATATAAGATTATGAATCAAAGTTAGATACAAATGTAAATATTTATTTAGCAAAAGAGAAAAAATCACAACAAATTCCTGGAGCCTTGAAAATTGAGATCACTTTCAGAAATTTACCAAGTGCTTGTACAGATGGAAATCTCACTCCTTCCTCTCCACCCAGAACTCTTTATAACTCCTAGTAACTTCCAGAATTCACAGAGTGAAGTGAGGGGCCCTGCCACTTAAGCCCTGTTAGCTTCACAGTGAATCTGCCTCTGCCTGAGATGCTTATTAAAAATGGAGATGCCCAGACCTTCCCAAAATCAGTGAATCAGAACTTGTGTATATGAACTCAGGAATCTCCATGTCCACCCATGCAACTCTGAGAACCATTACCCTAGACAATAATAAAGTACCTGAGGTCAAGAATCATGTCTTATTAACCCATGTTGTTCTCTTTGCGTGTACAAGTTTCCTTTGCATCTTCCTAGCTTGCTGCAAGTGCTTAATAAATACGTTAAATTACAAAGTTAATTATTGATGTGTTTTACCATCCTACAAGATCCTTGGAGGCAGGGAAGGACCAGCTATGTACCTCTGAATCACTTCAGCAATTAGAACTATGTTCTGTGTACATTAGTCCTTCAAGACAGTGGAATAAACAGCAATAAAAGCATGAAATGTAGAAAACTGCACCAACTTGTAGGAAAAAGAGCAGCTTTGTGTGTATCGGTAAGAACTGATATCACTCTTTTTAGGAAAAAAGGAAGAGAATTAACAAAGCATGTACAGGGTTGAAAATCTCAAGCATCGTGCGAGTATATGCACATCTTTCCATTCTCCCAGATTTATCAACACTATCAATGACAACATTTAAGAAATTGCAGGTAATGAGGAACGTACACATACCTATCATACAGCTCAAGCGTGACACACCTCCCAGGCTGTGCTAGAAAGAGGCAGTCATATAAAGAAGAAAGTGGGCTGTGAGGACCTGGAGAGCAGCTCCTCTGCTCCTCCCAGTGGTAACCATGTGGGAATCAGCCCAGCAAGGCCACATTTTTTTGAGAGGAACTGAAAATTTGAATCACTAAGAGAAATCTCTTAATTTTTAAATGTCACTGAGAACTAATGCAGAATTTTAAAAGACACTGAGCTGATGAAACAAAACATGTTCTCTAGCACAGGGAGTTTTCATAGACAACACTGAAGTTAGAAACAAGTGTCTATATTATGGCCTATTAAAAGTATAATAGCTCCCTAATCCGTCTGTGACCTTACCAGTAATATTTTTTATATATCCATTTTTGAGCACAGTGCCTTCCAGGAATATCTGATTCACTGCTGAGTCTTCAGCACCTAGCACTCTGCCAAGCATGTAGTTGAAGCACAATACATAGTTGCTGAATGAATGATTGATCAAGCTCCATTAATCTCACAGGTGAAATTCAAAACCACATTATTGGCCCCCCCAAATTATGTATATATACATATATGTGTGTATATGTACATATATATATACACACACAATATAGTATCATTAACTCAAGTTAAAAATATATAACACAATATGAAACATACTCTATAGATTCATATATATGTAAAAAAATATAAAGATATACACAGAAGTTATCAGGACAAATTTAGTATAGTGGTTACCTCTCAAGAAAAGGATATAGGATGTGGAGGCATTCACATAAGACTTTATATTTGTAATTTTTCTTCACTTGTGTGATGGATACATTATATCAATTACATTCTTCTTAACTTTTTGAATTACTGAAATACTTCCTAACAATTATTTAAATAAGCTTTTTTATTTTGGAATAATTTTAGATTTACAGAGAAGTTGCAGACAGTACAGAGAGTTCCCACACACCATCCAGTTCTCTCCATCTTAAATTAGTTAATAGCTTACACTAATATGATAACATTTGTTAAAACAAAGTAGCTGACATTGGTATGTTACTAGTAACCAAACTCCAGACATTATTTGCCTTTCATCAGTTTTTCCATTAATGTCTTATATCTGTTCAAGAATCCAATCCAGGGGAGCACATTGTATTTAGTTATTATGTCTCCCCAGTTTCTTCTGATCCATGACAGTTTCTCAGTCTTTCCTTGTTTTTCATGATTTTGACCATCTAAAGCAGTACTGGACAAAGATCCTGAAATGTTTCTTATTCTGGCCTTTTCTGTTGTTTTTCTTATGTTAAATTTGGGTTACAGATTTTTGGAAAGGAAATGACAGAAGTGAAGTGCCCTTCTCATCACATCACATCAGGGTACTTGTTATTCACATGACAGCCATTGTTGATGTTAACTTTCATCACCTGGTTATGATAGTGCTTGCCAGGATACTCGACTGTAAAGTTACTATTTTCCCTTTCCTTACTGTATTCTTAGAACTGAGTCACTAAGTCTAGCTCACCCTTAAGGGGAAAGAGTATGGCAGGGAAAGAAGGAACAGAATTAAGCTCTAATTCCTGTAGAGGAGTATCTACATATAGGTAATAATTTGAAGAAAAAGAAAATGGAATGTGGCATAAAAAGAGAACAGGAGACATAAAAAGTGAGAATTTTACTCCCAGAAACATCCAAGGCATTCCTGTGGTCTATGGAGACAACAGTATCTCTTATTCTTAAGATAAATACATGTGCACATTCAAAATGTCAAGACAGTCTCTTCTGCCAGTTATTTCTTCCATTCAAAGAGTAACCAAATTTTCTAACAAGTAACCATTCTCTAAGCCTAGATACTAATACCTGCTTTAATAGGAATGTAATAGTGGTTCTATTTAAAGGAAAATTTCCCCGCAGGCATTTGACTACCTATTGTATTCAAGAGAACCGACTTGGCACTGTGAAAAATTTCTTCTAAAACATGCACAAGTACGTGCTCACCAAGGACAGGACAACCTGGTATATGGGGAGAGGTATAGGGCTTAGGCAATTTGAAGACAAGTGCCCATGTAACCATCTCACAAGTCACACTGGGTTTACTGCCATGAGAGAAGTACTAATTCAGTGGTGTAAGAATTTGGGTGAGAAAAAGATGGACGTCAACTTAGAGAAGTGAGACTGTGCCCACTGTGTATCACCTCTAGAAAATTCTCTTTATCTCTTTTCACAGAGTCACAATATCTGAGATCTGAGGTCTGGATCAATGTAAGTGATAAGTTCTACAATAGAAGATACCCACAGGAAAGAAAACTAGCATTGCTATAGATAAGTCAATGCGAGTACAGAAGGTAGAAAGTAGAATACTAAAAAGTTACTCCCGAGAGAGACAAAGATTAAAATCTTCACTGCATCAGTCTACTGCTCAAAAACACTGGAATGGCTCCCACTTGTTAATGTATCAGTCCTTTCCTCAGATCTATGCCAACTTTTGTTATCATACTTCATCTCATTTCTCACCAGTTTCAGCATGGCCCAACATCTTCTATTAATTCAACCGCTTATTCTACTTTGCTCCCAGTTTTCAAGATGGGGCCTCTGTGCCCTAAACATTAGTCAGGATCTTCATCACAAGTTATACCCAATTTAGATAAACTCAAGCCAAAAAAAAGAGAGAGAGAGAGAGAAGGGCATTATAGTAATTGGCTAATGTAACTGAAAATTCAGGGCAAGTTCAGGACACTGACTTTAACTATTGGCTCTGACCTTCTCTCTGGATTCTTTCTTTCATTTTCAGACACGCTCTCCCTTTATGGTGGTTCCTGGCTGCTCCAGGCACACATCCCCACAGCGTAGCAACCTCAACTGAAAGAGATCTTCTTTTTCCCAATAATTCCAGTGAAAGCCCCAAGATTGAATCTTACTGGCTGGAAGGGACATATTTCTGAAACAATCATTGTGGTCAGAAGAGGAACATGCTAATTTTCTAGGCCTAGATCACATGCTCACTCTTAACTTTGTGAAAAGAAAGATAGCAGGCACACTGAAACTATCCGGACTGAGAGATGGAGTTGTGGTTCCCCAGAGTAAAATTATTTCTGTAATCATAAGAAGGCAGGGTGAGTGCCCAGTGGCAAAAACAATTTTGTCTACCTTATCCTGTGTCATTTCCTCAAGTAGAATTTACTCATTTTTCTCACTTACCTTCTTAGACTACTCACATCTCTGCTGTTCCTCATGTTGTTTTCACATGAAATCTATCACCTGCTCTGCCACTTAGAAGAATTTTTACCTATCTTTTAACAGCTTGTTTATGTGTCTTCTCTTTTGTGAAGTCTTTCATTAATGCTCCAGTCATGCAATTGCTCTGTGATTCCATAGATCACGTTCCTCTATCTGGTATTTATTCCATTGTATCATATAAAAGAAATTTGTGTAATATAAATTATTTGAGGACAGAGAAGGTACCATACCCATCTTGGTTTTATTTGTCTCAAAGTAAAGTGTCACATGCAAAGGAGTCACTTAATAAACATTTGCTGACTTAGAGATACCTTTTTGCCTCAAACTCCTTCCCTTACTAATTCTTTTTTACTTTGATCAACCATTTCTGAATCCCTCTCCACATGTATATATGCTTTTGGTGCTGTTGGCTTTGCCAATATGTAAGTCTCACAGAAACTACTTGATCTTCACCAATGGATTCAGCTTTGTTCCAGTCCCTAGGGACTATACATCTATGTTGAGTTGAGATGGAGGAATTTAAAGCATTCCAAACAAATACCTAGAGACTTGCATTAAGTAGTCCAGTTTCCCTTCTGTCTTGGGGACCTACATGACACATATTTCCTCCAGAATTCATTCTGTATATAATCTGTGGAATAAGGGATTGTCATGTATATTAAACAGAGCAAGATTTTAAAGTCAAGAGATTTTTGACCTCAAATAAACTACTAAATCTGAGTCTTGTCTGTTCAAATGTGAAAGAGGGATTTTTTAAAAATACTTAACTTCACAGAGGTTTCACAAGTATAAAATAGAATAATAAACATAAAGAGCCTAGTATAACATCTGATAAATGGAATGCAACAAATGTTACCAGTCTGTGCTAAAGGGTCCATGGAGGAGCTAACCTGCCTCCCTTTTCCTATCAAGGAATCTTGCAGAGATGTGCTCACTTATATGACCCAAAATCATATTAAATAATTGAAAACTTAGTTACTGTAACCCAAGAAGTTTCTGGAAATTCCAGTGGAACAAGATTTCTTCTACAGAACCCAACCCAAGTGAAAGTCTATTCCCTAAATTGACTAAGCCTGTCTTCCTTCATTATCCTAAAATCTTGACAAGCCAAATCCCCAGAATTTATAGATGGCCTCATTTTATCCTGCAGTCTAAAGCCTTCATAACTTTTTTTTTCGTAAGTTCCAGACATGGGGTTCATTTCTTGCTCAGATCATAAACAGAACTATGTAAGCTATAACGAATGCCCAGCTCCATAACCAGGACCCACACGAACAAGTGAAAAGAACTCAAGATTTCCCAAAATATCCTTGGGGTAAATATTAGGGGGTTAAGGAGACAAGGGGTGAAAAAGGCATGAAACCATCATTTAATGATTGTTTTACTTCTCATAGTAAAACATGGTATAAAAAAAGAGCTACTATTGTTTATTACCTCCATTAAAAAAAATGACACTTCCTTCCAAAGAGTACAATATAGAAAAGGGGATAAAAGAATAACATTACAGTGGAGAAATCTGACAAACACTTCCTCAGTCAGGTGATATCAGCAATAGTAAGTCATGATGATAGCATATACCTGTAATATGTATGATAATAATCTTTTTACTTATTTTGTGGTCTTAGTCTCAAAAACCCATAACCCTAGTCTAATCATGAGAAAAATATCAGACAAACTCCAACAGAGGGACATTCTACAAAATACCTAACTATTCAAAACTGACAAGGTCATCAAAAACAAAGGATGTCTGAGAAACTGTTACTGTCCAGAGGAGCCTAAGGATGCATAAAAATTAAATGTAATGTGGTATCCTAGATGGGATCCTAGAACAGAAAAAGGACATTAGATAAAAACTAAGAAAACTAGAATAAAGTACATAAGTTTAGTTAGTGCATCAATATTGGTTCAGTATTTGTGACAAATGTACCATACTAATGTAATAAACATTTAACAATAAGGGAAACTGAGTGTGGAGTATATGGGAACTGTCTGTACTTTTTTCACAGCTTTTCAGAAGTGTAAAACCATTATAAAATAAGGAGTATGGGAGGAGGGTACAGCTCAGTGGCAGAGTACATGCTTACCATGTACAGGGTCCTGGGATCAATCCCCAGTACCTCCATTAAATAAATAAATAAATAACCCTAATTACCTCCCCCTCCCAAAGCAAAAACAAAAACAAAAACAAAATTTAAATAAATAAATAAAATAAAATAAGGAGTGTATTTTTTAATCTGCCTACTGAATTTTGATAGAACTAAGTAAAAAGAAATTCTTACCTAGACAGATGTAGTAGAAGTATAGACTATCAAAGATAAAGAAAAGGTCTTAAAAGCAGCCAGGAAGAAAATACAGATAAATTAAAAGGAATATCAACTTATTTTTCATCAGTACAATGGAAGCCAGCAGAAAATAGAAGATAATATTTTCAAAGGGCCCAGAGAAAATAACTTCAACTTAGAGCTATATACCTAGAAAATATTTCTTTTAAATAAAAAGAGCAACATAGACATTTTTTAGATAAACTGAGATGAAAAAGATTACCATCTACAGACCTATACTAAAAGAAATTATAAAGGATATTTATGGAGTAGAAGGAAAAATTAAATGCAGATAAAGGTCTGACATGCAAGAAGAAATGACAAAGCAAAGAAAATTTAAATATGGACAAACAGAAAATTAATGAATACCAAAAGTATTAGTAAAGATACCTAATTTCATTATTTAAAAAAGACTAAAACTAAAATGCATATAATGGAGAGGGGAGGAGATAACTATAGTAAATTTTTCTAAGGTCCTTTGGGTATTACATGAAAAAGGGAAAGATGTTGTTTAAATTTAGACTTAAATAATATACCTATATCAATATTACCAGGGCAATCATTAAAAGAACAGAAATAGAATTTATGACCTCCAAATTAGTCAAAGGGGAAATTCTAAACAAGAAAAAAAATTAGTATTCTAAAGGAAGGACAGAAAAAGAGGAAATAAGAAGTGTATAAAAAACAAAATAAATAGACAACATAAAATAAAATGATAAAAATGAATTATAATCTATTAGTCATTATTAATAGAAATCAACTCACTGGATAAACGACAATATTAGGACTGAATCAAAAACAAAAATAAAGTCTAGCTATACTAATTTCTCAAGAGGCACACTAAACAAAATCATGGAAAAGTTGAAAGTATAATGGAAAAATATGACAGACTTTTGTCGCCAATATTGGCTTGAAGGACCCATAGGATTCAGCATGTAGTCATACCCATGGTTAGGATTTATTGCATTAAAAGGAAACAAAGTAAAATCAGCAAAGAGAAGTCCAGAGAAAGCCAGGTGCAAGCTTCCAAGAGTCCTCTCCCAGTGGAGAAACACAGGACACACTTAATTCCCAAAGCAATTAATTGTAACAGCATTGTAAAATGTTGTCTCTAGAGAATCTTTTTAGAAGTTCAGTGCCTAGGGATTTAACTGGGTGCTGGTATGGTCAAGCTTCTCAAAACTGATCCACAGAGTCAATAAAATTCCAACCAAAATCTACACAGATTTTTTCATTTAATTTGACAATCTAACTGTAACATTTATGCAGAATATCAAATGGTCAAGAATAACCTAAACATTCCAGGAAAAGAAGAACAGAGTCAACGAGTTTGTTTCTGTAGTTATGCAGAATTACTTAAAAGCTACTGCAATTAAAACAGTATTATTTGGCATATAGACAAATTGACTACTGATGGATCAGAACAGAGAGTCCAGAAAGAGTACCAACATACAAGGAGTTGTGATTTGGACAACAGCCGATAGCATAGGATGATCACTTGAGTAAACGGTGCTGGAATAATAAGTTGTCATAAGAAATGAAAAAAAATGGAATTTAATTGTTGCCCCCCATTAAACATAAAAATCAATTCCAAATGGATATATATATATACACACATATATATACAAAAATTATCTGGGAAATGTAAATTAAAATAATGCAATATTATTTTACACACATCAAATTAGAAAAAAGTCAGCAGTCTAACAATATCAAATTTTCATGAAGTTGTTGATTTGCAGGTAGTTTCACATGCAGCTGGAGGGTAAAACTGCTCTGGAATATTATTGATATTACCTAGTAAAGCTGAAGATATACATTCCTTATGACCCTAAATCTACTCCCAGTGAAACATTTCAACAATTGCATCTTGAAACATGCACATGAATGTTCACAACAGCACTGTTAATATAGCCCCCCAAAAATCTGTTGATAGTTAAATGCATGACTAATGAATCTGATATATACATGTGATGAAATACTATACAGCAGAAACAAAGTACAGCTATACTTGGCAATATGAATATCAAGCCATAATGTTAAGTGAGAAGAACAGGTCATATAAGAACACATACAATATCCGTCTATTTACAAAGAACAAAGCTAAAAGTTACATATGCTTTAGAGGTATACATGTATGCTAAGACCATAAATAAAAGCAAGGGAATAATTAGTTACATCTTGGGGAGAGGAAGAGTGACGGATCATGGAGACATGCTGCAGAGCTTCAAAGTAAGCAGTATTCTAATGTTCTGGGAGTAGTGGGGAAACCAGTGTGGTGTCTTGGAGGTGGCAAAAATACCTAAGTGTCTGGAAGAGTCTGAACCCAGTAAAGACTGATAGGGAATAAAGTCAGAGAGGGAGGCAAGGGGATGGTCATCCAAAGCCTAAAGGACAAGGGAAGGATTAGAATGTTATCCTGTGCATAAAGAGAACCTTCTGGGAGGTTCTGAGTTGGGAGTAGTGTGATTTGATCTTTGTTTTTAAACACTCGCCCTGGTTGTATGTAAAATATAATTGCATAGGAACAAGACTGGACTCTGGAGGCCAGTTAGGATACTGCTTCAGTAATACTGGCAGGCGATAAAGGTGTCCTGGACAAGAGTGGTGTTGGAGGTAGTGAAAAGTGATCAAATTAGGGGATTTGTCTGAAGATAGAAAACTTGCTGATTAGGGGATTTATGCCAAGGTTAAAAACTCAGGTTCAAATATATCTTTGGGGTTTTGAGAAAAGCAACTGAATGAATGTATATGCCATTTATTAATACAGAGGAGACTACAAGAGCAAGTTTGGGAATGGGTGGAATTCAAGAATTCTACTTAAGAAATGTTACCCTGAGGTGTATATTAGACAATCCAGTGGAGACATTATGTGTGCAATTGGATATATGTCTAGATCTCTGAGGGGAGGTCAGGACATATGCCAGATTTCACTGATTCCATAATATACTTTTCCTCATACTTTAGTATCTTTGAAATTAGGACGTGTCTTGCAATCAATGCTGTCTTACAATGAGAACTGGCAACATTGTTTTTCTTCCTTTATAGTATATAAAATGATGATGAATTTTATAATCAAAAGGAACTTAGATTTTTCTGAATTATATGACATTTGGGAAATATCAAAATACAGAAGGCATTAAAGCCATGAAACTGTGAGATCACTCAGGAAGTACGTATAGGCAGAGGGGAAAAAGATGGAAGAATGAGCCTTGGGACAGAGCACTAGGACACTTATGGGAATGGAAGAGAAGGAGAGGCTGATAAAGGAAAATAAAAAGGATAGCCAGTGAATCAGGAAAAAAAAACTAACAGCTAGTAGTATCTTGAAAATAATTAAATTATTTCATGAAGGAGAGAGGGAGTGATCTGCTGCGTCAGATGCTGAGGAGAATATAAAAGACAATGAAGGTGGAAAAGAAAGAAGAAAGAAGAATGTGACACTAGTTCTCCATTCAGGAGGGGTTCAGAAGAACTGCAGGGACAAGTGAAAGAAAATTTTGTTCTCTTTTGGTTTTTTCCCTTATCCCAACCAGAATAGAATATCCCTTAAGGCAGGGATCTATGTTGTTTGTTTGCTTGTTTATATTCTAAGAGCCTAAAATAGTGTCAGATGCTCCATAAATATTTTTTGAATTGAACTGACTCTTTTCATGAGTTTTGCTATAAAATAGAGCAGAGAAATGGAGAAATATCTAGATTTGATGGTCTTTTATTTCAAGAATGAGTGGTATTCTGGTAGCTTTTCATCACAGAACACAAACCAGCAAATAGAAATTATTGTAAGGCAGATCTGGGCTCAAAATAAGCAAAAGCCACTTGTTTCTTAAAATATCTCAACATAAGAGGAGGTTGCCTTTTGCAGAGAGGTAATGAATGTACTATTACTGGCTCAAACAGATAAAAAGCTATAAAATAGTACCAGAGAAGGCTGGAATTTTGGAGAGGATAAGGGAATTATTCGACAGAAAGTTGAACTAAAGTACCTTCTAACTTTAAAATTTTTCTTTTCAGAGTCACTGCAATTTTTAAATCCCAGATTCATCTCATCTTCTCACTTGGGGCATTCTGAGCCATTCTGAGCATTTTCTTTTGGGGAATGCACATACTTAAATTCAAATCAGAGCAAAATATAATTTTTAAAGGAACTTTGATGTGAAAAATAATTTAAGCATTTCAACATCAATTTTAATTATTCATCCCCAATTGTGCCATTGTATTAACATACATAATTAGGTGTTCTCTTAAAAAACATTTTTAAAGAATGAAATGGTTACATTCAGAGAATTGTACAATCGCATCTGTTTGTGATATCTCCCAGACTTTATAGCATGAGTCTCATAACTATTTAAGAGACAAATCAATTATATTACAAAAAAATGTTTGCTACTCTTCCAACAGTTCTTCAAGTAAATGGCAAAATCCTGAAACTGAACGTCAGAACTAATCTATTTAATCCTATCTAAAGCAGTCAAAATAATTTCAGTGAGCTATCCATTGAATTTTGAGTACCTAGGTATATCTCATAAACTTTTACTTAAATAACATTAAGCAACATTAAATAATTTCCAAAGATATCATTTAAACAAAATGAAACTTTTTACATTATTAATGTAAAGCAGAGTAGAAGTTATCAAATTGTCCTTGGATTCTAAAATATGTCCTATAGCATGTTGTAGCCAATCTGCTCAGAAATCCTTCTGCTGAATTTCTCTCTTCAGGCTGGCTGCAGAGCCAGGAATAGGTTAATGAAATGCATGCATGGAATGAAAAAACAAATTATAAGTGGTAATTCAGCCGCTAAACCTTTGCCAGACTGGGGAGAAATAGAAAAATAAAGCTAATCTTATTTCATTTTTCTTTATGTACTCAAAATGTCACCTCATAAATCCCATTTTCTGTTTCCATAAAGAATCTGTGTTAGAACTATTGTTTATTAAAAGTTCTGATGCCATATGGATAACTTAAAAAAAACTCCCCCCAAACCAGTACTGTGTGCAAATATCCAACAATTTGACATTCATGGTCTAAAATTTTAATTTAAATTCCCTTCATTTCCTCACAAATCAACATGGTGCTCTATGTAAAGGAACTATGTAAATATCAGGACCTTGAACTTTGGTACAAGAACTTCTCTCAAAATATATTTATATGAACCACAAACAATACAGAAAATTTTCCTACAAAAATCATGCTTCTAGCTAACAGTATTTTGTTTTTTAGAGTGTCTCTGAAGGCTTATAGTCTACCTTAGATTTTTAACCAAGCAGATTAATAATGTACCACAAAATGTGAGGCTGCCATCAAAAAGTAAATTGGGGACACCATTTACAAGTTCCTATACTGAAACATTCTGGGATACATAAAGAAAATGAATTAAAGTATATCACCTATAATTCTTAATATACAAACAGCAACACCAGCATACCTAGCTAAAAACAATACTACATTCAAATGAATACAAAGAGACAAAATATATAAAGTTACAAAAAACTCTGTAGTGTGATTTTTAACAAATAATGTGCTTTTTATTTAGAACAAAATAACTCCTAGGAAAAAAAATTGAAATGATCAATACCAAATTCTTTAGAAATATAATAGAGGTCTAAATCACTAAAAACAAATTAAAATCTAAAAAGAGCCAATACAGTTTCATGTTCCATTTTAAAAATATATTATTTTCCTTTCCTAGTGGCTTATTGAATAAAACTCATGAAGCTTCTGCCCACTGGCCCTTTATTTTCATCTTAAATTTTAAAAATATAAAAAATATTTAATCTTACCAAATTTTTCATCTGAATCTTTCCAAATGGCTGTTATTTTTTTGACCTAATAATGATAGATCAGATCCTGCATCAGTGTCTATTTTAAAATTCAGATAGAATCAACTTAGAAAATATAATGAATTTCTTAAAAAACATACTAACACTTTCAAAATATGCCTTCAAATATTTACATTGTAAAGTGTAAGCTCTTTAATATGCACAGCTTCTAACAAAAAAAACAAGTTTTGAAAAAAATCTTTGTTATATCAGATTTCTTGAGAGCCTTTCACAGAGGGCTCCAGGTTCCTATCATGGAGTTTAAAGAGTGGTTTAGTCACAAGAACTTTAATGCTAACATCCTTAGAACTCAGTGAAACACAATGCCCATACTGTAGTAAAAAATTCCATTCATCTTTATTTATGTATTGAATAATTATTCTGCTTGAAGCCTGAGATTTATTTTTAAACTTCCAAGAATAGCAGAATAGCAGGTTTGTAGATCATTTAGAAAAAATATATATATATATTAACATAATCCACATAAATGGCCTTTTGGAGAGTTAATTTAAATTTTCCTACTGTGCTGCTAAGCACCTTCATATTAATAAGTAAATACATATAATGAAAAGAGGCTATCCACAGCAGCAGTTAAAGTATCCTTTGGTTGCTATATTGTAGCAAATATAGTTTATGTAAAGGGCTATTAGGCTTTCAAAAAATAGTATCTTGAATTCTTAAGAGGCCAAAGATCACTTACGTTTACATATAAACCTAACTCAGATCTTAAGAAAAGGCTAAAGAGCACGTCTACCTGTAAACCATCATTGGAAGGACCTGATTCCTTATTTATACAAGAGAAAAAGACTTTTTGAAATATTGCCTTTGAATTCATCATTTCAAATTAGGGCCATGATAAGTTTGGGGAATCAGGGAAGTAGACGTCATGATGAAGAATGGAAAAAACTGGCTTATCTGGCTTTCTTAGTCCCTGGTATTTGAGCCCTGAGTCTTTGGAAAAAAAGCATACCATATAGCATTTTTGTACACTAGACTATTTTAGCCCAGGTTATGAAAAAAAAAGTTAATCTAAGTTATATTTCTATGCTTAAAACTGTCATGACATATTTAAAGCTATCAGACTTAATTGTATCACATACAATTGTCTATCTTTATTTATCCAAAAATGGCATGTGTTATTTTTTTCATAAGTAAAAACCTTCATTTTTACAACCAATTTACCACCAACATAATGCTAAAATAGGTTTAAGTATCATTCTGTATAAGTAATGATGGTGTTGGGAATAAATACCTGATAATTAACAGGTCAGTCTAAGTTTTGGGGGTATTTGGTTTGTTTTTTAATGCAGATAATTGACTACAGAAAGTAACCCACATACTAAAAATAAGAATCGCCCATGTATTATCATTCATATCACAGCTAATCTTGGTCTTTTCTAACTTTTATCTGCTGGCAATCCAAATTCATTAACTTCTAAGAAAGTTAACCTTTAAGGAAGCAGATCTTTATCTTAGTCCAGAATTTGCAACATAGCAGGGAGGAAAAATGGGATTTGGAATCAGATAACCTGGGGCTAAACTACTAACTATTTAAGGCTCTTAAGTGTAAAATGGGCCAAGCACCACCCAGTTCCCAGAAGATACTGAAGTTAAATGAGATAGTATACTTCTGGGCAAATAATGGGGTAATTAATAACATTTCCCATCCTTTAAAATGAATATAATCTTTAATAAACACCTACTCTTCTTTTTTTTATTGCTTTAAATAGCATTTAAGAAACAAATAAAGAACCTAGACTTAAATCACATTATAGTTTATAAGAGGTAAAATCATCACCGCCTTACTTCAGAAACTGAGAGGGAAGAAAAAAATGGGTTCATCTTATCTTTCAAATTGAAGGATGCATCTAGATGGTCCAAGGGACTTGAGGTCCCATTCCTCCCAGTCTTCTCACCTTCTATGTTTTTTATTTTTATCCTAAGTCCCTACTATCAGACTATCTGGATCCCATTTACATACTTATTGTTTATATGTTCATTATTTCTGAAAACAAATGAGAAAGCAACAATTCCAACCAAAGACTGAATTAAGTGGTCCATGCCTGAATACAACATATGATCACATTTTAAGCTGTATTTATTTCCTAATTATTTTAAAATAAGTTAAAGTATTAACGATGCATATAAAGGAATGAAATAGTCAAGATACTTTTATAAGGTCTATTTAAGTCTAAAATTATTATACTTAAAATATAGACATGTTTTTCCTTTTATAGTTACAGTTATAATGTATTTTAAATATTCATTTCAGAAATACATGAATGCCAAAATTAAAATAACCTAGTTAAAATTACTACCAAATTTTATATATTTTTTACATATATAAAATATGTAAATATATATATTTACAGCTATATAATCTTTTATAAAAGCTTCAGTCTTAAGGCTCTCCTTTTAAACTCTTTTTAAGATATTTCCATAGTTAAGTTTCTACAATGTGTCACAAAAAAAATGAATTTCCATGATCTAAAATGATCATAACATCTCTAAGTTTTAAAAACTTTTCCTATATATGTTAAGTTAGTTATTTTTATATTTATAGGCAGTTAAATTTCAAACAATCAACAAAATCACTTACGGCATTTTTTTTTTCACATTTTGATGTCAAAGGGCTTTATAAAAACACTATTTCAAAAGTTTACTTATTTTCTTGTGGCTTAAATGTCATATCTTAGAATGATTTTCTAGAACTCTGTTTTTTCAAGGAGAGTAAGTATGTAAAGCTACTTTCCCAAAATCAATTGTTTTAATTAAATTATTTGTCTTTTAAAAAAAGATATATATCAAAAACCATTTGAAATCATTAATTATACACTGGCCATATTAATATTCCTAATACATACACCATATCCTATTCTTCCCATGTATATTGAATCTTTAAAGTAAATAGGAAGAGCACAGTTTCAATTAAAAATAAGGTAAACCCTCCTTGCTTTATTCTTAAAAGGCAAGCAATTTATTTCTTTTTAACTGGAAGGTAAATGTTCTACAATTATTCACCTATTCACCATCTTTAATATTAAAAAATTAAATTGTGTAAACTTATTTTATTAGGTGATGGGTAAAAACATACCAAAGTTGGACAAATTGTGTTTTCATTTAAAAACATAAATAAAAATATTGAACTCCAATTTTTTTATTATAGATTGCTTATAAATGTCTATTTTCTCTCTGAATTCAAAATGATTGACTTGAGCACAATATTAAGTAAAAAATAAAGCAGTCCTCCTGCCTGAAAGATTCCTGAATAAAGAGAAAATTATTTTTGGATTTTCCTTTTGATCAGATATGAAATATTCTGAGATGCCACCTCTGTAATTTGATAAAAAGCTTGATATCCCCAAATGAAAATAGGACTCAGCACTTTCATTTTTCTGTCTCTAAAGGAACCTGGGTAAACTGATTTTTTTTTTTTAAAAATGAAAATCTCAGGCATAAAGGTGGCAGTAATGAAGCAAGCTTAAATATGCGCTGACCTTTGAAATGAACTGCAATCTACGTTGTTTGGCCAAGGATCTGACTGTGTTACTGTCTCCATCTATTTCTAGCATGAAAGATGTGGGTGTTGGAGCTGCTCTGCTCTCTGGTGGATGTTGACAGCATGGCTGCAAATACACAGCAGCACCAAAAGAGACAGCTACACACCATGAAACAAAAAACAACCACACAGTCATCAAAGACAGAACTACAAGCATTGATCTATATTTTCTTAAAAATGCAATAGCAAAATAAATTATAAACATGTCTCCATTTTCTAAAAGCAGTATATTTTGTGTTAAGAAGAGCATTGCTGCTAGGAGGAGAATGTGAAATGACAATATATAAAATTACTAAATGATTTTAGAAATCATTAAGTCTCAGCTAGTTTTCTGAGGGTGCCCACACAGGAAAGAACACAGCCTCAAGTAACACACATTTTGAATTAAACACATAGTGGGATTTTAAACAATTGCAGGTATTCCTCGAGTGACATTTTTTGCTTAGGATAAACACCTCATAGATAATTATTTTATGCAATGTTGAAGGACATTTCATTTTCAAATGATTCCTAGGAGTTATAAGAAACTTCATAATATTGCCTAGTATAATTTCCTAAATTTAGCAGGACCATCTGAGGATCTGTGTCTTAGCTTTATCGCTGTTACTCAGTCTGCCCCTAGAAATCCCACTTGAAAAAAAAAGACAGACAATGCATGCAAAACACTTTGAAGAATAATAAAGCTACCACAATCTGCAACATCACAATTAAGTTAAGTGAAGCCTATACTTTTTTACATTCTATTCCACAATCTGTAAGCAAACACTTACGTGAAACCGAAATATCTCATAGTAAAATATAATACGTATCTCCTTGTTCCAGTTTGGCACAAATGTAGTCACTCACTCAACAGTCATTGACTAAGATTTCCTATTGTCCTCAAAATCCTAAAAGAAAGCTAGTAT
The DNA here is from genome assembly GCF_036321535.1 of Camelus dromedarius. Classification (NCBI taxonomy): domain Eukaryota; kingdom Metazoa; phylum Chordata; class Mammalia; order Artiodactyla; family Camelidae; genus Camelus; species Camelus dromedarius. The sequence continues at coordinate 53,602,578 of NC_087441.1, forward strand.
TAATAGGCTCATTTATAAAGGTCTGTTACTGTTACCTTTCTTCTTAATATAAAATATTTTAAGGGATTTCTATGCCTTGAATAATTACTAATATAAATCTTTCATGTAGGGGATATGTTCTTTACAATCAAGGATTTTACAGTCTTTGAAGAGAGTGGCATTATGCAAAAATTTTTAAATGACATGTCAATAGTCAATCAGGCATTTGAGCATGTGGTATAGTTACACTTGATGTGATAGAATCAAATGCTGATATTGGAATGATCCTGGAAAATCATTTCTCACAGTATTTTATTTTCATTTGGATCACCCATTCTAATCCCTTAACAGGAAAAAAAATTGAAAGTAATATTTTCTTGTGGTGGGAATATAAAACTCAAGTATGTTGGGAGAAATGATTCTTAAAATTAGTTATACTAAATGAAAAATAAAAATATATATATTCCAAATCCCTAACCTAGCAATTTTTAACCTCAGTAAAAAAAATATTTCAAATTCAGTAGTAACTAGAGATTTTGATTGAGTTATGCCTCCTAGAGGGCGAAATTATGAGAAACCTGGATATAGAAAACTGATTTCTTTATGATCTGAAAAAAATTGTGTTTGGGGGAATTCTAAGGTAAAAGTGACTTGGAAACTATTTGTAATATTTCCTCCCTCATTCAGCAAATTTTGGATTTCCAATGTATATCCCAGAAGTCACATCCCTCTAAATGAGTGAATAATATAGGCGCAATTTTTTTTAAAATGCCTTGTTGTACCTAAGTGCACTGCAGGACATCTGGCACGTTTCATTTTGAAATGATGTTTATCCACAGAAACGCCATCAGTGGAAGATGTATTGAAAAGCTGAAGGTCTATTAAGGGAGTATGGGACAGCTGCATACATTCTGTATAAGGCCATGGAAATGACACAGCAATACCCCATCTGTGGTTTTGGTTCACAGAGCTTTGAATAAAAATTCAAGATCAAACTTCACTTGCTAAGGAAAAGAAGAATACTAAAAGAAAGCTAGTATTAATAGGCTCATATATAAAGGTTTGTCACTGTTACCTTTCTTCTTAACATAAAATATTTTGTGGGGTTTCTAAGCCTTTAATAAACACTAATACTATATATATTCACTCCTTGATGTTATGTGAAAAACTACTTGTGGGGAACTGTAATTTGCACTTTTATAATGTAGGCCATTTGTGAATACGCTTAAAACTTGCAGAAGTGTCAGGAAGGGGCAGGGCAGATGTTGTTCAAACTTCTCTATTTGGCCCTGCCAAGTCCTTCATTCTGGTCCTACAATTCCCAGCCTATTTAAAACTCAATGTCTCTTAGTGGAGATTTCTAATCAAGCTGATTTATGTAGTAGTTTTAGGAGGCGGGGGTCATTCTTTTTTTGGTAGTAGTGTTTCTAAAGAAAGTTTAATACTCACAAAAGCCTCAGATTGACAGCTCTGCAAAATGGAAATTCACAGAACAGAAGTATCACATGTGAGGGGGATATAGCCTCCCCTTATGTTAACCTGCCAATTTACAATTTCAACCTGCAAGGATCTGCCACCAAATTCAAGAGATTAATTCAGTCCCTGTGCCTGTTCAATCCTTTGCCAATAAAGAGGCCAATTAGTTTCAACTACACTGGTTAGTTTATGTCTGTCTGTATTTTTTTCTAATGGGGGTATTTTCTCTCCATCATTTGGATGATTTTGACCCCCAATTCATTACAGGTTACTATAAAATGGCTGTCAATCACTTAAAACCACAGCTTAATGCAAACCAAGGCCTGAGGTGAAAAGTTCAGTCATTAGCTATTGAAACCATCCAGCTCCCCATGGGGGTGAGTTTTGTAATGTTCAGAGGAAACAGTAATGGTAATAATAATATTAAAGTTTGAAATAATATTGCAAATCTCTATTTAAAAAATAACATAGTCAACTAATTAGCAAAACTAGTTAGCCTCAGTTAACTTCTAGTTTAAAAAAATCATCAATTCCAAACTGTCCTTAACCCACGTACACTTATGTATTCACAGAATAAATATATTTCAGAAAACTTTCAATCAAGAATTAAAATATCACCTTTTTGACAAATGACTTAAATTTCATTTTAGCTTATATTTCTAGAAGATAAATTATCTGTAATGCTAATAAAAGTGCAATGTTTAAAAAAATGTAAAAGAACTTCTGAGTTTTTTTAAGTCAACAAATGAAAATATTCTGTGCAAATATGATGCCACCAATTCTAACACCTAGACTCCAAAGGAGAGCATACAGCTGAAGAAATGAACAAATGAATTGAATAAAAAGTCATTATTACTAGATCATGTAGGAGTTTATTCTTTTTCCCAAAACTAGAAATAGATAAGGTAACATTTTAACTCCTCATTATCATTTATTTTTGAAAAGGAGCTAACAGAGCAGGTGTTAATAAAGGAAGGGGAACAAAGATTCTGAGGCACCTAAGGGAAGGGGTGTATATGATATAGGTAGAAAGATCACAGACAAGAGATTGATGCTGAAGCCTTCCATTAATAACATTTCCTTAGTGAACAGAGAATCTACTATGCCCCAAGTACTCCACTTGGTACAGGCTAATATGGCTTACACATCCCAAAACAAACAATGGATCTCAAAACAGCAGGCTGACAATTCAAGATAAAAGCTGAGACTGTGATAATTGGTAAAAATATATATCTGAGCAATCAATATTTATCTCACCAAATTCAGAAATTTTGAAGATTGACTGATTGATTGATTGATTTATGTCTCTGAACTACATATTCAGGGCTTCACAACTCCAGTTTTCTCTAGTCTACCCTCAGAGGGCAGTAGAGGCGACAGGAGTAATACTGTGATTTGAGGGCTAAAAAAGGAGGATAGACATTTTTTTAAGAAGGAAGCAAATCAATAATGTAGCATTTTCAAGGACTGACAGCCACTTTTTTGTGTGTAAATCCTCAAAAACTTTTTTTCATAAACCAAAACAAGCAATATTATTTGTACTATAATCAACTACAAACATAGTTATCAATACTTAGGACAACATTCAGAAAGTATAACTTTGAGAGTCAGAACTCCAACCAAAACCCATTTAAAAAAACATTTTTTAGTTATGAATAACATTTTCCAAAAACGTATTCAAAACTTTATAGTGCTAGTATTCATATAAAGACCTCTAAACTGAAAATGACCACTGACAACCGCTGACACTGTTAATAACGCAAATAACAAATCTACTTTTATTTCTGGTTATATCTTTGGATGGCATTTATGCATGTATGAGGGGTTTTAACTATTCTAACTATTTTAGATTTAAAAATATGTTGCAAAAATAGTACAAATAGTTCCACATACCAGTGTTAACAGCTTACACAGCCATAGTACAGTTACTAAAACCAGGGCATTAACATTTGTACAATAATGTTGACCAAACAACAGACCTTATTCAAATTTCACCAGTTTTTCCACTAATGTTTCTTCTTTCTATTCTAGGATCCTATTCAGAAGGCTGTATTGCATTTAGTTGTTTTCTGACTGCATCCCCACCTCCGCTTAAGCTCCTCCAACCTGTAGTTGTTCCTCAGTCTTTCCTTGTCTTTTATGACCTAAACATTACTGAATTCGTGAATTTTGTCAAGAATATCACAGAAGGGATATCATGTTTTCTTCAGTGCATCATATCAGGGGTTCATGCTATTGACATGTATTATAACTAGTTATGCTAACCTTGATCACTTGGTTAAGGTGGATATCTGAGAATTTTTAATCTAGAACTTATTTGTTCTTTTACACAAAAATATATAGCCTCCTAGATTTACTTAAGAATAAAAGCTTTCACACATTCAGCCAAAAGTAGAATATCCAAGTTAGTCACTACATGTTATATCCTGAGGAATAGTATATGTTAGCACAATGCTAGGTGAGCTTATTAAGAGGAAGAAAAGAGATTGTACTTATGTAAATATTATTTTTTATATTTAGTTTTTCTGATAAGATCTGAAAGCACTTCTTCAATATAAAGACATATATTCTGTCAGATCATTGCTATATTTACATTATATTATGCCACTTATGTTGCTTTTTGCCTGCTTGCTTTCTCAGGTCAGCTCAGAACTATCCAGAACCAGAGAACAGAGAAAAGTGAGCTTCAATTCGCATTCTCTAATGCCTCCTTATGTGGTGTTGTTGCAATGGAATTATCCTAGGTGGAGAGAACAGTTCAATAGGAGTATCATTAGTTCAAGGGGATCGCTAACTAAAACCACAACAGTAGGTTGGCTTTGGGGACCCCAAAACAACCCCTAAAAACATAAAGTGGGTATGAGACATCAGTTCTGGGTGCTGGAAAACCTCTGAGAAGATGCTCAACAGATCCTTCAGGACTGTCAGCAACCATTGCCTTCTTCAGTCCTCCAGGTGCTTCCAGTGGCATCACTGTCTCCCATGCCGTTTATTGTCCAGCTCTAATGTAATGTACACTGCAAAGCATGCCCTAACTTTCTATCTACATCAGAAAGAAGCAATAGCTTCTCCCATACAGTCCTATTTCACTTGATCCCCTTCCATTATTCTAGCACTCATTCTTTTACATCCTTTTTTCTGACTATGCTGTGAGGTCTTTACGAATATGGATACAGGACATATTCACATTTGTCTTCTCAGTGCCACCAAGCATTGTTCCTGAGCTAACATTCAACAAATGCTTGCCATGGCATATAGCTGTCCCTTGAACACATGGTTCAATCAATTCAGGATACTAGAGAAGATTCTGTTAGCCCTTGTGAGTAGGATAATAATTGAAAGTAAATCCTGTTGAAACAGTCAAGTCATCTGAGGTTTCTAAAAGTAAAGATGAATACCTTTCCACACAATATTTCTCTTAATTTTTTTTTCCTTTTAGCTTAATTTTAAAGTCCCACAAAAGTATAGCAGACTTTGTTCCACTTGAGATTCAACAGAAAATCAAGAATAGAAAGGATGAAAGGCAAAACTGATTTACATTAGCTATTAATTATAGAGGTTAAAGAAAACTACGGCTTCCTTCTCTTATTAAGTACATCAATATACTCCCTTAATCAGGTCAAAAGCTGGATTTGGTCACTACTTAAATAGCTATAGGCACTGTCTCTCTACTGTGCTCTGAATGCTACAGGTGGGAACAGGGAGAAGGAACAAGAAACCCATAGAATTGCTCAGAAGAGAGAAGACAGCAAGAGCAGAAACTTTAATAAGGAAAAAGGGAGATACCTCAGAAGGACTCTGGCATTGATTGTATAGGGTGAGACTCTAGGAGGTTGACTTTAACTCGCATTTAACCTATATTCATAGCTATTATTGTCAAATCAGGTGTCCACCTGGGAGAGAACTACAGTTGACAGTGAAAAATTGATTGAAGAGAATTTTCATTTTAGGGTATTTTGTGTGCTTTGTTTTGTTTGGAGACGAAAGAAAAAAATTGTTGAAAATCAAAATTCATACATGCGGACATTCATTCACATCAATTTTTTCAAGCATCATGGTCTTTCTTCTCTGTTAACTCTATCGCTGACCTTCCAACCTCCGTCTCTTCCCTCTTCCATTGTATTCTCCCCTCACAACCATCCCAGCAACCACAAATCCCACCTGTAGTTCAATTCAAATCATCCTATCTCAAATTTAAAACCTAGATGTGACTGAAAGCCCATTATAAACCCATTACTGAGCTTATATGCTGAGAATCTAAAGGCAGTGACGTAATTTCTACATTCCAGTTACAAATCTCACTAGGGAAATAAAATTTTTCTCTTATACAACAAACCAGAACTATATATATGGAAGTAACACAGAAGACTATAAAGAAACAAAAGCAGGAATAACTGACTTAAATAAATAACTCCAAGAACTAAAAGCTACTAATAAAGTGATAGAAGATTTATACAGAAAAATAAGGAGGGAGAGAAACCCTTCAGTTATTTCAAGAGTCTTATATTAACAGAACTCTATAAATCCATTTTTTAGACTTTGGTATATAGATTTCAAAAAAATTTTTGCACCTTTATCTTGTAGAATACATAACTTTCAGGGAAGGACAAAACAACTAGACAGAGGTTACAGTAGCCCTCCATTAAAACATGCAGATGTTCCATATGTGTATTTTTAGACTAAAACACTTCAGGACAGAGGACTAGTTTGTCAATGCTTCTAAAATGCTGGCTTCACAACTCCTGATACACACACAGAGTTCTCATTATTGTTGGGATACATGATGTTCAGATACCAGTGAAGATTTTGGACTCAACTTGGATGGGCTGTCATTTACTCTTAGAGTTTACTATGACTAAAGCTACACTTACCCTTAGGCGTTATGTTGTTAGACTATATGTGTACTACTTTTTTTACTTATTTTTGGACTAAACTGCATAGTCATTTCTCTTCTAGAGAATAGAAAACAGTGCAGGATTTTGAGTCTATACCAGGTCAACTCAGTGAGCTCAGTAGCAGAAGAGACCTACGTTTTATGGTTAGTACTCTTCAGTGCGTTGGGCTTTTGTTGAATCAGCTTTTGCATTTCAGATTCTGAAAACCAAATTACGTATCTTACAATAAATTAGCAACATACCAACACTATTGCTTAGTACAGATCATAGTTGTCTCCAAATTTTGCTAGGCTGGCGAATTGTTTATATCTGCTTTCATCTTTAAAGTCTAACACAGAGAGATAAGTAGATAATTCCTAAGTTCAAATTCATAATTCTGCGTTAAAGTCTTCCCCAAACCAACGCTGAGTCATTTAAACAGTGACAAAGTGTTCATTTCTGCATTTAAAAAATTAGATTAAACATTTAATCAACCACATTTATTTGAAGTCACCAAAAGTCTCATCATGTGATGTCCAATAAACATATATGACAGCACTTTAGTAGCTCAGAATATTGTATGTGTTGTGTAATCAGTTTCAATTAATAATGTATACAAATATCTCAAGGAAGAAAAAAAAGAATATTTATACAAAGAAATATTGAGTAACATTATTAACTATCATACAAAACTTAAATTAGTGTTAATAATTAGATTCCTTGAGATTTTTTAATAAATAAGAGTTAATAAAATTTGATTTATATTATTCTAACCTCCCAAAAAATGACCTGGGAGGAAAAAAGTTGAAACAACAAAGGCAGAACATTGATCACTGTTGAAGCTGTATGATATTTACATGAAGTTCATTATGTCTTCTCCTTATTTATATTTTTTTAATTTCCCATTTTAAGGAGAAAAAAAGTAAATAATTAAGAGATACAAACAGGTACATAGTACTTCCACTCTGGCTAAATGCATTAGATATACTTTTCTCTATTCCTCCAAGAACAAATAAACAATCTGAATAGACCTTAATAGGCCTATTCATTTTTAATAAAATGAGACGGAATTAGTGATTTTAAAAAACTAAATCTAAAAAAAAAAGGATCAAATGGCTTTATTTTGAATTCTACCATACATTTAAATAAGAATTAGTAATAATTCTTCACAAACTGTTTAAGGAATATAAGAAGAAGGAACACTCTCCAACTGGTTACATAAGGCCAATATTACCTTGATATCAAAAATTAACGCGGTTCCTGTTCAGAGAGTAAGTACTTGTAGGGAAGGGGATATTAATCAAGCAAAGCACACAAGATGATGTATCTTTTATAAATATGGATGCAAAACTCCTCAACAAAATATTGCAAACCAAATCTAGTAACATATAAAAAGAATTATACATCTTGACCAGGTAGAATTGAAAACATACATAGTGTGTTCTGCAGCTAAAGTGGTATCAACCTAGAAATCAATAACTGAAGCATATAGGAAAATTTACAAACATCTGGAAACTAAACACACTTCTTAAAAATCATATGGTTCAAAGAGGAAATCTCATGGGAAATTTTAAAAATTGACCTAAATGAAAATGTATGTATACATTGTTTCCTACAACGTATGAAAATTTGTGGGACATAGCTAAACTAGTACTGTAAGGGAAATTTGTAGCATCAAATGCATATATTAGAAAAAATGAAAAGTTTCAGATCAATAATCTAAGCTCCCACTTCTAAAAAGAGAGCAAAATAAACTCAAAGCTAGCAGAAGGAAGAAAATAATGAAGATGAGAGCAGAAATAAATGAAACTGAAAACAACAATATATATAATCAACAAAACAATTAGTTTTTGGAAAAGATCATTAAAACTGGCAAACCTCTAGCAAGACAAAGGGAAAAAAAGAGAGAATATAAATTGTCAATACCAGTTATGAAACAAGGGATATAACTACAGATTCTGAATATACCAAAGGGATAACAAGAAAATATTACAAACAACCCTATAAACATAAATTTGACAACTTAGACAAGATGAACAGGTTATCGCAACTACCCAAAAAGAAACAGGTAAAATGAATAGCCCTATAACTAATAATGAAGTTCCATTCACAATTTAAAAACACTCAAAAAAATTATATCTAGGACTAAATGGTTTCACTGGAGAATTCTACCAAATTTTAAAGAAGAAGTAATATCAGTGCTATACAGTCTCTTCCAGAAAATAGAAGAGTTAACATTTCCCAATTATTTTATAAAGACAGTATTACTCTGATACTAAACCAGAGAAAGACAGTACAAAAAAAAAATTACTGACCAACATTCTTCATGAATACAGACGCAAAAATCCTATACAAAATAGAATAGAATAGAATTTTAGCAATATATAAAAAGAATTATACATCATTATCAAATGGGGTTTATTCCATGGATGCAGGACTGGCTTAATATTCAAAATTCAATCATTGCTATTTACCATATTAAGGAAAATCACAAGATTATATCTCAATGCAGGAAAAACATCTGAAAAACTTAATTACATATTTATGATAAAAACTCAGAACAGAACAGAGCTTAGAAATAAACCCACACTTACATGGACAATTAATCTATGGAAAAGGAGGCAAGACTACACAACAGAGAAAAGATAGCTTCTTTAATAAATGGTGTTGGGAAAACTGGACAGCTATATGCAAAAGAATCAAACTGAACTACTTTCCCATACCATACACAAAAATAAACTCGAAGTAGATTAAAGACGTAAGTGTAGGACCTGAAACCATAAAACGCCTAGAAAAAAACATAGGCAGTATAATCCATGACATCAGTCTTAGTAATATTTTTTTTGGATCTGTCTCCTCAGGCATGGGAAACAAAGGCAAAAGTAAACATATGGGACTCCATGAAACTGAAAGGCTTTTGCATGGTGAAGGAAGCTATTAACAACAACAACAACAAAAAAAATGTAGCCTACCAAATTAGGAGAAGATATTTGCAAATGATATATTTGATAAGGGATTAATATCTAAAATATACAAAGAACTTACATAACTCAACATCAAAAAAACAAACAACATGATTAAAAAATGGGCAGAAGAACTGAGTACACATTTTTCAAAAGAAGACATACAAGATGGCCAAGAGACATATGAAACAAGGTTCAACATAACTAATTATCAGGGAAATGCAAATCAAAATGACAATGAGATATCACTTCACACCTGTCAGAATGGCTATCCTCAAAAAGACAACAAACAACAAGTGTTGTCAAGGATGTGGAGAAGGGGGAACCCTCATGCACTGTTGGTGGAACTGTAAATTGATGCAACTACTACAGAAAATAATATGGAGGTTCCTCAAAAATTTTTTAAAAAGAACTGCTATATGATCCAGCAATTTCACTTCTGGTTATTTATCCAAAGAAAACAAAAACATTAATTTGAAAAGAGATACACTCTAATGTTCATTGCAGTATTATTTACAATAGCCACAATATGGAAGAAACCTAAGTGTCCATCAATACACAAATGGATACAGAAGATGTTTCATATATATAATATATATATACACACATAACACATATAAAATTATATATATAACATATAAAATAGAGAGTGGCATATTACTCAGCCATAAAAATGGTGGATCTAGAGGATATTATGCTATGTAAAATAAGTCAGACAGAGAAAGACAAATACTGCATGATCTCACTTATATGTGGAATCTAAAAAAAAAAAAAGCAGACAAAACAAAAACAGATTTACAGATATAGAGTAGAAATAGATAGTTGCCAGAAGGGAGGGGTCACGGAGGGTGAGCAAAATAGTTGTAGGTGTTAAAGAAAGACACATCTCCAGTTATATAATAAATATATCATGGAGATGTAATATATAACATAAGAAATATAGTCAATAATATTTTAATAACTTTGTATGGGACAGATGGTTACTAGAATTATCATGGTGATCATTTCACAATGTATGCATATGTGAAACCATTATGTAGTACACTTAAAACTAACATTGTGTGTCAATAATATTTCAATAAATAAATATTTTTTAAAAAATAAAAAGTAAGAGGATTCTACATGAAGATTTGAATTTAATGTTCCTCTTTGGAAATCAGAACACTATATAATATAGCACAGGACACATTTTAAATGGTAGAAGTCCACTGGAGGCTCAAAGCAACTGCTTTCTTTGGATCAGACATGTGCTTAACAATCTGCCACAATCTCCACCACTGCCTACTGTATTACACATAGTCCCGTGACTAAATTAACTACCTAACTGCTCACCTTTTAATCATCTGTGTTTGTAACCACCATAAGAGGCTCATTTGGACACTCCTCTCAGTCCATAGACCACCTGCATGAGCCAGTTACAGTTCCCTTAAATCCTCCAAACTGATCTTGGAGGCTCCAACTAACCTGGTTCAGACGCTAAGTATCTCCTATGTGGACCACTGAAAGTGATTCTCCTTGTCTCCAATCTCTCTCATATTCAATCTGTTCTCTCTACTGTCTCCAGAGTTATTTTCGTAAAAACACACCAAAAATATAGTATGGTATGTTGATGAAATACTTTGAAATTAGACTATCTGGGTTCAACTCTCACCTCTGCCACCTACTTGCTATAAACGTTGGCAGACACGCTGGGTTTGTGGTCCCTGTAAACTTATCGGTGAAACAAATCAGCAAGATATGGGACATAGAAGAACAAAAGTACAGATAATTTTAGTTAATTAGAGAATGGCATAAGAGTCTGAAGCATCTGAGGGTAGGGAAGAGCAGGTGCTAGGCATGTCAGAGGCAAGTATCAATTCTGCCTTTGGAGAGTGATATGTCACCCATATGCCTATCTCCACCCCTGGCCACACTGTATCTTAGAATTTTATATCAATATCATTTTTTTACTGACTGTGTTAATGGTGATGATGTAAGGTGCAACAGAGTTTACAAAGGCCTTTTACAAATGCTACCTCACTTGGTCCTCACAAGCAATCTATCACAGATACATGAGCACTCTCATTCCCATTTTATAGATGAGGAAACTAGGGATTTGAATAGTTAAGTGTCTTCCCAAAATATAACTGAACTAGTGACAAAGTTAGAATCCAAACATGTATTCTGACTCTAGGTTCTGATCACATTCATGCTGCAATTAGATTTGATGTTCAGCCTAAGGATATAACCAGAAAAGTGTTTGTCTTTCACTAAATCACCAATTCAAACTTACCTACCTATTTCCTTTAAAGTTAATTGGGTTCAACATAATTTCAGTTACTCAGAGATTTTCACTGGCCTCTGACGAATTGAGCTTTATTCTAAACATACATAAAATGTATGTATGTCTAAAACAGTGTTTAAGAACTCAAGCAAAGAGCCAGACATTCTGGGTTTGAATCCTAGCTCTACCATTTAGCAGATACATAAATTTAAGCAAATTATCTAATCTCTCTGAGACTCAGTATTCTTAACTGCAAACTGGAGATAACAATAGTATCTACTTCATCATGTGTTGTAAAGCATCGGTAATTTAATACCTATAAAGTGCTTAGAACAATGCATAGCATACAACAGGTACTCAAGGTTAGTTAATTTAATTGTTATTTTTAATGTTATTATTATTATTATTATTATTATTAAATTACAAATAATTTATTGTATGCCTTATTTTACTCAGCCTCAGCAATTTTGTTCCCTCAATAGCACACGAACAAATATATAATAAAGAAGATGAGGAACAAAAAATGCTAAGTTAAGTCTATGGAGGGAATACAATCTCCCAAACCACCTCATTCACAGATGAATGGTGATGCTATAACTTCAGGAGACTAACCATGTTATCTTTTGATTTATAGCCAGATGCTATAGCCCTAAAAGATCACTTCTGAAATTAAGTTGCCATGCCTTTCTATAAATCAGGTTTTAGGAAGAAAAACGAACATATCATGTGCCTTTAAGCAAAATGCAAGTGGTGTTTATAAACCATCAATAGGCATAGACTTTCCAGGTCACTCACATTCCAACATTTGGTAGAGTCAATACATTTTCTATAGAAACTAATAGGATCTGAGATGCAGATAAGTGTATGAGACCCATCAAAATAGGCACTTTTATGGGTAAAATTTAAGCGTACCTCTCTTAGCTTTAAACATAAAAAGCAAAGAAAGTAGCCGTCATTTTTAAATGAATTATCCTTACCATATTTGAAGATTTATTGAAATGTGATAAATTAACTCAATTTAGATGTTGGACAAAATTTATACTTATATTGGTTATTTCATTTTAAAAGGTATACACGATTTAAAGAATCAAGTAGGAGGAAGTGTATTAGGGGCTGTTCAAGCAGAAACTATTTGTAAGACAAGTTTCACTTGAAACTCATCAATTATATTAGTCATTAAATGTGGATAGGCATTTAAATTTCATAAAATTAAATGTATATACTACTACATTAAATATCTTATAATGTCTTTCAAAGTATGTTTTAAAATGTAACTAGAAACTTACCTGTCAAAAAGTATTGAGCACTTAATCCAAATAAGAAAATAATTTTTTAGTGATATCAATAAACAAGTCAAGGTTTGAAAAAAAAAACTGTACTAGAGCAATTTCATCTGAGGCTAGGTTAAAGTTTAATTTTATATTTACTAAAAAAAATAATGACTTAGTAGTATAAACAATATTGTTAGAAGATATTTGAAAAATAAGATAAATTGATAGGAGTTAAAGGATGACCATTCAAAAGATTATCATAAAACCATACATTATCAGAGGTCTGGAAGATGCATTTTTAAGGGTGTTAATATTCAGCTCACACATCATCACAGAGTGATAACCATGTTTCTATGAGAAAAATGCAAGTAAAAATAATACACCTCACTTAATTACACAAAGATCATGTTTCTTATTTTCTAGGAGCTCCCATTCTTATTTAAAACACACAACTTAAAAAAGGTAGGTTTAATTGCATACAAACCAAAGGCACCTAAAACTCAAGTATTTCACTCATCATAATTGGAATTTAATGTCAATAATTACTAATTTAAATCAATAACTGAATGAAATTTTGTAAAAAGTCTGAAATACAAATGTATTGTTCTGCAGAACATTTCATGTCTGGAACTGGGCCAAATTTATCCTTTATGGTGGATTCAACAATTTGTAAGCAACACTATAGATCCAGAATGTGAAGTCATTCATGACTTACAAATGCAAGAGTCTGATCTCAGGCAAGCAAGAGGGAGCTGTTTGGATACCAAGTAAGCCTAGATCTCCATCATAGATCTGTCAGATTTTGTTACTCTCGACTCACTATTGCAAGTACAGATACACTTATGAGTGACTGACTGATTTTAGCTTTGCTTCTTTGTGCAAAATGGCCATCTAAAAACGCTTAACTGCTAGCAAATATAATGGAATGTGAATGCAAACTCAGAAGGTGATTGTTGCCTGAAAACAGAACTTAAGAATAAATTAAAGGGTAGAGTGTAGAACGCAACAGGCCCAACAGGGAGTCAGATCTTGGGCGCTGGTAAATCCACTATGAGTGTTCCAATAATGAAAAACTTGTTCACCAAGGGATGGATAGAACATTAGTGAATGCTGAAAACATGGTTAACTTGTGTGTAACTATTCATAGGAATCATGACTCTCAGAAGAAATGTGATTCATTAGAAAGCCTGCATTCACCCTGCAGAAAAGTTACTAAAGATTCTATCATCGTGGGCAAAGTTTGGTCGAAGAATTTTAAGAAGTTTTCTTTTTTCTTCTTTTTGCATGATATGAAGGTAAAGAGGGGAAGCTTATTAGCTGCCAAGCAGAAGCATTTCCTTCTGAGGTGAAGAAGATCGTGCAGGAAAAGGATGAGACCCACCCTCAACTGATAATGAAGAAAACACCTCTGGGAACCAACGAATCTTGGGACTGTGAACACTAGAGCAGCTGAGCAAGATTTGCTCTTCTGATTTGTGGCCTTGCTGCAGACCTAGTGATTAAGCCAGGTTTTCTCTGTTCTGTAAACCCCAGGATAGTAAAGGACAAACATAAGGACCTCACACACATGAACTGGCAGTTCAATGAAAATTCTTGGGTCACAGCCAACACTTCTGCAGACTGATTTCATAAGTGCTGTGAGCTAAAGTAGTACAATAGTTTGCTTTACTGAACCTCAATTAAAGATTCTGCTCATCAAAGATATTGCAAAGGGCTATCCACAATGTCTGAGTTTGCACATTTAAAATGAAGTTCTGCAGTTTATTTCCAAGGTAGACAACATTTTTAAGGTTTAATAAATCATTTAATTCCTTTATTTGTAGAATCACTAAGTTTTTTTTTAATTTTAGACTTTAATGTATTCTATTAAAAATTACATAAAATAAGAAAATATATATGTAATATACATAATATATGTATATATGGATAATACTTGCCTTAATGTAACATGTCTATTATATATGAAGATAGTATGTATCACCTTCTAACAACACTATTTACTATTTACCAGTTTAAATAATGCTAAGCACACATACATTGCCATTTTCTTTTTTTCATAATAAATACTTCCAAAAATCTTTATAAGATTTTTAACTACTCCCTTACAACATTATTTCAACCACTGCTTTGCTTAAACAAGTTCTTTTTTTTAAGAAATATAGAAGAAAATTTTATCCAGATCATTAACTGAAATACCTAAAGTATTTAGAAGTTTAAACAGAACTTTTTACTGAAGATACTAATAGTATTATTCTTTAAGTCAAAGTTTTCTTTTTTAACTGAGGCATAATTGAGATATTATATTAGTTTTAGATGTACAATATAATAATTTAGATATTTATATATATCACCACAATTAGTCTAATTAACATTCATCACCATACATGGTTATAAAAACCTTTTTTTTCTTGCAGTTAGAACTTTTAAGATCTATTCTCTTAGAAACTTACAAATAGGCAATATGGTATTAACTACAGTCACCATGTCGTACATTACATCCCTGTGACTCATTTGTTTTATAACTGGAAGTTTGTGCTTTTGACCCTCATCATTCAACTCGCCCACCCTCTACTCTCTACCTCTAGCAACCACCAATCTGCTCTCTGTATCTATCAGCTTAGTTTTTTTTTAAATTTTGTCGAGATTCCATGTATCAGTGAGATCATATATTTGTCTTTCTCTGACTTATTTCACTTAGCATAATACTCTGAAAGTTTTCTTTGGTTACAATTATTTTAAATGTACTAAATTCCACCTAAAGCTACGTTTCTATTCACAATATTATTTTTACATTTTTTCTCTCTCCCTTTGGCATCCTGGGAAAATAGACGGCATTTTAATGAAATAATACCTTCATATTTACCTGAAATCATTTGTTCTCAAATGTCGTTTCTATTCCAACATAACTGAGAGACACAGCTTAGAAACAGAGGCTTGCTAGCCAGTGATTTTGAGATCACAGGGGAGTACAAACTTCTAAAAAAAATCATGCTGTACACCAAAAATTGACACAACTGACTAGGATCTCAATAAAAAAAATCAATCCCATAATGTTGAAAATAAATAACCCCAATAAGAGGAAAAGGTAACTCTTCAGACTAGCCTATAATAGGTCATTTTAAAAATTTCTGGTTTGCTGTTATTTTTATTTAGGTTTTGTTTGGAAAAGAGTTTACTTGTATGTATTTTATATATATATATGTATAAATATATGTACATACACGTTTTTTAAAGTTTTTCTATTTCTGTGTCTTTTTTTACTTATGAATTTACATATTTCAGGATTAAATTGCCTGAAGGTACAAATGCAAACATTAAAAATTTACCCGAAATACATAAAGCACAGCAGCAACAGTCATCAGCATATATTTCAACACTAAGCAGCACTTGTAAACATGCTCTCAAACTCAATAGGTTGGATTTCACTGCCAGGAATAATTAAGTCCTCCATCACACTCTACAGGTCTTCTGATCACCAGGTAATGAACCTCAGAATTAATTTTCACAGTGCTGTAGCTACATTGAGTTGTCCATATAGAAAAAAGATCTAAATGGTTTGGGAATCTATAGACAATAATTGACACCTTGAAATATACTTGGAAACAAACAACACTGAATGCACTAGCATTAACAAATATCTACTAAATATGTTATTTATATTTAAAAGTTCATGGTCTCACAGGTACTTCACCCAAAGCAATGCAATTCTGTCTTCATGGATAGGGATGGCGGGGGTGGGTGGAGGGAGTTGTGTTTTTGTGATGAAAGTGATGGCCTATAAGATAGAAGGGCCAAATAAGAAATAACTTTAAAACTGGAAATACAGTTTAGGTCATATTTGTTGATCAGATATATTGAGTATCTCCTACCAGTGAGAAGAGCATTTCTCTAGGAAACCATGGGTTAGCCACATAATAAGGCACTGCACTTTAAGTCTACATAGTGCTTTCAAACTCATGCCCTCTGTATCCTTATGCTCATGACATCCGCTCTGTGAGTTAACAGGTATCACAATCTTCCTCATTATGCAGATGAGGAAACTGAGGCTGAGAGACACAAGTTTATTCCAAGAAACCAATATACACAAAAAGATAATTTTACCTAAGGTTCCATATCATATTCTGAAGTCCCATTGACCTGACCTGGCCTGTTACACACTCAGTGTGACCTGGCTGTTCTGCAGCTTGAGACTATTCCACCTTCCAAGTCACAGTGCTGCCTCTGCACAGAAAAGTGTAGTAGGTAAAGCACTGGCTCCACTACTTTTTGGTTAGGTACAGCCTTTGGCAGCTTATCTTAAATCCCAGGTCCCACAGTTTGTAGTAGCTACTTTACAAATACCTTTGAAAATTAAATGAAATGCTGTTTTAAAATATTGTATTACAAATCATGAAATGCTGCATAAAATTTCATCTGTTCAGTCAGTCTACAAATATTAAATGCCTTCTGTGTGTCAGGTACTGTGGATATAATGATTAACAAAACAAAATACGGTTATATCCCCCCTGATGCTAAATGATGGTTACTAGTCTAGATAATGATTTTTAGTAACCTTAGGTTGATTTGCACACTTAAACAGAAATCTGTAATAAAGAAGCATTTTCATGAAACCAAGCTCAGAAGCAAACTAAGTAACAGAAAGAGCATAGAATGTGTGAGAAGGTATTTTCATTTATTTACCATACTGGCTTGATGCTTATAGTACAGCATCTTATTTTAGATGCATAGCAAAAGAATCATGTGAACAACTTGGAAATGATTCATAGGCAAGCTACAAATATGGTTAACTGGTTGGAAAATAATATTGTACAAAATTTTTAAAGGACCAGGCTTTTTAACTGAGAAAATAGAAAAATCAAAAGAAACTTAATTAAAGTTGTCTGGTGAATTCAGCTATGTAAATTCTGCTTCTTTCTGTCTCCACTGGGAACAAAGGCTCAAGTTGAAGCATAAAGGTTTGATTTAATTGAGGGGTGAGAGGGGTATTATTGCAAGAGTTCTCAAAACAAATGATTATCCTAAAAATTAAACTGAAGATTGTTTTTCCTTTTTTCCTTTTTCTTTTTTCTTTTTTTAGCAGTAGGTGACATTCTCTTGTATCAGAAATTCTGTGGATATGGGGAAATAAACCCAGTGATTTCTCAAGGTCCTACAAGCCCTTTAGTTGGTGCTTATTACCCTAGAATTGAGATGATCCATTATCTTTTATTCAAATGTATTCTAAAAAAAAAAAAAAAAACAGTGGGACAGGAAAAGAAGAGCTGGGTTTAACAACTGTCTTCATTTTTATGAAAGAACACATGGAAATTAAATAGTTGTTCTACATGTCTTCAGAGGCCAACACCACCAAGAATTGGTGTGAATGAGAACATGGAAGATTGGGGTTAGATGACTGCTAAATACTGGGCAGGGAAAAGCAGAGCAGGTCAGCAAGCACATGCTTAACACTAGCAGAGTCGGCCAACTGAGAACAGAAGAACCAAAGGGAAGTAGATTATATCTTGACAGAGGGGATTTACTATTCAAAAATATTACATAACTTTTTAACTTTTTTTAAATTGAAGTATAATACTTTACAATGTTGTGTGCGTTTCAGGTGCACAGCAAAGTGGTTCAGTTATACATATACATATATACATATATGCTTTTTGTCAGATTCTTTTTCCTTATAGGTTACTACAAGATACTAAATACAATTCCCTGTGCTATATAGTAAGCCCTTGCTGTTTATCTGTTTTATATATAGTAGTGTTTATATGTTAATCTCAAATTTCTAATTTATCCTTCCCTGCCATCCCTCCAGTAACCACAGTTTGTTTTCTATGTCTTTGAGTCTATTTCTGGTTTGTAAATAAGTTCATTTGCATCAATTTTTTGTAGATTCCACATATAAGCAATATATGATATTTGACTTTCTCTATCTTACTTCACTTAATATGATAATATCTTCCAGGCCTATCCATGTTGCTGCAAATGGCATTATTTTATTCTTTTTTATAACTGGTATGAAATGATACCTCATTGTAGTTCTGATTTGCATTTCTCTGATAAGTAGTGATAATGAACATATTTTCATGTGCCTGTTGGCCATCTGTATGTCTTCTTTGGAGAAATGTCTGTTTAGGTCTCCTGCCCATTTTGGATTGGGTCGCTAGTTTTTTTGATATTAAACTGTATGAGCTGTTTGTATATTTTGGAAATTAATCTCTTGTCATTGGTCACATCATTTGCAAATATTTTCTCCCATTCTGTAGGTTGTCTTTTCATTTTGTTCATAGTTTCTTTTGCTGTGCAAAAGCGTTTAAGTTTAATTAGGTCACATTTGCTTATTTTGCTTTTATTTCCATTACTTTAGAAGATGGACTGAAAAAAATATTGTTGTGATTTATGTCAAAGAGTGTTCAGCCTATGTTTTCCCCTAGGAGCTTTATAGTATCCAGTCTTACATTTAGGTTTTCAATCCATTTTGAGTTTTTTTTTTTAATATGGTGTTAGAGAATGTTCTAATTTCATACTTTTACATGTAGCTGTCCAGTTTTCCTAGCACCACTTATTGAAGAGACTGTCTTTTCTCCATTGTATATTCTTACCGCTTTGTCATAGATTAATTGACCACAAGTGCATGGGTTTATTTCTCGGCTTTCTATCTTGTTCCATTGATCTATGTGTCTGTTTTTGTGCCAGTACCATGCTGTTTGGTTACTGTAGCTTTGTAGTATAGTCTGAAGTCAAAGAGTGTGATTCCTCCAGCTCTTTTTTCTTCTTTCTCAAGGTTGTTCTGGCTATTCAGGGTCTTTTGTGTTTCCATACAAATTTTAAAATTTTTTGCTCCAGTTCTGTGAAAAATGTCACTGGTAACTTGACAAGGATTACACTGAATCTGTATAATGCCTTGGAAAAAAATATTTCATAACTTTTTATTCTGCTTTTCAGTACATTTTCCAGTGTCAATTCAATATTATATATCTTGTTTTGCCTTCTCTCTTTTTTTTTTTTTTTTTTTTTTTTGGTCTGGAAAGCAGAGCAATTTCTGGGTAAATTCCTCCCCACCCCCACCAGTTGACCATCAGAGAAGTCTAGAATTTGACTGCTGTGGTATGCAATAAAACACTTTAAATATTCAAACTAAATCTCTAATGCATCTATAATATCTATTTCAGAAGTTTTTGGACAATTTTGTGCAGGAATTCCACTATATTTCTATTTGATTGTACTTCCACCTCTTAGTAAAAGGGATTTGAGATAGCGTGCAGCAAAAGGCATCATGATAAGGTTAAGAAAACAGACATTAAAAAAAAATCAAGAAAAGTCAAAAAGAACTCAAAATTTATAAGGTGTTGTGACTGACCTTCCAACTTGGTTCCTGGCACCCAGAGCAAAAAGAGAAACACAATATGCAATATATTAAATACCTATAAAAATCTCCCATGAAGAAGATTCCAATTCCTAAGGGAGAAAAGCTGCTTATAATACTAGATGACTGGTATCATTTTTTTCTGAAAATAATAAGATTGTATGTTCACTGACGATAATTTGAACAGTACAAAAATTATAAAAAAAAGGAAAAATTAAACATCCAAAACCCTACCCTCAGTAGCAGCCATTTTTTCTCATTTCAATATATTTTCTGCCAATTTCTTTTCTGTGCATTTTAAATGAATGAGATCAAAGTATATAATTTTGAGATCTGTTTGTTTCAGTTAAGAAGATATTAAATTAAGGCATGAAGTTTTTTAATGATTGCATAAAGCTTCATTATGTGGATATAGTATATTAATAGTCCTTTAATGTGATTCAGATTATTTCTAAAATTTTATCACTATAAATAATGCTTTATTGAACATCTTTGTGCATTAACTTTTACCTGCATCTCTGAGAATTTCCTCTGGAGACATTTCTAAATCTGAAATTACTTATTCAATGGGTATAAACAGTTAAGATTCTTCATGTGCTTTTCTATTAGAAACAGTTGTTCCAAATGGAGTGCTACGTGGCTGTGCAAAAGAATGAGGAAAGTCACTATGAACTGATATGGAATGCTTTCCAGAAAATACTGGTACTTTTTTTAAAAGTACAACAATTTGTATACACATGTATTTTTTTCTTATTTTCCTTTCTTTTGTTATCCAGAAAAGATCCATCTTGAAGGGGCTTCCACTGGTCAAATCTGAGGCAATAATTACAATAATGAATGATGAGCCATTTAAAAAATAGGAATTAATAAATCCATACAGAAAAATAGTGGATAAGGGTGGGAGTGCTTTTGCTTACAGTAGAATGCTGAGGGTCAACTGATGAATGTGAAAGGAATACCAGGAATTGAAAATTAGCATTTTACAACCATCACAGTGAAGACCAAAACAGACAGAACCACCAATGCGTGCTAAATATCATGAGAATTTTTATGAGGAGAACATTTGTGTAGTCTTAAAGTGTTTCTACACACACACACAAAATAATTATTATTATTCAATGAAGAAATCAGACCACTTTTCACAGGTAAACAAAATTAAATTACCAGTGAGGGTCAGATGGACATCATATGCATTCAGATGTGATAATCTGAGAAGGATACATCACATAAAAGACATTTCAACTGAGACTATAAATAGAATCTAATAATGAGGATCATTAGACAAACACAAAATGTAGACTGTTCTATAAAAGGAAAGAGAACAGTATATTATTCTTCAAAAACGTCAAGGTCATAAAAGACAAAGTAAGGACTATGGAAGTATTCCATATTAAAGGAGGTTAAAGAGATATGACCACTAAATGCAATACCTGATCTTAGACTGGACCCTGTACGAAACAGAGAAAGAGACCATTATAAAAGAATATTGAGACAGTGGAGAAAATTATAAAATGAATGGTAGGTTAGATTTAAATGATCACATCAATATTAAATTCATTAAAGCTGATAACTATATTGTGAGTATGTAAGAGAACATCACTATTCTTAGCAAATACACTCTGAACTGTTCTGGTCTAAAGGGTCATGATTTATGTACATTAGCCTCAAATAATCCCATAAGACAACTTTAAAACAAATGGGGTAGAATTTGCTTTAAACAACAGATGGATCTCGGTAAAAGTTATGTAACTGGTTTTTGTACAAATCACATTCTTGCAGCTTTCCAATAAGCTTAAAATTATTTGCAAATAAAAAGTTTCAAAATTAGGTTAAAAAACGATTGTTCCTCCTTTCCCACTAATAATTGTTGAATGTACATCCCTCATTTCTTCCTTCCCAACAAAGTACTATTTTTTGTAATCTGCTATTTTGACAGGGAGAAACAGTATTAATGTGTATTTATTTACTACCAATTATGTTGAAAATGTGTTTGTGTTTATTAGCAATTTATATTTTTAATCTATAAATGATCATTTCTTCTTCATTTCCAGGCACAATTTTCCCAAGTAAAAGACTATAGCTTCAGGGGGTGGGAAGGGATAAATTGGGAGTTAGAGATTTGCAAATTTAACTACTATATATAAAATAGATAAACAAATAGCACATGGAACTATATTCAATATCTTGTAGTAACCTATAACAAATAAGAAACAAATATATGTATGTATATGTGTGATTGAAACATTGTGCTGTATACCAGAAATTGATACACTGTAAACTGACTATACTTCAATTAAAAAAAAAAAGATTATAGCTTCAGTTAAGCTACACTGACTCTTGAATGTCATGAACAAAATCTTCAACCACAGTTTCATATAAAATTGGGAACTTGGCTTCATAGGGTTGCTTTCTCCAGTAAGTTCAATAATGGTAAAGGTATAATTTAATGCAGGGAAGAAGTCACCCTACAAGAGGTCAAAGAACATAGAATTCCCTTCCAGAGGGACGTGTTTTCATTGCCTTTTTAATTACCCATGTGCTCCAGGTAGACTGCCACTAGGTGGGAGTAGTGCTCAGTGTTGTAATCTCAGCAGCCAGAACTCAATTTCCTTATATCCAAGAAGCAGTCATTCATTCATTCAATGAACCTAAGAGTCTCTTTTCCAGGTACTGTGCTGGATTGCTGGGTTTTTGCATCCACTGGCTTATAGATTTTAGATATAGATTATTAGTATTGTGATGTAATGTGATGTAATAATTACTTGAACAAATATCGAATATATTTTAAATTTTTCCTATGATACTTAATTGATATTTTGCCTCACTAAACATTAGCTATCCAATAGACCCCCAAATGAAATTCACTGTATGTCACCCTGGACTCTTTAACCTAGACCAATTTCCCCCTTGCTGGGTTAGTAAACTCTCTACATTCTCCCAGTTTAAATAAGGGCCTCAAAGCAAATGAGGTGGTTCCAGTAAGGCTGTTTACCTCACAGATCTCAAATCTGCTATCAGATACACAACGCCAAAAACCTAAGAAAAGCGTTTATGGCCAAGGAAGTGGCCTTCTTCCTTTCCAGAACAGTCCCTTTTCCACCTAATCAAAAGGAGCCATTCATCTACTTTTTATATATAAAGAATTTATTTTTTCTTCATGACATTGGCTCCTTCCATCAGAAAGTGTTTCATTTAAGTATAAACACAATTATTTACAAATTAATAGATCTACAATTCATATCATTTAGCAACAGTACTCACATTTTAACTGGACAAAGAAATGTAACACTTTCAAACAATTAGAGTAAATATCAGGAAAGTCAGAGGATGGCAAAACATGATCACATCATACCTTCTATTACCTGAATTTTAGTGTATTAAGTAAACCAAGAAAGTGTGATGAGATATTAGGCAAGTACAAGTAATTATTTTAATAATAAATACTTTGATTTTAAATAAGGCAAGCAGCAAGCAATCTGACTTTCTTTACTGAGAGGTTTCCTTTTCAAAATTATCCACTCATCCCTATGTCTTTGAAAGTTCCACTTACGTGATATGTACTCAAAAATTACCTATAAAAAATCTATACACTTAATGGCATACAGATTTCTATAATAAAATATTATTTGCTTGTATCTGTGTTTTGTTCTCAGGACATTTGACTTCATGAACCCATTTCTGCTCCTCTGCCCTACTTATTGCTCCCACTTCCATATCCCTCTGGCTGCCTAAGCCTCTATCTTCGGTCTCTCTCCTCCACCCTCTGCCCTGCCTAAACTAAAAACTTCATTATCTCTGTCCCAGACATATAATGAAACATTGTGCTGTATACCAGAAATTGATACACTGTAAACTGTGTATCTTCTAACACCTCTCCTGGAATTATAAAATAAAAATAAAGCATGAAGTTGGCTTACTAAGAGCCCAGTAGTAATCTCCCAAAGACAGGAAAAAATATTACTATTGCCACAAACCATTGATCAATTAATCCACTGCTAAATAGGAACTTCCATCACTTTTGACTTTATAAGTTTCTGTCGCAGTGAATAAAGTCAAGAACACAAATTCCTGCCTTCGTTTTCACCTCTCTACCATCCCTGCTTCACACTTCAGAGTTGGAGCCTTCTCTATAAAATTTAAGAATGATCAGTCAGGTCTATCTCATGCTTCAAACCCATCAATGGTTTGCCATTGACCTTGAAATTAATTTCAAAGTCCATAATATAGTTACAAACTCTTTCAAAATCTGGCCTCTATTTAATATTCCAGCTTCACCTAACTTCACTCATCTCCATCTCACACTTACCACTACAGTCATCCTAAGTTTCCCTCAAGTACCAAGGCTCTACTCTGTGTCATAAATATGCCTCCTAACTTGACAACTTTCAAAGTTCATCTTGGATATTCTTCCATGCAGCCTTTCCTGATCTTGCTAATAGTAATTACCTTGTCCTCTTCTGTATCTCACATATTATATTATTTAATTTTCCACACTGCAATATAATTAATTTACACACCTCATTATAGTCCCTTAAAGACAAGAACTAAAAGGTACATTTTATACCTCTATAGGATAGAGTCTGACCCCTGGTAGGGGCTCAACATCAATTTAATCAAACAAAAAATGCTCTTCCATAATCAGAGTAATGAAGAATCTCTTCCATGAGTAATTATATTAACAGTTTAATCTACTTCTGGCCAGCTTGGCTCTCTTTGCAAAAAGAAACAATTCTATTCCTGGTTTGCATTTATATTACTATTATGACACTCAATATTACCATGGTGGGACCAACAATGGAAAGAGTTATGCTTAATATTGCCCTATCCAGAGTCCCAGTTATAATTTATAAATGTTCTTTGATATAATGGAATTAATAATGATTAATAATGCTCACTACTATTAACATACAGCATTTATAACATATCTGACATGGGATTTTGTGCTTTTATGTGATTATCTAATTCTAACCCTCAAAACAACTCTTTCCCATTTCTTATTTAAATAGATCTGTGTTGATGTGGCCTCCAGGTCACTTTGGAAATAAATACATTAATTGGTTATTTATTCTGTGGCAGTACACATAAATTGTCTTCAGACAGCATTTGTCCAGTATCCTCAAGGAGAATAAATAAGGACACAGACATGAAAATGTATTTAACCCTTTTTTCCTAAAAATATTTGTTTTAGGGGAATTTAATGTCTTTGCCAAGTGAGTCTTCCAGGCTATCTTTAATACACAAGTGAATTAAAAGCATGAATAAATGGCAATACTGCAAGCATGGCGAGTTTATTGACTTTTGTCCTGTAGGAATATCTACTGGAAAGGACATTTAGTGGCAGAAATGCCTGGTGTGGTAGGCTCTGCCTTGTTTGACGTACTGATGTAAAAATGAGTAGTATTGATTAATTCTTTAAAAGACAATTTTCCAGAGACTAGATTAGAATCTGAAAATGCTATTAACCTCACAGCAATGGAAAAGACTCCAACTCCATTTGATGAAAGCAGCTGAAGAGAAATTCAGGTTAGGGGCCAATACCCTCAGAAAAATTAGTTCACTGCACTAGTTGTAGTGGCAAGCAAATATGGTTTGGAATATTCTCCAATTGGATTTAATGTTTCTGGAAGCTATGAAACGCCAGTGGGATAATATGTGCATGATTGTCAAATTCTTAAAGCAGTCCTTTTTCAGTCTGTAGGGTTAAGAGGAGAAAAGAAGGAAGAGATAATTCTTGCTTATTCATCAAATTTATCAAATAAGAATATTCCTTCTCACATGAAGAAAAATCCTTCTGAACTCTATCAATTCAAACATGTAACTTAATGTTTATTTGCATAAGAATATTTAATTTTTTGTTTATTTTATTTAGGTAAATTGTTCTTTGGGGGATATTATTAGAATAAGGAGTTTTCATTGATTCTGACAGAGACTAGAAATATAAATGATAAAAGTATAAGATTAGAATTGTCAGTGATCTGAATTGGTTTAAAAAGAGGAAATTTGCTAGTAAAATTAGAATGAAGCTAGTTGTAAATATATGTATTTTATTTGAGAAGTGGTAGGGCCAGAGTTTAAAAGATTTGAGTTTTATAAATTTTATTATTGCTTACTCAAATACCTAGTCAAAAGTTAACATTCTATATTTATTAGAAAATGCAACTAATTCTTTTATTAAAATTATACCATCACTTTTTTCATCAACATAAAACAGTTTCTAACAAGAAAAAAGAACCATGTTAATGCTAATTGTTAAAGCTTATTTAAAAGCATCAATAGTAATCATAAATAGGTTAACGTGAAAGTCACTGGTTAAAAATATTAGAAGGTGACTATGAACATATTTTTAGCAAAAAGATATATTTTTAAACATACAAATGTTTACAATTTAAAAGAACCAAATTGAGGGAACCACAAAATAAAAAAGGAAAGGATACAAACCAACAATCCATTCATAAGATGATCATTTGTACATAATGATAATAATAATAACCTTCCCTAATAATCAAAACACAAAGCAAAACATCAATGTGGTACTACCTAAAGAAACTAACAAAATTTCAAAATACTGATAATTCCTACAGGTGGGAAGTCATGATAAACTGATGCTTACACAACTCTTTTAGAAAGCAATATAGCAAGAAGCACAAAAATTTTTATATACTTTTGATATATTAATACCACTCCTCACAATGTATTTTGAAAAATAATCCAAAAGAGAGAAAAGGTAGATGAATGCAACAAAACTGCAAAGAAATGGAAGATATTCTCTGTGTGAAACAATATGTAAATGATTAAATAAAGTATGCTATCTGAACTGAATTAGACATTGTACAGTAAGTAAAATACATTTATCATAAAATAGGTTAAAAAACCAAATACAAATATATATCTATAGTATGGTTAGAATTATATAAAAACTACTTGTACTTACGAAACCAGAAAAGAGAGTGAAAAATGCTAATTTTTTATATCTGAGATGAATACTCTACATTTTTAACATCTATCACAGTTACGTAAAGCATGTTAACAATAAAGTATAATTTATATAAAACATTTTATGTCTGTTATTAAAACACTGGCATTCACTAGAGCAATACCAGGATATAAAACAAGTTTAAGCCTTCCCTTAACTCCAAATTCTTCAGACTAGGGCAGTCCTGTAATTTATCT
The DNA here is from genome assembly GCF_036321535.1 of Camelus dromedarius. Classification (NCBI taxonomy): domain Eukaryota; kingdom Metazoa; phylum Chordata; class Mammalia; order Artiodactyla; family Camelidae; genus Camelus; species Camelus dromedarius. Next base: position 53,629,928 of record NC_087441.1, read on the forward strand.
TGGCTTCAGTCAACTATTCATTTGTAAAACAACAGGAATTGTATTGGACCTGTAGTCTCACACTTTTTAAATCCTGCAACTCTTTATTCAAACTAAATCTTATGTTATTTTGCATAACAGAAAGCAGAGGGTCTGTGGCCAAAGCACAAGGAGAAGGAAGTGTTCCTCAGGCTCCATTCCTTCTCCCCTCCCTAAACTCCACCTCTGAAAACAATCTCTAAGAAGGTTATGAGAAACCCCAGTGAAAGCCAGTTGATTAAAGATTTTAATGGTCCCCTTTTAGCCAAAACATAGTTATTGAAATTGTACGGTATTATGACAGAAATATGTACAAAAGATAGATTTGGAGCACACCAGAGAGAACAATTTTCTTTATCTGGAGAGTTAAGAAAGAGTCCACAAAAGGAGAAAACATTTGATCTGGAACTAGAACCATCAGAAGCCCTTCACATTGAATTTACTTTACCAAAAGAAGATTCCTGGGGTACTTAGGAATTTTTATTTCAAAGACAGACATTTGTAATAGAATACTATATATTTTTTTAAAGTTCCTAAAAGTGTCAAGAGACATTTAAAGCAGAATTTTGAAACATAACAACATGACTTTACATCAGCTTAATCATACGACAAAAGGCACAATTACCACAGCTACAACCTCAAGTCAACAAAACAGAAATCATTTAGCCTGAGTTTGAATGGGGAAAGAATTAGGGTCTTCTTCCACCAGGCAGTGAGAACTGGCTCTAAGATACTGCGAACATGAAAGAAGTCTCAAAAATAAAGACCGTTTGCCAATGAAGGACAAAGACCCAGAATATTCTCAGGATGTAAGGTCTACCTACTGTTGTGGTAGGGAAAGGACTAGGGAAGGATGTCTGATCTTTCAGCTCTGAGGGCTCTACAAGATTCTACACTGTAGTTGTTGAATGTCAGGTACCCTTTAGCGATTCCCTTTTGACTCTTGCCTCTGAGGTAAGAATCAGAATAAGGAACCCATAAGCAGAAAGATGATCCCCAAAGTTTACAAGACACAGAGCCTGGCAGACATCTATGGACACAATTAGGCTTACTGTATGTGAACTATTCAGTATGGTCTTAGTAGTCCAGGAAGTACATTCCCTCTTGACAAGATTTTTGAAATAGCTCTCTGCCTTTCAATTAGTCCATTGCTAAGGCTCTTTTTTATAGCATGTGAGATGCTGAAATAGTGATAATGATAGTTTTTAATTAACCCAGAAAGTTCAGAGGGTGAGGAAGCAAAATGTGCCTTGGCCCCAGGGCATAAGCCAACTTTATAAACGAGTGATGTTAAAACTTCATACTTGCCAGGAGCATCTCCTGGCTGCAGTCAGAAGCAGGACACCAACATCTATAAGGCATCTGACAAACCATTTTCTGGAAGTCTCCCCAGGGAATGAGGTTCCCCATTGTCCTGCGAGTAGCCATTCCCATGGAAAGACTTAATGTGTATTTCACATTATTTCCTGCTTCTAAATTCTTCTTGGCATTGTTTTCCTTTAAATAATAATAATTTAAAAAATCAAACTAAAATAAATCTATGTATCTAAATGTTAAGAAAAAATTACTCAGTCTTCATAGTTGAACATTTTCCCCTCTTCTCATTATGTCCACAAAAAAGGAAAAATATTCTCAGTCTGAGAGCCTAGGAAGTGTTATCAAATATTGCCTGCAATTAATTTTTATGTTAGCCAGTTATATTTTTTAATTTTTCAGAAGCTGTACAGATCATATGTTGCACAATTGGTCTTTTGGCACATCTCAGGACATATGACAAGGAATTCTGGAAAACTTGGTAACTGCCACTTGCTCAAATTCCACAGAAAGAGAAGTTTTTGGCCGAACCTGAGTCACACTGGGAGGCTGAAAGCGATGGGCAAGTTTATTCAGGCTCGAGCACACTGTACAGTGTACTTTCTGTACTCTTTGATTCTGAGATTAACAATGTACCCTGGCCCGGGGGTAAAGACACCTAGTACATATCCCAGCAAAGTTGTACCCTGAAACCTTTTAACCTCTTATTATTAAGGTGGGGCTGTAATGAGGGCATCTGAGCTTCCAGAAGTTCTTAACTGATCCTTATTAGCCTAGACTTATCATCGGCAGTTATGTGAAATATTTTGGGGAGACCCAGAAACACCTCAGTCTGTCACTGGAGATCACTGCTGATATTTCTGCTCTGTTATTGTCCTCTGTAGGACTCACAGTTTCTCAAATGGTGAATTGTAGCACAGTAGTGTGCATCCAGTGGTTTAGAGGTGTATGTGAAAATGGTGGTTCACTCAGGCTTTGGGACTAGAGTTCTCCCACTGGATGATTCTGACCTCAGTAAGCATTTTCCAAGACTCCTTAGAGAAGTGTCAAGAGATTAGGACCACGCTCACCTTGTGGTACCCACAGATGGGAAGCACAAGATGTGACAACATGCACTTAACTGCTCCTTTATGGCACTGTGAGCTTCCCCAGAGAGTTGGTCTATTACCCGGATATCTGTGTAACTCAAGATACCTAGAGAGATGATGGAAGAGTTCACATTCAAGAAGTAAAGGAATACAACCCCAAAATGTGTTTAAATTACAAAGGAGAGATGAAGGAACTCCTGGCTGATACAGCTCCAGGCCTGACTCCTACACTTTGTCTTCCTATATATTCCATACTTCTATACATGCCCATCTAGAGGCATGCAAGCTGGCTACAGAATAAAAAGGTGTGTACAGTCTGTAATTAGAATTTGATTGTTGTTTTTAAATTTTTGATATAAAAATGCATAATTGAAATAGAAATTCATTTGAATTTGCCATAATAAATTTTAAATTACATTTACCTTGAAAGAAAAATAATAGCTATAGGAGTCTTTAAACATTCATGCTAATTGTCGAAAAACTCGGCTTGCTATAAAAACAAGAGTTTTAAACAAAGTTTTTTATAATTCAATTAAAAAAACAAAAAAATAAACCAAACACAAAACAATTTCTTATCTATATTATATAACTATCAAGTATTGAATAGATTAGCATTAAAATGTCTTGATGAGAAATTATGTGTTCACTAAAGCAAGTCATGATTAAAATTTTGAAAAGGTTTATTTGAAAGTTTTACATACACTCAATTTTCATCTTTTTTAATATTTTGTATTTATTTCTCTTATAATAATTATATAACATAAAGAAAATAACTTTTTCTTTACCAAGCCCCTTCCAACACTCCTTCATTTTATCCCTGGGTACCAAACAAATATAGCATCTTTTATGCATTCAATGATATAAAGGTAATTGGAAAGCACTTCTTTAGATAAGTAAACCTTTGTCTGATTTATCCAGTTTGGTTTATGTCCAGCCTAGCCATCAATCTGAAACTACAATTGACATTCGTCAAGATAATGGTCAGTTAATGTGCAACTCAAATATTCCAAGGTCTCATCAGCATGGAGTTATAAATTAGGTAACACTAATATGCAACACCAGTTATCACAGCTTTAATATATCTCTCATCTCAGTTCTCAGTGATTTAAGAGTCCAGTAGAATCAGTCCCCAACATCTTATTCACAAATCAGGCAAGTTCAGTTTGCAGTTTTATCACCTTTGGTTACTGAAGACCACCATTTACAAACACATGGGGCCCCACTTACGCCATTCCAGTGACCCACCTCCAGGCCACGCACTGGCATCCAAACACATCATTTATGGGAATAAATTAGATGAGCTACCAGATGATCTGATATCCCCAAATAATACCTTGGGAGGTTAGCTTTAGGATGTTAACAAACTTCATGGTTGGCCAAGCTTGCTTAATAAATGCTAATGGTACCAAATACATTTATAAAACCTGTGAAAAGTAAAAAGGTCTTGGAATAGTTCATTATAATTTTTCTGTCTCAGAGCAAAGGTAATTTATAAGGCATAGTCCCATGTTCCAAAGCTATATTGCTATTCCATGATTATACTACAGAAGTCTCTCCAAATGTTTAAGGAAATTGAACTGTTCCTAAATGAAAATATCAATGGGGACACTCAGGCAAACTTTTCCAACTCACATGATGTAAGCATTACCAGAAATTAGAAAGTCATTTGATTTGGGACTAAGCTGTAGTATTGTGGACTGTTAATTATTCAGACACAAAACTGCATGAAAGAAATTATACACATGCTCTAAAAAAAAATACCAGATATGTAAAAATCAAAAACTCTGAATGAATCATGCCACTAGCACCTTTATATACACAAGCAGTACAAGTTAGAGATGAAAATTCTCAGCACAGTTTACCAGTACTTTCTTCATCTGGCCTGGGTTTCTTTCCACTTTCCACCTCCTGCCGGTTATATCGGCACCCTGAGCACACCAAACACTTTCCCTCTTTCTGATAAGTCATTTCCCTCTCTTTTAGTTCATAAACTTCATCTCTCAGGAAGCAGCATAAAGGTTTCCTCATTTGAAAGTTCTTCCCCACTAGAGAGAATTATATTATAACTATTTATTTGCATTTCCTTCTCCTCCACTTTTTGGTGAATTTTTTCACATCAGGAACTGTGCCCTCTGTAGGTTAGATACTGTCCTCTGGAACACTGATTGAGCACATGCCCTAGTAGGCTGCAGGACAGAAGGGTGAACTCAAAAAATACATTGAGCACCAGATAGGAGCTTGGCATAGCACTCAATTCTGGATACTATATATATATCCTCACTCTTTAACATTACTAGGGATGTATCACTAACCAATTCAAAACATTCCAGATGATTAGAGAGTTAAATGTAAAAAGTCACACTATCAAAACTTAAGAAAATAATACATATGAATATTTATTTAAACTACCTAAGGAAAAGGGCTTTCTATGTTTAAAGTCAATAGAGAAAGAAAAAAAATCAGTTTGGCTACATATAAACTTAAACTTGTGCACAAATAAAGGTGTTAAAAAACTGTTGAAGGAATGAATGTTCAACTTAAAAAGAATTTTAGTCACTTATTAGCTTTATCAACATACAGATCTGTCAACTGCAGCATGGTCAAAAGTTTGGAACAAAAATATATGCAGGTCAGCTTTTTTTATTATGAATGTTCAAAGGTGATACCTTTGGGAAATTGTCAGTAAGGTACACAGGAATTAATTTTCCTATAATAGCCATTCACCTGTTCTCAACATAAGTTTCTGGAAAATAGTGGGTATTAATTTAAAATTTATCAGAAGAAGGAATAGACATGGGACAATTCATTCCCATCCAGCAATCTGGAACAAGAGTAGCTCATGACTAAGAGTTAATTGATAACTTTTGAAGCCTTAACAGAATGTTCTAAAAAACCCAGAAAACAGCTATAGTATCCTTGTAAACAAATACATATACATGTATATTTGTACATACTTCATGAATATTTATATGCATGTGATATCTGCTATAAAACTATTTTTGGAGTCTGTAATGTCCTATTGCCTTAAGTAAAGCCCCATATAATGAGGAGATTCAGTACCGAAAGTCTGTAATACAACATTCAATAAAGATGAGCCTTAGAAAGAATTTGTTCCATGGCAAATAGTAACATAATGACATTCCTATGTATTGTAATAAATGTTCACAAAAAGATTTCAAAGATTAAAGCAAGAACCCATGTTTTTTGACAATAGCATCTAATTACTTGCACTGGAACTTAACCTTCAAGACCAAGACCTTAATCCTGAATGTAGTAGTAACAGTTTGAATTTTTAAAATGTTCATAAACATTGCATAGGAAATCTAAAGTGCTCAATGTAGACAATGTCTTCAAAAAAGTGGACATAATCACTATTAAAAATTCTATTTTCTAAATTGATACCTCCATTTTGAAATAAATTAAGATGACTAATAGATTTACTATTGGCACATGAAACATTCAGCTACTTAAATAGCTCTAATATACTATGTAATGGTTGAAGTTCTCTACTCCTACAGAAAAATAAATTGCCAGACACTTTGTCAAAGATATACACGGAAGAAAATGGTAAGAAGAATGATGAAAATATGACTATTAGTCTTCTTCACATTAAAAGGACTTACATCTTATCATAGTGTATTATATTTTCAAATAAATAAGCATTCATGTTGTAGTTTTTACAAATTGCTGTAAAACTGAAATACAAGAATTCTCCAAAACTATATGAATATGTATAGGATATATTTTTTAAATGGTAACCACAAAATCTTTATCATAGTTTCATATAATATGTTAAGCACTTCTTTCAGAAATGGAAAAGTGACATACCTGCAGATAATGGGAAGGAGAAAGCCTGAGGTCAGTGCTCCCATCAGCAGCACTGCTGATGAGAAGAAAATGACCAATATCTTTAATCTGGAATTGAGTGAGAGCTTCTTCTTTATGTAATCATTTAAATGAGAAAATGCTCATATCTTTCTATTCTTTTTTGTTGGTCTTTTAAAAATAGGATCATAAGGCTGTTAGAGTCCCCTGCCTCTTACAGGCCCATTCCAAAGAAAATTCTAGGTGAATAATGGATATATTACATGTGATTTATCCTGTTCTTAGTAAAAATGGGAAACAAATTAGTCATGAGTTTTCTAATAACAAGCAACTTCTTACATACCAGAAAATAATCTAGTCAGCTTTAGCCCATTGTCTTTAAGTTAAATAAAGGGGTGCCTCAGGGTTCAGGTGTTTCATGCACGGTACCTAAATATCATTTCTAATGCTCCCTAAAGCTATTTTTTATTTATTTCGTAATTATGTTCCCTAAACTAGGTAACAAAGAAAAATCAGTATCAAATATTGGCTAGGAGATTAGACTTTTTTTTTAAACTTACTTTTATAATAACATATCATTAGACATGCTTTCTAACTTTTTTAAACTTTATATCCATGATCAGGGATTCCTCTAAGCATTTTTCCTTCATATCTAAGTGCGCCGCCCAGCCAGTTCTAACTTGTTAGACAGAGGAGGATTTCAGTGCATACTAGACTATAGAAGGCAGTTAAATTCAAATGAGAACTTTAACTCCAATTTAACCCAGTAACCTTAGGTAGACAATTCATAAACATGTTATCCCTATTTCTGCTGAATCACACAACAGGATTAGTTCTTCTCTAATGAGTATGTTGCTAAAAATGCACCAAGGCCCCTGGAACTTGTTCCAATTTTTACCAATTTTTACCAAAAATCAAAGCAGAATTGAAAAAAAGTGAGAGAAGTGGGGTGAAAACGAGACCTGAGGCTCAAAACTCATAGAAACTCACAGGCAGAGATCAGCTGATGCTTGGAAGAGCACAGAAATAAGGGAAATTTGCACAGAGAAACTACAGTTGCTGCAATTTGAGGTGAAGTTGCATCTTAATGTGATGACTGTGTGGGAGAAAGGCATGACAGCTTTTTCAATGCCTTCCTGAAAACTCATTTTTGCCTGATACTTAGTTTTGGTCAAAAGAGGCACTTGGAGTAGGAAAAATAGCTTACCGATTCAAAATTTAGCCAGAGTCAGAAATTAGAAAAATGGACTCCTGAACTGGTCACTACACTAATAAATAACAAATATTTATAGAGGAAAATGTGTATTCTTTACTCAAGAAGAAGCTGCCATTTCCTTTTCAGCTCTCGTCTGCTTTTGCTTTGTATAGTTTTAACAAGCAAGGTTATTTATGCCAGATTAGCACCAACAAATTAGAAAAAAAGAGGAAGTAGTACACTGAGAGAAAAATGTGACAAATAGCATGAGAAGACTGGAAAATAAAAAGCAAGTTCAAAAATTGTCAGCAGAGCAATATGGAATCAATTAGCATGAGCAACCATAAAATTCAGTAGGCCCCGAGGAGAATAAAATAGCACAGTACATAACAATTACCTAAGGCTTGCTTAAATAAGTCAAGGAGGTATAAAAGGTAATTCTGAAATATCTTTAATTCTTAGGGGAAAAATTGCATTATTCAGAAAATGGCTACCTAAAATGGCTCATTCACCAAGAATTCTATGTGGCTAGGCTATTGACACATCATAATTATAAAGAACTGATCTATATGTTAACATAGGACTTTGGGCCTCCATTAAATCTTGGGAAGTTAACATGGTTCTCTTTTCAACTTTGGGTATTGAATAACAATAATAATGAAAGTACACATAAACCTATAGCATTTTTTTGGTTTTGTTTAGTTTGAAACTCTACAGTAATGACTTGTACACTTTGAGAAGCTGTCTTTAATTCTTTGAGAGTACTAGGGGTTAATTTAGGACACTGAAATAAATAGCAATTTACTCTAGAGGAAGGTAAAGTTATTTGAGTTAGCAAAACTTATTCTGTGAGTTTCTTTGGGGGCAAAGAACACTAGCTTATGGGTACAAAAATCTGAGGATGATCTTATTATTCAATAATGAAACACACATGAACGTGTGCAGCCTCTTAGTATCAGGACAACCCAATAATATGTCTGACAAATACAACCTTCTATTAATTCTTTAGAGAAAGTGTTCCACAAATATATTAAACTATATTACTTTAAATTTCTTTACATTCAATTTTATCCTTTATACTTTCATTTAATATTCTTGCAGGGGTAAATTCAGAAGCACAGAGATATTGATCTCTTCTCAATTTATTTACAATTTAATCACAAACCTAACTGAAGTATATTGTCACTAATGGTTTTATTTTGAGCAGAATAATGTTACCTTTACAAGAAAAGCAATTTAAATCAGAGTAAGATTTGGTTATACTCTCATACATTGCTTAGTGAAAATAGAAATAAAATGACACAAACTTTCAGACCAATTGGACAGCATTTGAAATATGCATACATTTTAATCCAGTAGTTCCTCCTGAGGAAATAAAGTGAACAAAGATGACTATAAAAGACTGTTTATTACAGCATTATTTTTAATAGAATAAAAGGGGAAACAATCTGAAATGTACTAGAAGAGGAGAATTTGTTTTTTTATGATGTGACATATCTATACAACAGAATATTAGGTATTTACTTGAAATATTAATTTATGTTTATTTTGAGAAAGCTTTTGTGATATATTTATTATGTGAGAAGAAACAGGTAAAAAGTCATATGCATTATCTGATTCCATTTTAAAAAGATGGTTGTCTGTTTAAAATGATTTTTAAAATGTTTACATCAAAATGTTAACAGTGATTACACCTGGATGATATTTTTCCCTTTCTTCTGTATTTTCACAATTTCTCAATGAGCATGTATGTATTTTATAAACATGGAAAAATACAACTACTGCAAAAAAAGATTTGTTTTAGTTTACTGTTGTTAAACATGCAAATAGCTACTAATTAAGCTTAATCCAAAAGTATCTCATCTGATCAAGCATAATTTCATAAAAATCACTAACTGGCCCACAGGCTTTTGTTGACTCCACCAAGGCTAATGTCATCTTCTAACCTGGTATATGCATCTTTGATCCTTCTCTTTTTCTCAAGACTAAGGAAGCAAATATTCCCCTGCTTTCCATCCTCTCACATAGCCAGCTCCTACATCCATCAGGAACCAACCCAAGTGCCTTCTCCTATGCAAAATCTACTCTGACCAGCAACCCCTGCAGGGGGGGTCATATCTTGCTTTCTGTTCCCCTAGGCAACAAGCACATTTTGCCCCTGCATCTCCCACTCACAACTACAAACATTTCTTGGCCCCTTGACCACAACAAAACCATGAGGTCCTCAGGATAGGAATCATGTCTTATTCATCTGTGGATCACCAGCATTTAACCCCCATGTGTCACAGGGTGTGTAATAAATATTCATTAAATGAATTTATTAATATACTTAAATCTCCACAATCATTCAGTTTTTCACAGAATTAAATCAAATAAGAGAAAAGACATAATAAACCCAGCCCCTAGGGCAATGCCTGACATATTAAAGTTGAAAATATCTGATGGGTGAATAATCATTATCAATATAGCAACAGATTTTTAGAAATTAAGAATATATTTTCTCACATTATTTGCTAATTTCAAAAGATATTTGAAAAAATATGTAAACATTCTGAGGCAAAAATAGAGGAAAAGTAAATAACTACACACACAAGTACATTTATGTTTGCTCTTGGTTCTCTTTCATTTATACCAAAATAATTTTACTGAAGTTGTAAATTAAATTCAGAATTACTAGGAAAAAAGGGAGATGAATATCCATCTTTACGTTGCTTACTTGAGTTTACTAGCCTAAATTAACCAGGCACATAGGAAACAGCTGAAATAAAGTTCATAACATTTGACCCCTAATTTCACTTGAAGAATCAACATTATTGAAATAATCCAATGTGCATTTTCAAATGCATTAATATATATAAAATAGAGGGCTAATAATATTTACATATACAATCATACAAACCAGCGTCAAATAATAGGTTAGTGGCCAAGTAATAGAAAACTCTTACACAAAATAGACTGTTAAGCACCATGAAATATTAGTTTTTAGTAACATAGGGAAATTCTTTTGCTAAAGTAGTAAGTGATGAAATCACAACACGTATCTATCTATCCAACATGAGTTTTAAAAAATAAAAATATATAGAAGAAAGGACTATATAGACACTATAACATAACAATGGTCACTTCAGAGAGTTCAGATAATGAATAAAATTTTACCTTCTTTACAAATTTCTCTACTATTATGTTTTCAATGATTAAGATATCTTACTTTATAATTAGAAGGGAAAAATACACAAGAAGAAACATGTACTAAAATGTTCCTGTTTTTCTCTAGCTGTTAAAATTATGGCTAACTTTTAATTCCTTCCTATGGTTTCCTATAATTTTCTACAAGGGTGTGATTTCATTTTTACAATTAGAGTAAAAATAGTATTCTAAAAATGAAATAAAAGTATTGTTTGATAACCATAAAACAATTCTGTTTTGAATGTCTGTAATGATTTAATTTAAATAGTTTTCACTAGAATGTTGTTTGTAATAAAACTTCGGAAAAAACCTAAATGCTCAGTAATGAAAAATTAAATAAATTCTAGTATGTCCATACAATGGAATACTATAGAGAGCATTAAAAGTAATGTTATAGTTAAATATCTAATAACATGAAAAAATGTTTGCCTAATGTCAGGCTTTAAAAAAAGTATTAGATAATGATATTTATACCAATTTCACATTTATTACTATGCAAAAATAGTTGTATAGGAAAAAAATGGAAAGAAAGACTAAAAACAAAATGCCAAAGATTATTTTCATTGGATAGTAACACTGGAGATAATTTTTACTTTCTTTTTTCCTACTTACTTAAGTTCTAAATTTTCTATAACAAACAAGTATCACTATGAAAAAGAAGTTTATAAAATAAATAAAAATAGGAAGAATTAAGAAATAGATTTTATCATCTACACAAAAGATAAAATATTCTAGACAATTTCCAAATTTCAGATGGACCCATTAAATTATTTTTTCCAAAATCAATTATTTCAGTCATTTTGCATATAAACATATACTGAAAGACACATAAAAACACTGACATTCAACATCAGATATTATATAAGGTAATTCTTGAATTTAATTAAGGTCAAAATTATAGACTTACTGAGAACCAATACTTGAAATTATCTAGGACATAACTCTCTCTGTGTTGATCACTTGAAGGTGTTCTTCTGTCTCAACTGAGTAACTGTCTAGGCATTTATGCATGCTAAAAACAGGATTTTTTTTTTTTTAGGAGAAAACATGGCCCCCAATTGCAGTAATCCCTTTTGTACACCACTGTGCACAGATGCCTATCCTCCCTTCAGGCGGGTCAGATTCCTTTAATTTCAAAATGAGATGCCAACACTTTCCTGGATACTGTATAGATAAAACACAGTATCTTCATTTAAACCACAATTCAGAGCATCTGTACTTCATTCACTTTATAGAGAACTCAGTCTTGCCTATGATTGAAGATTGAGATGATTAACATTTGTAAAATTACTTCAGTTTAAGGGACATCTGAATCATAGCTCCTATAGATCAAGCTAGGTCATGAGAAAGCAACATTTTTAGATGTACCTTAATTCTCTTACAAATGCTTTGTGTTTCTTAAATTCAAGATTCAGTTGTACATACTCAGCTTTGATTGATAATAAAAGAAAATGCCATTATGTCTAGGAGATGTCCATATTTTACCAAATCACACTTGAAGATATCTATTACATTGCTAAATAGCCTTACTAAAAGGATCCAATTAATAAATCATTTTTAGACATTTATTAGACAAACCAGGTAATCTATTGGCTTCTGCCTTTGTGTGTGTGTTTGTGTCTATGTTACAAGGAAGCTCTGAGTCAGATTTCCAGATATTCTGATCTGAATTTTAAATATAAATAAGGTCTTGTTCGTAAATTCACTTAAATCCTTTCTGGAGGTAATAAGTGCCTATATTTGGCAAGTTTGTTGAGACTTCAGAGGGTATCTAAAATTTTAGACTCTTGACTGTTATCTTAAAGCCCTCAGTATACTCCAGGAACCATCATGAGGCTCAATGGATGAGGTCTTGGCTTCTAACTTCTGCTTTTAACTAGGAGGATTTAATCAGAGCAGCCAATCAGGTTTTATTTACATACTAGAATTGAGCACACTTATCTGACAAAAGCATTCCAAGAAGAAAAATGTATTTTAAAAACATTTTACAGATATAGAAACTAAAACCTACAGATATTGAGAAAGCATAAAGTTATAAAGACATTAATGATAGTGATATGTTTACCTATGTAGAATATTCATCATATATAAAATTTCTAAAGATACTGTTGGTTATTTACTAAAGATGTGTAACTGGGATTGGCATTGGTGATCATAGGATCAAGTAAAAGATAAAATGAGGAACAAGGTAGAGTTCCTGGCTGGGAATTGGTCCTTCTAGTTATCTTTTCCTCCTCTCCAAGAATTCCATCCCCCTAGCCTTATTAATGAGTGATGAGAATAGGGGAATGAAGATCACCGTATATTCACTAATTTGCTTTTTAAAAGATGTTAGGAGGTCTTTTCTGAAATGTTCGCATGTGGTTGGACCAATATTAAATCTTAGGCTATTCAGTGCCTGCTTTCCGTTAGATGCTGAGTATATGCCAGGTTTCATGACTATGATACTTAGCTTGTGGTCAGCTCCAACGTCAGTGCTTGAAAGAAGCCTCAGTAAAATACGGTCTGTTTTGCACAGCCTTGTAAAAATAAAATACATTTACTTTTCTTTGCCACCATCTATAACTTAAAGTAACTCAAAATTTTTCTCCAACTCTGAGAAAAATCTCACCTGTCAGATTTCTACCCTTTAACAATATTTTGCCAGCCTTGGAATTATTATAATTATTTGATTGCTGTGAATGCAGCAGAAAGTAAGAAAACTGCTTATTTCAGTTTACACCTTAGGCAGCAAGTGTCAGATTGCTGAGTAAGAGCGTCTAAATATGTGTGCAGCCCTACAAGAAGATATTTTTAATTAGCTAATTCATATAAGTTTCACCTATCATTACCTGTTATTTCCTTCAGAGTCATTCATTTGTATCATTTTTTGGTGCCCACTCAATTGCATCATTTTATCTACTTCCTTTCACCTTCAATTTAATCAAAAGGAATGAGCAACTTTGCTTAAATCAGAATTAACATAGCTGTTTCTTTTTATCCCTTCTCTCAACCAGAGTATAGTTTCCATTGATTTCAAAAGGATCATTTGATTCAGATCGGCTCTTCAGGGTAGATAGCAAGATAGGAAATTTGTGGCTCATTAAGAGTGTGAAATTATTTCTTTTATAAAACGTCTTTGGCAAATTCCACTTAGCTGTTCTTTTCAAGCCAGCTCCTTACAGTGTCTATGTACGTGAACCATGTGTACTGCTGACATTAGGAGACTATCTCACCCTCCGGTCCCAGAAAATGCTACTATGTTGGTGATTCTCAACTTCAGCACTATTGACATTTGAAGTGAATTTTTTGTTGTAGGGAAGGAATGACACCTTGTGCATTGTAGGAGGTTCAGCAGCATCCTTGGCCTCTGATATGAGATATCAGTAGCACTCTTCAGTTGTGACAACCAGAAGTGTCCACAGACATTGGCAAATGTCCCCTGGAGGACAAAATAATACACAATTGAGAACTACTAGACTAAACCAATGATTCTCAAAGTGTGGTCCTTGAATCAGTAGCATCACCTAGAAACTTGTCAGAAATGCAAAATTTGGGCCCCCACCCAGATCTATTAAATCAGAAACTTTGGGGATAAGGCCTAGCGATGTGTGTTTTAACAAGTCCTCAAATGATTCTGATGCACAGTGAAGTTTGAAAACCTTGACACCAAACCAATGTTGACACTGTTTGGTTGAAGAACCACTGTATCAGAATAATCTGGGATCTTGTTAAATGCTTATTTCTAAATCAATATGCTGCCTTGAACCACCAAAACTTGAAACTGCTCTGAGGATGTGGATTAGTAAAGTGTTTCACGTGTATGTGCTTTACAATCACTCATAGTTGTTCTTAAGTACTTTCAATTTTGAGAACCATTACCCTACTCTCCAATTCCTAAAGCCCTAATGTAAAGGTTTCCATGGTGTCGTGGGCCAAAGATTCTGGTTCTAATATTAGTCAACCAAAAGAAAGAGCATCTGATGTATTCTTAGATGCCATATGACTGATGATCTTCACAAAGATGCTTCAGAGAGAGACAGAACTGGCATATTCTCATTTTATAGACGATGTGGCAGGAGGAAATCCTAACCAAATTCAAGTGCTTTTCCCTCTACCCTAATGTAGCATAAGGCCAAAATTACTACTTTGTGTTGCCCTCAGGAAAACTGAGAGGGCCTCAGTTCCTACAAGTTCTCCTTCCCACCGTGCTCAGGCAGATAAGGTCCCCTAGCCAAACACTTTTCTTTATCATGGGTCCCAGGCACAGTGCCTGCTTATGCCTGAGGAGTGGTCTTCAGTTCCCTGCCAGTGCATGAAATTATTCAAACAAGCCAATCACACCCTCCAACAAAAACCAGGGAGCATCTCATGCTCTTAATACTACAAAGTCAGCTTCCTGCAACCCCTGCTTGTTCACTCTATTCCCAAGTGCAACCCCACACGGCCTTGGGAAGCATGCAGTGTCCTCCTCCCCCAGGACTGATGAACTGCTGTCAATCTCATCTGTCCAGTGTCAAGTGTCATGTGTTTGGCCAGCCCCATAATCCTAGGACAGGAATCTCTCCCTCAGCAATGGGGTAAAGGAAGGTGATCAAAATACCCAATAAAGTTGATGACCAAATAATATGTGACAGGGGGAAACACTGATATAGACCATTAAAGTAACAGTAATTAAGCACCCGTTATATACCATGCACTATACTTTATTTACATTATTCCTAAGGTTCACAATAAATATTATTCTCGTTGTAGGGCAGAAGAAACTCAGGCCCCTAAAAAATTAATTAACAATATAAAGTCATTTGTACGGTGTGATGGTAAATTTTTTATCAACTTGCCTGGGCCAAAGGGATGCCCAGATATCTAATTAAACATTATCTCTGGGTGTGTCCGTGAGGGTGTTTCTGAAAGAGATTAGCATTTGAATTGGTAGACTAAGTGAAGCAGATGGCCCTCACCAATGTGGACGGGTCTCATCCAATCCATGGAGGGCCTGAATAGAACAAAAACGTGGAGGAAGATTGGCTTTGTACCCCCTCTAATCTGAGTCATTAGTCTTCTTCTACCCTCAGCATTCCAGGTTCTCATACCTTTTAAGTACCACAAGCTTTGCTGAGACCCCAATTGCAGACAACAGATGGTAGGAATTCTCAGCCTCCATAAACCTGTATGTCAATACCCTATCATAAATCATATGTTGGTTCTGTTTCTCTGGAGAACTCCAATACATAAAGGATATGTCCAGGTGTATCAGCTGATTATTTATGCTGCAAATGGCAAAACAAAACTCAAAACACAATGAGAATGTATTGGCTCCTTTATCTACAAAGTCCAAGGGTTGACCTCATCTCAGGCTGCTCCTGTCGTGGGGAGCAAAGTAGCTGCAGTCTCCCTCCAATCGAGAGGAAAAGTGCTTGCCCCTTCTGGGGCTGCTCTTTAGCAGTCTGCTTTCTCTTGGTACCAGATTGACAACTTAGAAATAGGCTCAAGGACTAAGCAATCATAATCTTGATGTTTCTTGGTGTTAATTTAATAGAATTAACTGCCTAAAAAATATAGGGGTTTCAGTTTATATGCTACTGGTTAGTCTCATGAGCTAGTAACCATAGCCAGAGATCTGCTAAGACAAGGTCTAGAAACAGAAAATGTAATCTATTCACAGTAGATCCCTGATGTTCTTGCCCATTCCCCTAACACTCAGTTTCCTACTCCCATCTTGTCTTCTGCTTTAGAGAAATTTGAAATGCTAGGATGAGACAGGGATGCTCTATGAATCTGTCCCGTCCACAGGCTAAATTCTCACCATGATGATGCCTGTCCAATTTGTCCAGGCAGGGCCACTCAGGTTCTAATCTTACCTTCTGTGTGATGCTACCTCTTTGCCTCCATTAGTACTAACCTTGGCTAGGGGCTGACTATTGAGCTGTTTCACACTTGCCAGCTCCAGGGGATAAGTCTTCCAGTATTCTTGAATTACAGGCCTCAGGCAGAAAGAGCTTTTGTTTAAAAAGCCACAGTTTCTTTCTCTTGCTGTCAGAAAGGGTAGTTTCAGCTTTAGCTTATTTCTATCCTGTAGCCCTAACTGAAGGCTTCAAAACACAGCGAATATGCTCTACCATCCTGAATTCTTCCTACCTTTGCCTTCCATTGTGGCAACCACAGTAGACGTAGTCCCAAGTTTCAAAAGTCATAGATTTAACTACTACCTAAGAGGGATAAGAAACATTCATGCCAAAAAGAGATGGAGCTCCTAACTGTCCATCTCTTTGATTCCATTTATCTAATTCTACTCTTCTAAGAACTGATACATTCCTTTTTGCTTAACTTGGAGGTGAGAGAGTCTGCAAGTCTTGGTTAAGCAAGAAGGGATGTATCAGTTCATGCCAGCTCAGTCCTTGAGCAGAAGGCTGGTCATATCACCTGGTTCTAGCTCTGTCTGTTTCCTCTAGCTTGCTCACCTCCTTAGACAAGATAGCTACAGCCATCCCAAGCTTCACACCCACACCAAAACCAAAGGAAAAATGAAAATAGCTGATTACTTTCCTGGTTACCACTAAAAACATTTCTTACAGCTAGTAATTGATTATTCTGATTGCTTTATACGCCCATTGCTGAACCAATCACTGTGGTCAGTGCAGTGTGATCTGCCATTTGGCTGAAGGCAAACAGACGGAATAAATCTTACCCAAACCACTGAGAATGGCTGAGAATGGGGGTCACACCCTTCACCCCCAATTTAGTGAATCTTTTGCCAGAAGGTGGCAGAATAGATACATAGCAGCAAATAAACAGGTACTAGTTGAACCAAATAAACCAGGATCTACTTGAACCAAATCATGCCTATTTTACTCACTATGCAATACACAGGCCACCTGCATTGGAATCACCTGAGAAGCCCATTCAAGTTTACACTGCTAAGCTACTGAGTCAAAATCTCTGGTACCAGGCTCAAGAATCTACAGGTTAACAAACTCCTAGGCTATTCTTATGACCACTAAAGTTTGATATTCTTATACCCAACAACTTGCTATTTATTTTAGAGACTAAAAAGAAAAGCAATATAAGCATAATACTAGTTATAATCAATTATGTTAATGTTGCACAATAGGGAAAAAATTATTCTAATGAATGGCAAAATTCCTCTTTAAAGTAAGAAGTTTTTATTTAGCAAAAATATATCTTGTTTGGCTATTTTGTGGCAAAAGAATATTACTCAGGGCATAACTGAATGGCTGAGAAGTTAACCAAAAAGAGAACTAAGGACAAAACAGGCATTTGGGGATTTAGAAGGAAAAAAAAATCTTGAAAAATGTGTGACGGCATTTGAGGGAGAAACAAAAAGGATACAGTAACATGAAAGGAGGCCAGACCCCCAGTGGAAGAGACAATTAATAAAAAAATGTTAAAGCCAGAAATAGTTGAGAGATTTTTAAGAAAAGGGCTAGCTAACATGCAATTTTAAATTGTTTGCTGAATTACAAACTTTTTGTAAAATCAGCTACAGTTGAATACACTTTCTGTAGCAAAGAGATAGGGACCCTGTCTTGTGGTACACTGCAAAGTAGAAATGAAGTCAGAAGCAAGAAGCAAAAGGTGAAGCAGAGAATGAGAATTTTAAAAGCAGGAAATAAGAGCCAGAAATAATTACATGTATTAACCTCCAAATCTCCAAAATGCTGAAAATTTTTCTAGATAATATACTGGGGGAAATAATGCTAATTTTATCTTAATATTATCACAGAAAGTGACCTTATACCTAGGGTTATGAGAGACTCTAAAGAAATGTATTACAGATAGGAGAGAGCAAATATTTCTGAGCCTTACCAAAGGTTTTATAAATATTAAATGTAATTCCCATGAAAATCCAGTGGATTTGTATTTTCCATGTCATTGACGAAAAAGTATTCTTAGAGTAGCCTGCATAAGGACATATGATCAGTGGCAGAACCTGGTAGAACCGGAGTTCAACTGAGGGACAATCTCCCTAAAGTCTTTGCTTTCCTCTCAGGGTTGGCGGCACAAAAGAGTAGTTCTCAATCTTGCATTCACACCAGAATCCCCTGATAGTGTGAAACAATCACCTGTTCTCAAGCCCCACCTCAGATAAATTAAGTCAGAATATATGGGGTTGCAGCTTAAGGTATCACTTTTGCAAACTTGCAGGGTAGAACAATACAGTTTTAAATTTTCTGTTGTTAGTTTTATATTGTAATGATAAATTGAATATAGATATATACAGCTTGTACAGTTTGATATGCATGTTTTTGCCATGTGGCAAATTCACAGTTTGAACAGTTTTTAGGAAGTGTGTGTATGTGTTCGTTTGCTTGTTTGCTTCAACGTGACTCTCAAGAGATATCCCATACCAACATATTGGGTAGGATTTCAAAGTATTTCCTTCATTTCTCCTTTGCTTTGAAAAACCACAGAACAATTCTAAATCACAGATAGCATCAGGTTGACCTTCAGATATTCAAGATTTTCTTCAAAATTTTTTCCTCTTACATCAACCAGACTAATGAAATCACTACACATTTGCCAGATTCCAAATGTTTGGAAATTAGAAAATAGTATAAACAAAGACAAACTTTTATCACGATTTTTGCAATTTTGGTTTTTATCCACACAGCCTTGTTACTCCCGGTCAAGACTTTGATAGTATTGAACATAATACACATATGAATGAGGGAAAAGAGACACTAATTTTCTTTGTCATCTCAACTTAAGTATTTAAAAGCAAAATGTTTTTTTCTATAAAACACTAAATTTGGCTCACAGTAGTACTGCACAAAAATTTGAAAGACTTATCTTCCAAAAAGATACAAAAATTATTCTAGCAATTCAAAAAGCTATTCTAATTTAAGGATCTGGTATTTGCGTTTCAATGGCTTGTTTCAGGCTCCACAAACAACCGAATACACAATTCCTTCAAAACGAGCTATGGCCATTAGCTCTTGTGCCTTGTTCATCTGGACAAGGGACAGAAAGTAATGATACTTGAGAGTAGCCAGGTGGACACAAATGAAAGAAGTCACTCCAATCACTGCGAGGCAAATGAGCCCTTATTTATTTTAACTATGGTTATTTGATTGTTACCTTAATATCCCATATTACCAATAGTACCTGAAGTGAAAGGCATGCACTACTAAAATAACTGAATGGACTGAGGCCCAAGGACCTATTAACCTTAGTTACATATTAGCCCCTGAAATGTAATTAATTGATACTGAATTCCTGATAGGCTTAGTAGAGAGGACCACATCTATTCTATGTCAGACGTGAGCTTACATCCATGAATATGTTGTGCTGATATTCAGTGCTCTTTTCCTTTCACATACTATATTCCATAAGTGACAGCATTAATATCAATGGCAATTTCCATTAAAATGTTATGTAAATTTTACTGTTTGTGACACTATCCTTATTTTTTCTTTTCTTGAAGTTTCTTTAAAAAGAAATTACTATTTTAAAGGTTTTTCTGCATTTCCACAACATATTTTAATCAGAATCTATCATAAACATGTATATACAAATACAGACACATACATATATGTTACCATATATATTAGCATAAATGCTATACAGTGCATAAATATTATATATTGTGATTACACCTGACATATGACCTATTTGATTTGTCTGAAGTAAAGATCATTTGACTACTTTTCATGGTATAGAATTAATGAGTCAATCATTCACCACAGTATTTCCTTGCAAGAATGTTTCTTCAGGAGGACGGTATAAGCTCAGTGGTAGAGTTCATACTTAATATGCATGAGATCCTGGGTTCAATCCCTAGCACCACCTCCATTAAAATAAATAACTTAATTACCCTACCCAAAATTTAAATAAGTAAATAAATAAAATAAAAATTTTTAGAAAAGAATGTCCTCAGTATATATTGCATTGTTTACATAATCCTCTCTCTTCCAGCATCTCTAGCACTAGTTCAAGAAAACTTAAATTGAGAAAAATTAGATTCATTTTGTTTTATTTTTATATACAAACATCTCCCATAATGTTTTCCACATTAAGATATATACCAAATTATATTTGTAATTTATATGACTATATTTTTCAAAGAATGTACGATTTAAATTTTTACATGTTAGTCACATACACCATTGAAAATTTAATGATGATATGTCACAAGAGGATAACAATGGTAAGATGAATTCATTTTTTTTAATTACAGAACATGGTTAGCTAACAGGGACAATTTTAAAGCTTCCCATAATTTAAGAATATTAGAAAGAAAATATAATATTATATAAATTATGGTATTCTTTCACCTTTCAATTAGGGTCATCTTTCTTAGAGAGAAAGGCATACAAATTTTGTAAGAGTATACCAAAAGAGACATTGAAGATATGGAACACTTACATGCATAAAAGGTTTAAGAAAAACTAGGACTTTTGTCTGGTGAAAAGTATTCTCATTACATGGATAAAAGTCAAATATGTTCACCTCTAGCCTCTGTTTTTCTGCTTGTCTCCAAGGAATCTCTCAGATGTCTTGCTGCTACCTCAATTGGATGAAAGTCTTGTCAGTCAATAACATTCATTAAGCATCACTCAGTGCTTAATAAATGTTTCTGAGCATTATGACAGGTACCCTAGAGAGATTCAATAGAAATAGAAGATGTGGTCTCTGACATAAAGGAACTTTCAATAGTACTGGTTATCCACACTATACAAATGGACTAAAATAGGACTTCCAAAGAAACACAGAATTAAATTATTGCAAATTTTAAAAGTACAAATAATATATGTATGCTGAGGTGATTCAGTGGGTGATCTGAGTTGGGGAGGCAAACAGAATATTTTAAATCATGTCAAAAAGACATGGATTAATGAGCTAAGGAAGGAGAGTTTCTCAGAGGGTAGAACGTTTACATAAAAGGAAGGAGGAGAACTAAATCCTGAAGTAGTGCGGGTAGAACTAGAATCTGAAAGATTGTACAGCGGGCTATTGACCTGACTTTGCTCATACATCTTTCCTACAGTATTACTTACTAATTTTTTATCTGGCTGGTATAGTCTAGAGCAGAATCTTCCAAGTTTTACTTTTCATTGAACCCTCTTATGAGGAGAAATACCCTTCCAATAAACAATGCCTCTCTAGCCCAATTCCTGCTAACACTATCCATTAAAAACACAAGATTAATGGTAAAAAATGTTCCTTGTTATTAACTTCCATCTGTCTTCAATGAAATGTCAAATAAGTTTCCTCCATCATCAAAAAAATTAAGAAGACATTGTTGTAACATTAATATCAATGTAATGGTGACCACACTGTGGACTGCTACAGAGACTGCTACAGACTGTTATAGTCCTCTGTCCTCCCTAGACCACACTTACAGGAATAGGAACCCTAAAATAAGCATAAAGTAACATTAATTTCCTTGTACATGTATGCAAACCTCACACAAATCAACACCATATGGTGTTGCTTGTCATTACAGTAGCAGTAATAGTAAAGGTAGAGGTGGTAGTGGTAATTTATATTGATTGCATTTACTATGTGGAAAACACCATTAGAAGCATTTTACTCACATATTATTTGATCATAACAACTACATTAATAATCATTATTAATCCCATTTAAAAAAAATTAAAGCCCAAATAAGCAACTTGCCTAAGGACACAGGACAGGTGGGTGATGTGGCAGGGTCTTAGGAGGCCTTGCGATGGCAGAGCACGTGCTTTAGTCGTGACATGTGACTGTCTCTGCATGTGCCAGGTGCCCATCCCATAAATCCTGGCCCTCCATTTCTAACTGGAAATAATATCCATTCTCTTACCTGCCTCTTAAAGATATAATAAGGATTAATTTGATGTCTGCAAAGTGCTCTCACCTCTCCATAAAGACACCTATATGATTAAAACTGCTTAATTTTCATTTCCTTGAACGCCAGGTCTTCAATTATAGTATCTCATAGGTATGCAATCTGGGAACCAATTGACTTTGCTTTCTCTCATACCACATTCAGGTTGTAATCAGTTGCTATTTTATCATAGAAACATCATCCCTAAAATTCACTCATTTTATTCTAATTTTTGATGCTTAAACCATCATTAGTCTCAGTTATTGTAATCTCCTTAGAGTACTGCATTTTTACCTTGTAAAAAGGAAATTTTAATGGAAATTGGGTCCTAATATCCATCAGGGGGGAAAGAAAAAGTTCATGTGTTAATCAAGAAACAAATAATCTCATTCAAATATGCACATTCTTAAATTGCTCTCAGCTTTGAAATCTGTCTTAAGTCTCAAGTCCACTGACTACTTACAAGCTCTCTATATTTTATCTCTACACTTTCACTTTTAACAATTTCTTAAGATAGTAGAATTTGGAGCTAAAAGGGAACTTAAAGATAACCTAAGGCAAACTCCATTTAAGAAATGAGAAAACTAAGGATCACAAATGTTAGATAACTTGTCTAAGGTCACTCAGGTAAAATGAGATAGATCTAGAACTAAACCCAGGCATTCTGATTTCAGATATATACTATTTCTAATCTATACATCCTTCCATCTACACTCGTGGCTTTAAATACTTTATGCAGCTGACTTCCCAATCTTTTTCTAGTCCCACTTTTTTCTCCCAGGGTCCATGCTTGTATTTTCAACTACTTAGTGAAATTTTAGGAAGATGTTAATATTGAAAACTAATTTTATTATCTCCTCATCAAAACTTAACTCCATCCACTTATTATTGTACGTGTGTCTCTCAATCCCATGAAAGGTACAGGTATAATGAATTTGAATAGGTTTAAAAAGGAAAAAGACATGGAAGTGGTGATTCAAGTCAGTTCTTTCCCCAACTATAAGAACACTATTCTCTTGGATTCCATTTGGATACTTCTTTTTCCAAAATTGATGATACTCAACCAATCAGATCAGCAAATAGGCCTAGGCACATGGAGTCACTTGGCCTGTTAGAAGTTAAAATGTAGCTCTGATGGATTACGTATGGTCCAACCAGTTTAAACAAATTTGAAATCAAGTCTCAAACTAGTAATAATGTATGCAGGACATTTGTCTAAAAAATGTCTTCTATGCTTTTCTTGGAAAATTGTGCAACAGTAGGAGGCTATAGGAATATCTGTGCTTCTGGGTTCACAAGCAATTTTTCCTCCACTGCAAATGCTCTTGTATGACAATAATTCCATTGTGGATGGATAATGGGGAACACAGTTTACTCCAAAACATCAAACTTCTAAAGCCACGTATCTCTTAAAGTCTAAATCCTAGGAGGAAGCAGGGCTTATTACAGCATATAATATATAGGAAGAACCTGAGAGGGAGTGGATAGAGAATCAGTTCTGGAGTCAGTGCAAGCTCTATAAATAATAGCTACACACATAAATTAACTCTACATTGTGTGAATTATGCAGAAATCTAGTCTTAGAAAACAAAAGATTTCATTATTGGAGCTAGAAAAGATTTTCTTCACCTAGGTTAAACTCTAGGATGCAGTCCAGCCTTCTGGATGTGGAAGTGGGTTGGATTCATTATTACAGTTCATTTTATTCACAATAGCCAAGATATGGAAACCACCTCAATGTTCATGGACAGATGAATGGATAAAGAAAGCATGATATATACATACAGTGGAACACTATTCAGACTTAAAGAATGAAATCCTGTAATACACAACCATATGTATGAAACTTGAGTACTTTATGCTAAGTGAAATAAGCCAATCACAGAAAAACAAATATGGCATGATTCTACTTATATGAAGTGTAGAAAATAGTTAAAGTCATAGAATCAATGAGTGGAATAATGCTTGCCAGAGACTGAGGGGATAGGGAAATGAGGAGATATTAACCAAAAGGCATAACATTTCAGTTAAGTAAAGTGAATAAGCTCTAGAGATGTGCTGGACAACATTGTATCTATAATAAACAAATTGTATAGTACACTTAAAAAATTATTAGGAGGGTAAACCTAATGTTAAGTATTCTTATCACAATAAAATAATTTTTTTAAAGAGAGAAGGGAGTGGTTTGTTATTAAGCCTTAATCATTGTCACTATTGTTGAGAATCCAGAATATATATTTGTCCAAAGTGAAATTCAACAAGGCATGAAAAAGTAAGAATTGGTTCTGGGGGCAGATAGAAGATGTGTCATCTTCTTGGACTAAAAGGAATGAAAACTGCAATATTTCCAGGCAAAGAAGGTATTTTGGGTCTTGTGCCTAGAACACCAGATCTAGAAGTCTGATTTGTGTTGTAGCAGCAGAAAAACTGAATAAGCTGACCTATAAAATATACACACACAAACACACACACACACACACACACACACACAAACACACACACAAACCAAATTCATGATTATGAAAATAGAAATAACTGCTAGAGATTTTAAAGGTAATAGAAACATCTATAGAGATGCTTTTAAAACCAGGTTTTAAAATTTTTTGTTTTCCTTGATGTTAAGGTAAAAATTGTGACAAGGAGAAGGAAGCTTGGATTCAGCACAGTCCAAAATCTGAGAGGACAGAACAAAAATGGTTCCTAGCAATTGCTCTTATAAAATCCAGATGAAAGGAGACAAGAAATGCTAAATGGAAGTGGAAACAGAGCAGGGTCTTGATTCTGAAGGAAATGGGGGTTCAAAAAAAAAAGATGTTTGTGTTGCCCTAGAAGTAGTGAAGTAATCCAAGGACCAGGGAAATTCAAAAGCAAGATAAAAATTAGGTTTAGAAGGAGCACACGGCAAAGATGTGGTGCTCACTGGATGGATCCTTGCGAGCATACTTGGGAGGCACCCACAACAACAGCTCCCACAGCTCTGAAGTCTTCAGATGAAAATTTTAGTATCTGGATGAAGCTAGTATGTTTGGAGGTAGGGAGAAGGTCCTAAGGTGAGAGTGGGGACCATTACAAGATAAAGAGATTTCTGGGCTGTATGCATTAGCATCAAATACAGTTCAGAAATGACTATAGAGTGGACTTAGAATGTTGAAGAGCTTGCTTGAATGGAAGGGAAACAAACAAAAGGCAAACAATATTAGGAATATGAGAAATGCAAAATAAGGCAGAAAAAATGAAAAGAATAAAATGGCTTTTACCATGAAATCATGTT
Organism: Camelus dromedarius; assembly: GCF_036321535.1. Classification (NCBI taxonomy): domain Eukaryota; kingdom Metazoa; phylum Chordata; class Mammalia; order Artiodactyla; family Camelidae; genus Camelus; species Camelus dromedarius. Next base: position 53,655,634 of record NC_087441.1, read on the forward strand.
TAGGAGTTGAAAAGATTTAATAAAGGTTAAGTACAAATAACCTGAGGATGAGTGAGCAATCATTCTAAATTCCTTATCAGACTGAAGAAAGCTCAAATAGCTTCCCCCAAATAGATTTTCTGTTCTCTTCTACCATGGCTTTTGATAAATACATATAACACGTATCTAAGGAGTAATAACAGATAATAGCAAGAAAACACATTGTCAACAATTTACTATTTATCTTCTGTACACTTAGGTGTGTTCCCATTTGCTTGATTCTAAAAATAATGAGGTGAAAAATGATGACAGAGGTTAACAATTAATGGATATAATAGCCTACATGAGAATAGAAGGTTTCCTGATTTCTGGAAAGAAAAGAAAGTAAATAGAAACATGATGTTATTTATATGCTCTTGCCTATTTTCTGTCCCAGAAGTTGTTTAACATGAGATAAAATCAACATAATCAGCAGCTTCCTCCATGGCTGCTTCCTCTATCCCTCAGAAGAGGCAAAGTTTAATGTGGGTAACTCACTGCTACTTTCTTCCAGTTCAACAAATCCCAGATCTGTAGTGACTTTTTCTTTTAATTTGAGGTATAATTTATACACTATAAAAATACAAAAATCATAACTATAGAGTTCCATGAATTTTGCTCCAGTCTTCCACATTCTCACCAGTCTTTGAGAATCTTTTTTTTTTTTAAGGAATTTGTCTGATTATGGAATGTGTGGTTTTAATTTGCATTTCCACAGTTATGCTGAGCACCTTTTCATATGCTTATTGGTCATTCATTTCTCTTCTTTTTGTTCAAGTATTTGTTCTAGTCTGTTCATTATTTTTTTTATTAAGTTGTGGGTCTTTATTATTGACTTGTGGGAATTCTTTATATATTCTGGAATAATTATCTTGACAGATAAAATGTTGCAAATATTTTCCCCAAGTTTATAGCTTTCTCTTTATTTCCTTAATAGTTTTCTTATTTTATTTTAATTGCTTTTGATGAAAGAAAAAACTTAATTATCATACAATCCAATTCGTCTATTTTTTTCCTTTTGTGGTTGGTGTGTGTGTGTTGATAAGAAATCTTCAAATATCAAAGACACAATTTTTTATTATCTTTCTAGAAGCTTTATGCTTTGGCTCTTAAATTTACATCTATGACCTATCTTGAATTAATTTTTTATTGTATGAGGTAGGAGTAGAGGTTCATTTTCTAGTTGTTCTAGAACTATTTGTAGAAGATTTTCCTTTCGTTCATTAAACTGTTTTGGTGCCTTTGTCAAAATCAATTGACCATATTTGTGTTCAGTTCTGTTCAATTGATCTAATTGCCTATCCTTATGTTAATAACACACTTGTTTTCATTACTTTAGCTTTATAATAACTCTTAAAATCAAGTGGTTTATGTAACTTCTTCAACATTGTCCTTTCAAGATTTTTTTGACTATTCTAAGTCCTTTGAATTTCTATATGAATTTTAGAAACAATTTGCAAATTTCTATCAAAATAAAACCTGTTGGAATGGGGGGGGTGGAATTTTACTGAATCTATAGAGTTTGTAAAGAATTGACATCTTAACAATATTGAGTTCCATTCTATGAGCATGGTATATCTCTCTACTTATTTATCTCTTACTTTGCAGTTTCTTTCTTATGATTTATAACTATAGATAATAAACTTATAGAAAAAAGTTTTATTAATAATAATGAACTAAATTGATTCTTTAAGAGATCATATTTGGTTTTGTTTGATAAATGGTTACACTAGTTTTTAAAAACTCATACAATTTTTATTTTATACTACATTAGAATTGGTTTTCCTCACTTGTCCTTAGTAGTAAATAGTAAAGTGAAGAAAGAGAAAACTGGAAACTATTCTTCTTGTGATAAAAGAGTAGCTTTGAAGGGTCACAATACATACAATCAAGAGTATGCTAACTTTTGTTTTCAGTTTCCAAAATATTAATTAGGTAAGCCCTGGGTATTCAAAAAGCACTGGCAGAATTTAGATCATTTTATGACAAAATCTTTGAGTTTCGTATTAATGTGTTTTATATACCTCTACTTTGAATGCTTATGGTTATAAATATAGGTAGAAGATAAGGATCAAAAAGATTCTTGGATCTTGTTTAAACTGATAACTGTAGACTCTCCTCAGTAGTCACATACATTAGGAAGAAAAGCATACAGAGAATGAAATACTTAAAAATACAGCAATATATGGTCTCTGCAGTATGAAAGTCAGCTGAATCTATGTGATTATATATCTAAATCAGGGGTAACAAATTCTTCTGTGAAGGGCATGGCTTTGCAGGCCATGCTCAACTCTGGTAGCCACAAATACTACAGGAATGACTGAGTATTATATTCCAATAAAACCTTACTCATCAAAATAGGCAGTGGGTCAGATTCAACCCACAGACAGTAAATTTGCCAACCTTAAACTAGATTAATTCTCATAATTCATGATATGATGTCCATCACATATGCATGTTACATATCCATCATCATACATGAATACACATACTCAGACATAAAGAATCATACTAAACATTTCAGGGACTGTGTTCTGAAAGTGTGAGAATAATCTGAATAATGAAAAATTCCTTCTTAGTCTCTTTTTTCTATTATATGATTAGTAATGAAGTCATTTGAGCCATAGCAAAGATATTACGTTTATTCTCTATGGATATTTTATTATCTTTCAAACAACTAGATAACAATACCTTATACTCATTGTCTCTGTGCTTATAAATCAGATACTTTATAAATATTCATAGAAGCAGACTATTCCCTACAGAATTATCTCCAAAACAATAATTATGCAAATTGCTGATTGTCCAAAGCACTTAATTTCTTAGTAATATGCAATCTGAGCTAGCCTAAAGACAAGTTAATAAACAGTCTTTAAAGTAAATGATAGAAGTGCCTTGTATCTATAATCAGTGATAAAGTTTAGAAAACAGAATGAACAATCTTAAAGGCAATTTTTAATTTGATAAGCACATACTAAAACTCCTACTTCTGTAAAATACATAAAAGATATTATAAACACTGCAAATAAATTTGGCATATCACAAATGCTGTAATGTAATAACATCTCTTTCAATTATAGCAAAAGAGTAATTTTCTATCAGATTTTCCTGAAAGAGTATTGTTTACCTATTTATGCATTTAATTCCACTAAGGTCTCAACCCAACTAGGATGTTGACACATTCACTGTGTGCTTTTCTTTCTTAAAGATAGTAAAAGAGTTCCTAGGAGAGTGTAATTCCAATGTCTTTCTACACCAAATTTCTTTTCTTTTATAGGCACCTTGGAAGGCACTGAATTATAAAGGTCATCCAGCTATGAAGACCATGCCTTTATAACCATGAAAACAGGAATAATTTTCATATAATAAAGGGAGTTTATTTAGGAAGATTTACAATACAATACATAAATCATATTTTAGAAAATATCAAATCCTTCTTCCAACAAGTGTGTTACAGAGATTATGATCATTATTAACAATGTTTTGCTGATTTGGCGTTCTTTTCTTGACTTGAGTTGCAATGGAAACAAAAGCAAAGTTTACTGAGTATTTCAATGGCGCTCTTCTTTTCTTGACTTAAGTTGCAACGAAAACAAAAGCAAAATTTACTGAGTATTTCGACACTGTTCAATTACTCCACTCAACACCATAGGTGTCCAATGGGTTGAACATGCCCCCTTCCCCAGGTAGCTTATGATATAGTCAGCAAGTCAAAACATTCAGAAAAAAATAAATAAATAAAAATAAAGGTTTGAAACAAAAGTTCAAAACAGTACAAACTAGGAATTCCATTATTAATTTAAAAATGAAGAGAAACAGTTGTTTATACAATCTGGAAAAAATTCTCTAATTATCAAGAGCTTATTTGTGTGATTGAACACCTGAGTTTCTTGGCCATAAGGCAACTAAATTTTGATTTAGAAAAACCTCTTTAAAAGACCAAGATTATAAATAAGAGAAAAAAAGTAATCATATGCCAAAATAAGCAAAAGTAAAATGGAGAACAAATTGGGGCACATGTTGAGGAAACAGTACTATAATTAGTCACAATTAGTCAAAAACTATTTGAAAGACTTCTGTGAGACAAGACTATTTATTTGGTAAAAACAAAAATGAAAACAAAAACAAAAAATGCCTATCTCCAAAAAGCTTATCGTTTAAGGAAAGGGACAATAAATATACCTATATATAAATAAAATTATTTCAGTTACTTTTCAGAACTAGCAAGATAATAATATAATCTAAATATGGGATAGAAAATAACTGGGCAGATAGAGGTTGTCAGGGAAGTCCTCTTTGAGGAGACATTTGGACTGAGGTTTTAAAGATGAAAAATGTGCCAGCCATGCAAATATCTGGAGAAAGCTTTCCAAGAAGAGGGAAATAAAAACACCAAGTGCAAAGGCTTCTAGGTTAGGATGAGCTTGGCATATTAATGTAGAAGATGCAGAAAAAGAGGCATTATGGCTGGAAGAGGGAAGGAATGTTGGTTACTTTTAGTAATCTCTTCCTACTAGAATATTTTATTTCATCATACCTAACAATAGGAAGCCAAAATCTCCCATCAACAATGTGCACTGATCTGAAACTTTTTAAATATGATGTTCATATGCAGAGAGAACACAGAGTAATGGTGCTAAAGGAATGTTCAAATCCCAACTTTGCCTTTATCAGCTCTCTGAGGCCTTGAGAAAGTCACTTATTTAAGTCTCAGATGCCTTATCAAGTCAGTCTCAGTTTTCTCACTCATAAATTGGTGATGCTTTTATCTGCCTTCCAGGTTATTAGAAGGATAAAATACGATGTGCAAGGAACCTGGTACATAACTGGCACTCAGGAAGTGCAGCCTGTCATCCTCATCATCATGGTCATATTAAATGTACCAGCACCATTACCATCACCATTATCATCATTAGGTAGATTCAAGTCAGACAGAATGCTCTTCCAGAAGAAAAGCATCAAAAATAAGCATGTGATAATAGTAGCCATTGGAAAAACCACTGAATTCATATCATATTTCAAAATAATTTGAATATTAAACATCGTTACTTCCATATTTAAATTAAAAAGGAAGAACTTAAGAAACTAACAGCATCTTATAATGGTAATTTTCAATTTAGGTATCATAGATGTGTTTCTACAAAATAAAAGCATTTGCCATACAGAGCTATATCCACATTGAATATTTGCTAATCAATTTTCAGCCTGCCTCTGGTCTACACCTATCAATTTTGGTTAATGACTATGAGGCAGGTATCCTCCTTTCCTCCTGTTCTCCTATCTCTCTTTTGTGTGTTCTTATTCTCTAATTTCATTTACAACTGTCAGGGAAGAATTGATGCCCACCCCTCCATAAAACCGTCTCTGATACAACCCACTATTTTATTTTTTCCATGAGTGTTGGTTTTGTTGCTATAACTAATCAGTAATTTCTGGCTGCAAGTACTATATTACACTTTTTAAATTTACCATAGTTCCTAACACAACACTTGATTCATAGTGTGCACTCCATAATTATTAATATTACAAAAGGTAGCAAAGCAGCATCTCAACTCACTGAAGAAAAGATGGATAGTTCAATAAATGCCATTGGGTAGCCATCTAGAAAAAAAATAACATTAGCTATACCTCATATTCTACATCAGGATAAATTCCAAATGAATCAAAGATTTAATTGTAAAAGTGAAAGCATAAAAGTATTAGAAGAAATCTGGGAGAAATGTTTTATAATCTTGGTGTAGAAGAGGCCTATTTAAATATGACACAGAAGCTATAAATCAAAAGATTGATAAATTCTACAACATAAAAAAATTCATAATCTTTATAGCAAAAACTATAATAAACAATGGCGAAGGAAAAATGACAAGCTGGGATAAATATTTGCAACTCATATCACAAAACAATAAACAATGAACACCTACTATTTGATAATAAATGACCTGATAGAAAAATAAGCAAACAATGTGCACAGACAGTTTGTGGAAAATGAAACACAAATAACTCTTAAATACATGAATAAGAGAATAAGAAAAATGAAAATTAAAACTATGCTAATATACCATTCTTTACCTATCAGATGGGCAAAAATACAAAAGATTAATAATACTGTTTGGTCAGGCAGTAGAAAAACAGGCATTTTTGTATGCTGTTAGTCAAAGTGCAAAGTGGCACAACCTCTACCAAAGGCAATTTGACAATATCTATAAAAATTATAGATGTACATACACTTCAATCCAACTCTAACTCAAGGAGTTTTTCTTAAAGCCATAGTTACTTACAAGTGAAAATACCTATATGTAAGGTTATTCACTGCAATATGGTTTGGAATAGCAAGATTGGAAACTATCTAAATGTCCATTAGAGATGACTGGTAAAATACATTATGAAATATCCAAAAAGGAAATCGTTTGTAGCCATAAAAAAAAAAAAAAAGACATAATTTGTTACTCGGGCTATGGAATTATCTCCAAGGTATGTTTGTGAAAAAGTAAGATTCAGAAATATGTGTAGGATATGCTACTATGTGTGTAAAGCAGTCTGCACAACATAGGTGTTGGAGAGAATAACCTCTGCTTTGCTTATATCTGCCTAAAATGCCTGCATAAGGATACACACAAAAAACTGGTAATATTTGTTGCTTCTGGGGATGGAAACAGAGATAAAGCAATAATTTTCACAGTAGTTTTATTATGTATCTTTATGTATTTTTTACATTATGAACCAACTGATTATTCAAAATAAACATTCAGAAATATATATTTTTATAAATCTTTCATAGCACCTAACAGTGCTAGATTCACAGTATGAACTCAGCAAGTGCTCATATAGTAACAATGCCTTATGTTTGCTTATTGTTTTTAAACTTACAAATTCATTTACGTTAACTATCATACTAAGAAGCATATGTAAACTATTCTTATTAGTGATCTAAACATTTTGAACTACATGTGAGTGTGGATTTAAAGTCATTTGTACTTAGTTTCTGCGAAAATTGTCCCATAAAAGAAACACTAACTTCAAGTATCAGAAAGAATTCCTGCTATTCCCATTCAACTTGAGTTACTTTTTTAACTGCCTACAAGTGAGTAAAATTCCCTGTAAATTTTTATTTAAAACTTTGATATGCTTAAGAAACACAATTCTTTTTTAAATATCTACAAAATCGATGTTTTAAATTGTTGTTATATTTTCTTCAAATTTTTCTTAACTCTAGAATAATTTTTTTGTTTGTTTCATTTTTTGATTAGAAAATCCAAATAAAGCACTAGATATGAAGACTTGCTGTTTCGATGGGAGACGAACTCTATAATCATCTAGCCATAAAAAATATTCTTATTCCATATGAGTAATGACCTAAAGGCCTATTTTGAGTATTACATGATATACTATGATTTACATAACAGTATACAAAAAGAGGTTAGTGTTCCCTTTCCAACCCACCCTTGTCTTTAGAATATGTTTGTTTCCAAACAAAATGCAAGATCTTATCATTTTCAAGCCCTCAATGGAAGCATCATTCTTTATCACCGAAATTTCACTTTATAGAAATCCTAAAAATTATACTGACACAATCTGAATAACATGAAAATTTTAATAAGCACTCATGTCAATCAATTACAATTCCAGAAGAAGGCCAAGAGTGAGTATTTATCTTCTCAGAAATCTCCAGTTTAGAAACCAAAATATACTGTCTTGGGAACAACTATAACAACTCTGCCCTCAATTTATTAATTAATCATAAACAAAGCACAGGCTTGGCTTTTTTCGTCCTCAGTCAACAAAACTTTGAAATCACAACAGAATCCATAGATGACCAACTCTAACCGGGTCAGGTAGTAATGTAGTTGATGACAAGAGAAGTGACAGGGAAGGTGGTAAGATGAGAGCCCAGGCTCCATTCTAAAGGGAGCAGAGATTACTTCCTCCCAGCCCCTATTTCAGACCCTCCTGAAAAATCACAAATTTGGATTTGCATGTGAAACCTTGTGATTCTTACAACGATAATTATTCAAAGTTTAAATATGGACACATTGTAAACTTTCCATTATAGGACCATCCTCCCAGGGTGTTCCACAAACACAGTGCCATGTGTTGTTAGTGAGAAAAAGATGGGCCTGGGAGTTTAGGGAACCAAACTTGAATTCCACCTCTGCCACTTAGCAACCATGTGGTCCACAGGTGAGGTGCTCTCTACCTCAGCCCCCTTATCTGCAAAATGAGTATTATAATATCTATGGCTTTTATGACTATTATAAATAAAAATATGAATGCCTAGGCACTCAAAAATAATAAAAATTGTGTTCATTAATACTTCAATAAATGAAATGATAATGTCTTTTGGGGGACATTTCCACTTCATTTTCAAATCTGGATTTAGTGAAAAAATAGTACCATTTATTACAGTTATAAATTACTATGAATTTGATTTGCAGAAATCATAAACTATCTGTCAGGATACCAGGTAGTCTGCAGCCACTTTCAAACATAGAGACAATGGTCTCTGATTGCTTCCAACTATGTACTGCCATCATCACTTACTCATCCAAAGACTCATTTATCTAAGAGCGTCACGATTTATATGTATATACATACTGACTTTTATTGAGTGATGAAGATGAGAGTATGGTGAGAATAAAGGCAAAGGTGAATAACGCAAAAGGCAGCATTAGCATTTGGTTCAGAGTTTGGGGTTGGGTGTCAGGTGAAACAATATCTCAGTCCTAGCTTTATCATTTTCTAGCTGTTAAGACTTGGAAGAGTCAGCTCTTCTCTCTAAGCCTTCGTTTTTTCATCTGAAAAATTTTGGATAGTCTGTTGTATAGAATAGTTCCTCCTACTTGGTAAGAACTCCATAGTGTTAGCTGTTACTTTCCTTATTCATACTACTTCATTCACATTAGATAGAAATATTTTAAGCAATATAACCATTCTTCTATAAAATAATTACAAAATAATATATGTATATATAAAGAGATTTATTTAAATTCTGAAAATCAGTTCATAATCATAAAGATGGCATCCAAAAAAGGTAACCATAAATGTCAATGGCAAATTAAGACTCATTCATCCACAAATGACAAATGCTGGAAAGGCTGTGGAGAAGAGGGAACCCTACTACACTGCTGGTGGGAATGCAGTTTGGTGCAGCTACTGTGGAAAAAAAGTATGGAGATTCCTCAAAAGACTAGGAATAGACTTACCGTATGACCCAGAAATCCCGCTCCTGGGCATATATCCAGAAGGAACCCTACTTCAAAAAGACACCTGCACCCCAATGTTCATAGCAGCACTATTTACAATAGTCAAGACATGGAAACAGCCTAAATGTCCATCAACAGATGACTGGATAAAGAAGTTGTGGTATATTTACACAATGGAATACTATTCAGCCATAAAAACCGACGCCATTTGCAGCAACGTGGATGTGCCTGGAGAATGTCATTCTAAGTGAAGTAAACCAGAAAGAAAAAGAAAAATACCATATGAGATCACTCATATGTGGAATCTAAAAAAAATTAAAAATGAACATAAATACAAAATAGAAACAGACTTACAGACATAGAATACAAACTTGTGGTTGCCAAGGGGGCAGGGGGTGGGAAGGGACAGACTGGGATTTCAAAATTTGTAGATACTGACAGGCATATGCAGAATAGATAAACAAGATTATACTGTACAGCACAGGGAAATATATACAAGATCTTGTGGTAGCTCACAGCAAAAAAAAATGTGACAGTGAATATATGTATGTTCATGTATAATTGAAAAATTGTGCTCTACACTGGAATTTGACACAACATTGTAAAATAACTATAACTCAATAAAAAATGTTAAAAACAAAAGACTCATTCAATTGTTTAAAGTTCTGATAAGGGATTTGTCAACACTGAGTATATTATATATGTGACTGAATTACATTTAATAAAAAGATAATATCCTTTCTAAGTATTTGAAATAAAAACCTAATATTAATGATTTCTCACATTTGAAGAGAAACATATTCAAACTGTTCACACATACATTACCTCATTTGATCCTTAGAATAAATTATGTGATATAGAGTAGGTTCAAGAATAAGGAACTGAGGCTGAAAAGGTTACATCAGTTGACAAATGGCACTTGAAAAGGAAATGATGAAACAGAGGCCAGAATGCATGTTTGCTCACATCTAATTCAATTTTCATAATACTATACCACATTTAACAATTTAGCATTTCCCCTTTTATATTAAAACCAAAATGTGATTTTTGTATTCCAGATTTATCAGCATTAACACTGTTGGCAATGGTTTGTGTGATCTTAATTAGTCTTTAAATCACTGTTGTCAGGTACAGTAGGCACTGTCTTAAGAATCACAATCCTCTTTGTAAATAGGTACTGAATTCTTCAGCCTCACTATGCTTAATGTGTAACAATTAGAGATACTAACAGGGAGGAGAAATAGGAACCCCCATCTAATGGGCCATCCCTTCTATATCCAGACTCTGGATGAAATCTTGCAATGGTAACCACTTGGATTAGCATAGCAATTGCTTGTTAAGTTATAATATTCAAGAGAATAATGATACTCCAAGTTTCTGTTAAAACAATTAGTCTAAAAGTTATGATTAAACCTATTTTAATTTTGTACAATTTTAATTTTAATTGTTGTACAAATCACATAGGGAATTAAATTAATGTAGACTGGTTTTCCTTTAGAAAACCCAATGAGGTGCTAAAGAGGAGATCATTTACATTAGTTGCTATAGCACAAATTGGTCAATTTTATAATTATGAATGTCAATTGGTACAGCCACTATGGAGAACAGTATGGAGGTTCCTTAAAAAATTAAAAATAGAGTTACCAATGATATAGCAATCCCACTCCTGGGCATATATCCCCAGAGAAAATTCTAATTCAAAAAAGATACATGCACCCCAATGTTCATAGCAGCACTATTTACAATAGTCAAGACATAGAAGCAATCTAAATGCCCATCAACAGATGAACGGATAAAGAAAATGTGGTGTATATACACTACAGAATATGACTCAGCCATAAAAAAGAATGAAATAATGCCATTTGCAGCAACATGGATGGACCTAGATATTATTATATTAAGTCAGGTAAGTCAGACAAAGACAAATATCATATGATATCACTTATAAATAGAATCTTTTAAAAAAGTGATACAAATAAACTTATTTACAAACCAGAAATAAACTCAGAGACATAGAAAACAAACTATGGTTACCAAAGAGGAGAGGAGGAGGGAGTATATAAATTAGCAGTTTGGGATTAACATAAACATACTACTATATATCAAGTAGATAAACAACAAGGTCCTACTTTATAGCACAGGGAACTATACTGAATATCTTGTAATAACCTATAAAAAAATCTGAAAAAAATATATATGAATCACTTTGCTATATACTGAAACTAATACAACACTGTAAATCATCTATACCTCAATAAATATTTTTAGACTTGTAACTATATATAGTCAAATTGGTAATTTATTAAAAGTAATTTCAATAATAATATTTTTTTAAAAAGGTTAAAAAATATACCTTTAAAATATTTGCCAAAAAAAGTGATAACAGGCTAATAGTACTGCCATATAAATAGCTCATATTAAACAAAAATAAAAATACTAACATTCCTAAAAAAACAGATTCCTTACCAAGCTGTACGGCTCCTTGGCCCCAGTCCAGTGATATGCTAGTAAACACTTGACACCAGCTCTCTAGGGGGGAAAATCTCTAATTTTTAACATTTGCCAACTTCTATAGAGTAAATATTCCCACTAGAGTTGATTTCAAGCTATGAACGTGAAGTCTCTCAAGGTGGAGTCAGAGAGGTACAAAATGGGCTCTCACAAACTAAGACTGGCCAGCTCCAGCCTACCACTGCCCAAACTCCAAAACTAATCCAAATTTCCAGAACTCAATTTTAAAAAGTTTTCTCAGTGATTTTGCTACAGTCAGTCCATAGGCCAGGGTTTAGGTACCATGGGTCTACCTTATTCTACAACTACAGGAGTTTCTGAGACTAAGAATGGGAAAACATTTGTATGGTTTCTCTTGTGTAGCACAAAGCCAGGTGGAAGTGACATCGGCATCACTATCACCTAGGAAAACTGAACTGTGGTAAGATTATCTCACTTTTAAATTAAAGCAAACTGTAAGGCATCCCTTTGGTATACAGTAACTTGTGAGCCCAGGTAAATGACAAGCCCTTTTTGTTGTTGTTGTTCTGTTTTTCCCCTTGACAGAGGTACTGGGGATTGAACCCAGGACCTCGTGCACACCAAGCATGGGCTCTATCATTGAGCTATACCTCCTACTCCCTGACAAGCCTTTTTGATATCTTTTTGAGTGAAAAAGAAAGCCCCACCCTCTAATAAGTCACTGAAATCATCAGTGTGTCCTCAAAGAAGTCATCTAGTCTGGTCTGCTTCCAAAGGAGGATAGTAGTATAGTGGTATTTCAAGCTCCTATTATTCACATTTATGAACTACTTAATGAGCAATCTTAATCCTTGGTGTCAAATTATTCAACTGGAGCCAACAAAATACAGGCATTCCCTTTGGATACATCTCCAATTACATATGAACTTATAACTTTTAATCTCTAGGTTTCTACCAATCTTCAAGAGTAAGACAATGAGGTGGGTTAGTATTGATAATTAGGCTTTGCCTGGGTTCCCCTGAAAGCCTGATAAAAAGGCTTCCAGGCAGGTAGTTTATCTGGGAATTGATCTCAGGGAATATGAGAGAGGGATGGAGGACTCTGTGGGGAAGAAAGGAAAGTCAATACAAAAATGTGTTATCTAGTTGGGAACCTCTGTGGGAAATAGGTACTCAGCTTAGTAGTAGATTTTGAGAAGCTTTATGGACATGCATTTTGGAATTGCCTACCTGGCACTGAAAGGAAGAAACATATGTCTATCTGATATATTCCCTATTAGCCAAGAATGGCCCCATGGACATTAATTCCTCTGTCTCTATCTTTTGGTTGATTATGCATGAGAGCCAAGCAGGGCTAAGATAGTCACAGAAACACAAGATGGAAAACAAGAACTGGTCCAGGCAGAGGCATCATCAGGCTACAGCTATATAAATGTGGTCAAAGTCTCTGTGGACCTGATCACTAGAGCAGAGCCAGGAGGAAGAAGTGGAACTAAGATAATACAAAGTGGTATACAAGAGGAGTCCAGTTCACTAAGTAATAATCAGGCAGTGTCACCTGCTTTGTGACTGTTACTTGGTCCCATGATCTTATTCTTTGGACTTAGAGACCTGAAAACACTACCAAGGCCCAAATCAATCCACAGACTTCTCTATACTTGGAAAATGGCAAGAGGTCAGTGGGAGAAAAAGACAATCTTCCTCATAAAGGAACTGATTAATTTATGTATTTTAAAACATTGGAAATGTTAAAAAAAAAAAATGACCATACTATCCAACGCAATCTAGAGATTCAGTGCATTCCCTATCAAAATACCAATGGTATTTTTCACAGAACTGGAAAAAATAATTTCTAAGTTTGTATAAAAATGCAAGAGACCCCCAAACAGCCAAAACAATCTTGAGAAGGAAAATCAGAGCTGGAGGAATCACCTTCTCTGACTTCAGACTATACCACAAAGCTACAGTAATCTAAACAGTATGGTACTGGCTCAAAAACAGACAGACACATTAATCAAACAGGATAGAGAGCCCAGAAATAAACCCACACACTTATGGTCAGTTAATCTATGACAAAGGCGGTAAGAATATACAATGCAGAAAAGACAGTCTCTTCAATAAGTGGTGCTAGGAAAATTGGACAGCTACATGTAAAAGAACAAAATTAGAACATTCTCTAACACCGTAAATAAAAATAAGCTTAAAATGGATTAGAGACTTAAATGTAAGATCAGATACTGTAAAACTTCTGAAGGAAAACATAGGCAGAATACTCTGACATAAATGGCAGCAATATTTTTTTGGATCCATCTCCTAAAGTAAAGGAAATAAGAGCAAAAGTAAATAAATGGGATATAATTAAACGTAAAAACTTTCACACAGCAAAGGAAACCAATAACAAAATGAAAAGACAATGTACTGAACAGGAGCAAACATTTGCAAGTGATATCACCGATAAGGGGTTAATATCTAATTTATATAAACAGCTTATACAACTCAACATCAAAAAAAAAAACACAATTTTTTTTTAAAGGAGCAGAAGAACTGAACTGACATTTTTCCAAAGAGGAAACGCAGATGGCCAACAGGCACATGAAAAGATATTCAACATCTCTAATCATCAGGGAAAGGCAAATGAAAACCACAATGAGATATCATCTCATGCCTGTCAGAATGGTTATCATCAAAAAGAACATAAATAAAAAATGTTGGCGAGGCTGTGGAGAAATGGGAACACTTGAACACTGTTGGTGGGAATGTAAATTGGTGCAACACTGTGGAAAAACAGTATGGAAGATTTCTCAAGAAACTAAAAATAGAACTACCAAATGACCCAGTAATTCCACACCTAGGTATACATCTGGAAAAACAAAAACACTAATTTGAAAAGATACATGCACCCTAATGTTCATAATAGCATTACTTACAATTGTCAAGACATGGAAGCAACCTAACTGTCCATCAACAAATGAATGGATAAAGAAGATGTAGCATATATGTAGATAAAGAAGATATACACGCACACACACACACACACACACACACATATATATGTGTGTGTGTGTATATATATATATACACACACACACATATATATGCACACACACATATATACATACACACACAGGAATATTACTCGGCCATAAAAAAGAACAAAATTTTGCCATCTGCATACTCAGCCATAAAAAAGAATAAAATTTTGCCATTTGCAGCAACATGGATGGACTTGGAGTGCATTATGCTAAGTGAAATAAGTCAAACAGAGAAAGACAAATACTGTATGATATTACTTATATATGGAATCTTAAAACTACAATAAACTAGTGAATATAACAAAAAAGAAGCAGACTCTCAGTTATAGAGAACAAACTAGTGGTTACTAGTGGGAAGGAAGAAGGGGCAATATAGAGGTGGGGGAGTGAGAGGTACAAATTATTGGGTGTAAGATAGGCTCAAGGATGTATTTATTCTACATGGGGAATATAGCCAATATTTTGTGATAACTATAAATGGAAAATAACCTTTAAAAATTGTGTAATTTTTTTAAATTTTAAAAACATTGTACCCTGTAAACTACACCAAATAAAGCACTCCTGGGGCTACTTTGAATGGGCTCTGAAAGGGCAATAAGACCCAACGGAGAGACTCTGTGTCACATGAAGAGGAGTAGGGAGGAAGAAGGGCAGAGAAGAAAGGGATTTGATTGAATATTCTCAGTGAGGCCTCTGAAAAAGCTGCCATCAGAGAAAGACTCAACTTTAAATAAATCCCAGCTCCTAAAACAAGAAACCATGACAATGCCAGGGAAATAGTAACCTTCCTGACTCCTTTTCTATTCCTGCTCTCTTTGCTTTGACCACAGAAATCAAGGTTACTAAGAAGGATGAAGAGGGAAGCAAGCATAGGATAGTGCAGTGGTTCTCAAACTTTAGCATGTGTCATTTGAAACACATTGCTGGCCCCATCCCCAGAGTTTCCAATTCACTAAGTCTGGCTGGGTGGGACCCAAGAAGTCATATAACTAATGACTTCCCAGCTGATGCTACTGGTCCACAGGACAACATTATAAGAATCACTGAAACAGGGAAATAGAAAGGAAAGCCCACACTCTTTACCTAGCTTCCAACCTCCAGGAACCTTCAGCTGGAGAAGAGGAAATAAATTGTAATTTAAAAGGAGACAGAAGTGTTTACCAATACATGGGAGTGGACACGCTTCATTACTGAATTGAGATTCCATGTGTGAGTTACAGACTCTGTAGGACCTCAAGAGAGAGCAGAAAAGTCACAGAATTGACCACATTTCCGTCCAGTAGCAGACAAGCTAATGCTGCTGGAGAAATTTAAAGAAACAGAAAAACAAAAGTAAAGACCCTTTCTGATTATATCTCATGACTGTATTAATTACAAAGATTAGGCACCATTTAGCTTGCTTAAAGCAACTGACCTTATATGTTTTCATATAAAAAATTAAGTCAAGAGATGACTATTTACTTAGACATTTGTTGACAATATCAAATTTTGGGGTTTTACCCACTACGCAACTCTAATTCATTTAAACTTTATGGCAATTAGATTAGTATTAAATTTTCAGGATTGTCTAGTACGATTTGCCTTAGGAAACATCTCAGATAATGTTTATGCACACTAAACTTTGAGGACACTGGACAGTAGCAGCCATTCTTAACAGTGCAATACTAGTGCAGAAGTCATTCCCCTGCAAGCGCTTCATAAAGGAGAAGAAAGGTTAGTAGATAAAAAAAAGAAGAGCCTTAGGTACAGTGCAAGCAGCCAAGCAGAGCAGTTATAGGATTGGAATCTGCAGTTAGATTGCTTGGTTTAAACAGCAGTAACCTTGGGCAAGCTATTTAATCTCTCTAAGCCTCATTTTCTCATCTTAAAAATGATGATAATAATTTCTACTTCATAGGGTTGCTGTGAGGATGAAATGAGATAATGTATATGAAGCACTAAGCACAGTGCCTGCCACATAGCAAGTTTTTAACAAATATTACTATTATCATTACCACATTAGTCCTCTGGAGAACACTGTAATGCACACATAACACACAATGGGCTAGAAAATGAAGAGAAATCTCAAAAGTGCTACACAAATGTAAAGTGCCATTGTTGATCTTACTTTTATTCTCTCTCTCAAAAGAAAATATAATAAGAAGTTTGTTGTGGTAGAAAGGATATCTTGAGTGGGTTTTGCACTCAACCTCTCAGAACCTCAGTTTCCCCATTTATAGAATAGCAATCATAATGCAATGCTAAGATTAGAAGATCATGCTGTAAGGTTAGAAGAGATGACATGTTGTGAAGGGCCCAGCAGTGACTACAGCCACAGTCATGGACATCCAGGGAAAGTAGCTTTGAAACATCTTCCCTCTACTAAGGAGTTCTTGAGTTGCAACAGAAAGACTGCAGGATCTTCACATTTGGACTTCGAGAAAAGTAAGTGACATGCTCTTTCCTCAGAAAAGTGACTCCTTAGGACACAAGCTATGAGAAGGCTACAATCTAAAGTCTTTCCTACCACCAGCTTTAGGCAGATAGTTAAGAATATTTTTAAAGATTAACACATGCAGATCAAAAGAAATAAATGTAATTTATAATGTACATTGCTATGAAATTAAAATTCTGAGAATAACTTTTGACTGGCATTCCTAGCAAATTTCTGCTCCTGAATGCTCAAATATATATGTCAATATTCATCAAAACTAATGATTTTAAGGCAATAAGTGAAATTTATTATATAAAGAGCAATCTGCTTTTAAAATGCTAAGTATTCTGAAACCTGTAAATATCAAGATATTATAATACATGTGACTGGTATCTAATATTATTTATTTATAAAATGTAGACTGCACATAAGTTTAGTAAATTCCTTAGGAAAAAGCTATTTTCAGCACTTCCAAATCTTAGACTATTTTCCAATGAATGGGGTATATTGTAATTTTATTTTACCTACCCTCAAATGAACAAGATTTGATTTAATCACCTTGTACTCACCAGAGAAATAAACATGAAAAGAAGTACCATGCAAAGCTATTTTCCAGCATCACAAGTGGAGGCAGCAGGACCCCCATCCACTGACTGTGTGATCTTGCCCAATTCACTCAATCGCTCCTCTTCTTTAAAAGAAGCATAATAATTGAATGGACTGTCAGGGTTAAAGTGAATGTAAAGGAGCTGGAAGAACTGCAATGTATGAATAGATAAGCCACTCAGCCTCATTGTGACTCAGTTTACTCATTTATAAAATGAGATATGAGAGTTATCACTAATGACTTTTGAAATATAAATTCTGTCATTCCAAGCTTAAACTGAAGGTACCAAAGCAAAAGCTGAGAAAGGCCTTCTACCATTGGACCTCATTCCTAGATATAGACACCAACCCCAAAACCACACACCACTTTTATGGACTTCTTTCTTCACAGACTGCCAGGCGAAGCAGAGATTATTTGGGTGACAGCGCTACCTAAGTCAACATACAGCTTAAATGTAGATAGGTCCTTCTTACCAAAGAACTTTCAAAACTGTGAGCTTAATTGCAATTAAAAAGGCCACTGAAATTCAGCGCAACTAGGAGACAGACTTTGAGTTTTGTTCTAGCATTAAAATAAACAACTTTGTAATAAAATATACCTGTATGGATCTTATGCTTTAAAAAAAAAAAAGGCTCACAGCAAAAGAGAATGTGACAATGAGTGTATGTATGTTCATGTATAACTGAAAAATTGTGCTCTACACTGGAATTTGACACAACATTGTAAAATGACTATAACTCAATAAAAAAAAGTTTAACAAAAAAGGGATCCTCAATGTATATGAGTATGTGTAACATTTAAATATGTCTGAATAAATTTTCATTTTGCTGCAAATCATAGATTATTGGTTTATCTGATAAGTAATCAGTGTATTAAGGGGATTTTAAATTGAAGAAAGTAATTTAAAATGGCCAAGCATGCTTAATGAAAATTATCCCTTTTTAATATCTTTTTTAATTAATAAATAAAGGTGTTCAATAAATAAACTATGAAGTTTAGACATTTTACATTATCCTGATTTAGACAGGATTTTAGGATTAGAAGGACCTTTAAATGTCACCTGTTAAATGCCTTAGCATCAATCTGCCAAGTGGTCATCTAATGCATGTTTGAATTCCTCAAGTTTCAGGGAACTTACTCCCTCTTTTTTTAACTTTGGAAAGCATGGAATATTTGAATTTATTCTATTCTGCCAAAGCTCAATCTAAAATTTTAACTTGGAAAATTAACAAAATGACCAAAGAATGTAATGACCAGTGTCCAGATTTGGAATAACACTATAGAAGCAAGCAACTTGTTAGTTTAATTCAGGTGTGACTGGAGTCATGCGGCATTAGATGAACTTCACAACACAGATGGAACAAGTTTCCACGAAAGTGTTCCCAGCATTGCAAAGACCAGTTGTGCTCCTCCCATTCCCTACAGGCTGACAGTCGGGGCCTACAATGTCCGTGGCCAAATGCAAGTCCAGAAGAACACTAATCAGTGAGCCCTAATCAGTCTGAGTCAATGAGAATGAGATCTGATTGGATATTAGAGTCATTGTCCCAAAGGTCTGGAATTTGCCTACCAGCAGAAGCTCATATCTTCCCTGACCACAGTGATCCCAAACCGCAAGCTGGAATCTTTGTCCCACCATTCATACCAAGTCTCTATTTCTGGCCTTCATCCATGCTCCCTATATTCAAGTTCCCTATCCTGAATTCTGGTCCATTTGCCTGAGATCCAAGCAATATACATACCTCTTATCTCCTTAATGAAACCTAGATTTCTGTATCTTCAGATATTTCTCTGGCTAGGTCCATACTTATCATTTTAAGAGCTTCTGTGATATGATACATAGGGACCCAGCCATAGAAGCTTCTGTGATATTAATGGTAGACTGTCTCAGACTTGAACTACACCCCCTTGAACACTGGGCTATGGATTCATGGCCACACTCCACAGGAGTCAGCCTTATTGCCATGTTAATCTCTCTTGGGGGCATCATGAGAGAACAAAAGGAGTCCTAGCTCGGTTAGTTTTCCAAGCCTTGTCCCCACCTGGTCCTGATTTGCTCCACTTATATGCTATTAAGATCCCAAAATGCCTGGTGCTAAAAATTCTCTCAGATAATAGGACAACAAATTTAAAGGGAGAAATATTCATTAAAGGTCTATAGAAAGTTGATACAGACTAAAGTACAAGGATGAATTAAGTAGTTTAGTGAACAATTAAGAATATATATACCCTGACCAAGAGTTCGACAAGATGGCTTGGTAAAAGGGGATGCTTTTTAAGCTAAATGGATCTAATAGTGACAAAGTGAAGCAACACATTTCGAGCTATGTAGGGAAATATTTTCAAACAGAAAGATCTGATCATTTTTCCTTAAATCATATCCTGTAAGTGACTTCAGCCAGGCAAAGTCACAACTTTGCTTTCCTAATCCCACTTGGGCATGCTAATCTCCCCCTCCTAGCACCCTTGCCTGTCGTACACACAAGGTGATTATATTCTCTCTAGCATTTTTCTCTATCTCATATGAATATGTCTTACCACTGAAGCAGATTACAAATGCCACATCTTACCTTATCATACCAGAAATGTGTTCAGTAGACAATAAATTCTTATTGAATTGAATTGAATGTAACTGAATTGAAACAAATTGGGAGAAAAGTGAGTTTACATTGCAGAAGAGCTAAGCTGACAAAAGATTTGAATCAAATGCCTAATAGAGTTCTGAGACGGGATACTGAGGCTTAGAGAAAGACTAAAAATAATATTGCACAAATTAGAAAACAAAATGTGGAACAACTATTATACAGACAAAAGCTGTCAGTTACAGGCTGTGGTAGGCAGAAGGGACCCCTAAAGACATTTACCTCCTAATCTCTAGAACCTGTGTATGTATTATTTTCAGTTGTGATTAAGTTAAGGCTATTTAGCTGTAGAGATTATCCTGGATTATTCAGGTGGACCCAATGTGATCACATGAGAACTTGAAATTAGAAGAGAGAGGCAGAAGAGTGGGTCAGAGAGATGATGTGAAGTATAAGGAGAGGTTTGAAGCATGAAAAAGATTCAACTTGCTGTTTCAGGCTTTGAAGACAGGGAAGAGGACCAAAAAGCCAAGGAATGCAGAGGGTCTTCAGAAGCTGGAAATAGCCTTCAGCTGACAGCCACCAATAATTCCTTCAAAGCCATTATGTTAAGTTCAATAAGTCAGTCAGAGAAAGACAAATACTCTAGGATCTCTTTTATATGTGGAATGTAAAAAAACAAACAAACAAAAAAAACAACAAATGAAAAACCAAGCTCATAGATACAGAGAACAGATTAGTGGTTACCAGAAGTGAGGGGTAGGAGGATGAGAGAGATGGGTGAAGGGGGTCAAAAAGTTAAAAAAAAAAAATGTCCCATGCCATTTACCTTCATACAATATTTGGGACATATTTATACCAGAAACTGGGAGAGCCTGGGGTTCCTATGCAGCCAGAGAACAGCAGATATGAGAGAACAGGTATGATATAAGAGATATGAGAGCAGATATGATAGAACAGGCTTAGCAGTCAGACCAAATGAGCTGGACTCTGGCTTTTGTGTGTACTCAGTCAAGTTACTGCACTTCTCTGAGCCTTCCTTTCTTCATCATAAAGTAGAGCTAATAAAATCTGCCCCTGGGGATGGTATGAAGTTTTCAAAAAAATTTTTTGATTGTTAATTATCTAAATGATTCTTCCGTACTACTCCTTATCTTTGCTTCCACTACAAAAAAAAAGGAGAAAAGAAAGAAAACAGGGGTCTCAGTCCCACAACCACAAGCAACTGAATTCTCAAACGAGCAGGAAACAGATTCTCCCCTAGAACTTCCAGGAAGGAACACAGTCTTCCAACACCTTGATTTTTATCTGGTGAGATCTGTACTGGACTTCCTACCTACAAAATTATAAAATAATAAATCTGTATTGTTTTAGGCACTAAGTTGACAGCAGTTTGTTAAGGCAGCAACAGGAAACTAACATAGGGAGAGAGGAAGTTTATATGCCAGCCCTAGTTAAGTGAGCAGTCAGTTACTGAGACTGGTTCATGTAACTGAGGGTTTAGAGTTTGTTCGCAAATTAGCTGTGTAGTTTGGGGGCTAGGGGCTCAAATGCAGAGATCAGGAGACATTTTTGAGGCAAACAGTGGGAAAATCAACCCCAAAGAACTACCAAATTTTTTTTTTTTCCTTTTCTCCAACTCTTCTTCCTTGCTCCTCTGTAAGTTTCCAAATTTTATTTAGTAATTTACTTAACAAATCTTGTAAGGCCTTAGGGATCCAAAGATATAATATACATCTTTTCCCAAGTAGATCATGACCTTGTCAGTACAACAGATGTACCAATAATTCACACTGTATACTAAGAGAGTTGAACAAATACTTTCTCCTGCAACTCATTTAACCCTTGTAGCATCTTTCTATGTAGAACACTAACTGTACTGTAGATTGTAAGTAGATACTGTGTGTCTCTGTGTGTGTGAAGAAAAACACTCAAAATGGGGCAGGAGGGGAAAAATTCTGAGGAAAAAGAGAATGCTCTGCTAAGCTTTAGCTAGTTTAGTTTGCACAGTGCAGATATAGCCATGAATAATATTTTACCCCCAAAGGAATTCAAAATCAAAATATATTTTAAATGAAATTCAAAAAGAATTGTTATTAGCACTAAGCACTTACTAATTAAATCCTAAACAAACTTCTATCTTGTAAGTCATTAATATTCAAAATCGCTCTTGGATTTCTCCAATACTGTGAGGAAAAAAACAGTAATTAGTTCACTAGAATCCCATGAAGAGACAGGAACTGCATTCATTGCACACATACTCTACGTCAACACAATGTGGAGCACTTTACTGGCCTTATCTCACTTACCTCGGAAGAGCCCCATCAGTCACTCACCTCCTAGGTAATACCTTAGTCACTGAGGAATTTGAAGCTCAGAAGAAACAAGTGTGCTGGCCCACTAGCAGAGAAATATTCAAGGAAAAACAACAGTGAACCAGTAAAATTGTTATAAGTGGGACAAACTGAACAGGAAGACAAGTCAGATAAAGGTATGTAATAAACTATTAGTTTCCTATTGCTTCTGTAACAAATTACCAGAAACTTACTGGTTTTAAATAACACGAACTTATTGTCATGCAGTTCTAGAGGTAATAAGTCCAAAATCTGTCTCACTGGGTTAACGTCAAGGTGTTGGCAGGGCTGGTCCCTCCTGGAGGTTCTAAGGTAAATTTTGTTTCCCTACCTTTTCTAGTATCTAGAGGATGTCTGCATTCTTTGGCTCATGGCCCCTCCCTCCATCTTCAAGGCCAGCAAGATAGCATCTTCTAATTTTTTTCTCTGACTGACTTTCTAACCTATCTCTTAAAAGGACGCTTATGATAACATTGATAATATATAAATACAAAGATAATCTAGGATAATCTCCCCATCTCAAGATTTTTAATCACATCTGCTTAGTCCCTTTTGCCATGCCTGGTAATATATTCACAGATTCTGGGAATTATCTTTGGGGGGCCATTATCTTTAGGGGGACCATACTCAGCCTGTCACATAAACACATATAGATTAGAATCAAGGAAGAGAGTTTAGCCAAGAACAAAGAAGTACTAAAGTGGGTCAAAAACTGAGTGAAATGTCTAAGCACATCTGAGAGTCACTGTAAGAGGGACAAATTTAGAAGCAGGACATAAAAAAAAATCAAGCTAGGTCAAGGCTAATGGATTATGCAAAGTCTCTCTCCAGAGCTTGGGCAATAGCAGTGCATTCAAGAGACCCAAACACAATTCTCCCAACCATTGGCATTCCTATTCCTGCTCATGAACTGGTTTCAAGTTTCTCATAGGCCAATGTAGATTTTGCTAGCAAATAACTACCTAAAAGCTCTAAGCAGCTCCCGAGGGAAGAACCCTAAAGCTAACTGTCTCAACATTATAAGGTAAAATAATCAGGAGAAGGAAGAACCAGTGATGGCTCATAAAAGCACTGAGTTCTCTGAATTCTCAAGGCCATGCCATTTATCAGATCTAAACTGCAAGTGGTTATTATAAAATATAAGTGTGATAGGTGATAAAGAAACATCATCAGTGTCTGAGATAGAAGAAGTTAGGTTAGGGCCCATCTCACACTAATACGGCAGGTACCTAACTTGTCTCTTTATCTTCAGTTTTGCCCCACTAAATTCGTATGTCTCAATACCAAGATTATTTTTCCAAAACACACATCTGATCACCTTGCTTTCCATCTTAAACCTCTGGTAATTCTGTCTGTAGAGTGAAGTGTAAACTCTTTGGTTTAAAACATAAGATCCTAAAAGTGAGGCTACCTACTTTTATAATTTTGTCTCCTACTCCTCCTTTCTGTGTGTTAAATACTTTTGTCAAAATGGGTGTCTCAGATTAAAGATTACTTTCTCATTTTTATCTCTCTGGCTTTGTATATGCTATTCCTTTGGCTTGGAAAAAAAAAGGCCTATTCCTTCATTGGCTAGCCAATTCAAATGTCAATCACTCAGCAAAGCCTTCCTGAAACCAGCTCAGCAAAGTTTTAAGTTTTTCCTGTGTTGTGCTCCCACTGCTAACATAGAGGCATAGACAAAATGTTCCTAGTGGATGGCAAACTTAAACCCAAGCTATGCCAGTATCAGTTTCTAAAGAATCCCCTTCAGATCAGGGCACAGCAGGGGCCCCCTGGGATGGTGTTTTCATTTATGCTGCCCATCAGATCAGCTATGACACTTTGTGAAAGATTAAAAAAAAAATTCCCAAGGCTCACTCCAGGCTTACTGCATCAGAATCCATGTGAGTGGTGCTGAAGGGCTTGCAGGTATTTAATAAGCTTCACAGGTGATTCTGACACAGAAAAGGGAATGAAGATCTTCAACCAGGCTGATGCCACAACAGAGATATGTCAGTCAATGCTAGTGACTAGGAGTATGGGATCAGACCTGTAGGAAAAGGTGTAAGCCAGAGCTAAGCAGGTAGCCAGCACCACAGCTATGTAGGCTGAGACTCAGGGCACAAGAGGGCTGAAGTCAGGAAACCAAGGTGGAAGCTATTCTATATGGACCAAAAAAACATCAGAATTGGAGAAAGAGTAGGACTCAGTAAAGAATCTGGTACACATGGCCTACCTTTGACATGCTGGGTACCAAACTTGGGGAAATGAGAGTAATTCCAGAACTCACCAAATAGAGGCTTCTCCAAACAGTAACACTGCATCACCTGGAAATTTATTAGAAAAGCATCTTGGGCCCCATCCCAGGGCTACTGAATGGGCATCTGCATTTTCACCAGATCCCCAGGTGATTTAAAAGCCAGATCAAAATTTGTGAAGCACCTAAGCCTGGTTCCAGATGACACCAACGCTGCTGGTCTGTAGACCACATTATGAGAAGCAGGTTCTCATACTGAGCAAGTAGGAGAAATTCAAGTATTACCACTGTGAGCAGTTTGAAAGCAGGAGTCTCAATCAATTATCTTACCTCAGCAATTATCACAGGGCCTTAGGAACTGACAATACAGTCTATTGGTTGAGACCTCAGGACTCAGAGCTGGTTCAATTTCAACTCTACCCCTCACTGCCTGTGGTATTTTTAAGTTACTTAACTTCATTGTGCTTCAGTCTGTCATCTGGAATACAGAAATAACTGCCTCATAAGAATAAGGGAGAGATGGCATGTTATTTTTGATAGCACTGTAAGTGCTCAACAGATGATGAAAGAAAAAATTAACAGGATAATCAATTTTTGATTGATTGATTTTTGGTGAGTAAAAGAGCTCCAAAATTCTGGTGGTATAAATGATTTCAATTTAACTCGCATAATCAAGGGAAGAATGATTTAAATCTTAGTGACTGGCAGATATTCCAGTCATAAGACATCTTAGAGTATTAATATATAAGTTCTCGAAAGTGATGGGTGAAAGAATTGTCTAAAGCAAGAGGATTGCTAACCTTTTTGGAGTAGTGACACCACAATGATGTATATGAACTCTCAGAGCTCTCTTATTCTTCCCCAAATACCTAAGAAGGAAATTTTTCATGGCTTATTTTCATTAAACTAAATCTAAATAGACTTACTTGACAATATTTTCACATTTTTGCATTATAGTGTTGCAAATCCGGATTAGAATCTCTTCCATAATAAATAGTACAGTTCAAAGAAACACATTTAGTTTTATGCTAATCCTTAATATAACTTATTTTTGTCTAGTGCTTTTAAATTTTCAGAAAAACTTTCACTCCATCTACCTCATTTATCCCCATAACAACTCTACAGTTGTTTTTTCTAAAGCCTAGAAAAGTTTGTTGTTCCTGTCTGACAGTTGAGGAAATGGAAAGTGATTTTAAGTGCTCAAAGTCACATAGCTGGTTTGTGGCAGAAATGAGACTAGTTAACAAGTTTTCTAATTCCCAACCGTTTCTTTGAGCTCCCACCAGCACCACTACCACCATCTGACTGTCACAAATTATGCTGGATCCAAACCCAAGTCAAAGCCAAGTCCCCTGCTCAGCTGCCCAGTATTCTAATGCCTCTTCCAACCAAGTGTCCTTTCCCAAAAACTATGTTCTCAGTATCACAAAGGCAACAGCTTCCTAAACATATAAGACAACCTTTTTCATTTTGTTAAAGTAACTTTTCAGTTCTAGAAGTTAGAAGTCAAATTTAGAGGTGTGACTTTACTTAATTTAAAGTTTTTCAAATTTGATGAAATATAATTTTTTTTAATTTGGCTAGTTCATTCATTCACTAAATGTGACATTTGCCTATAGATTTCTCAACTCAACTTTCTTTAGAAAAAAAGTTCTAATCTATAAAAGTATTACTGTGCTTTCCAATTTTGGATACTAATTTTTATTAAGGATCCTAACACTAGGGTTTTAGAAATGAGCACAAATCTGAGACTGATAAATGATAAAGCAATGAGAACTTATTAATAAAAATCAATTAAATCTTCAAAAATACCCCCAAACAGCATGTTCTTAAAAAAGAAAACACAGACACACACACACACACACACACACACATTGTATTTAGAGACTTCAATTTAGTCATTAAACTTTAGAATTAATACTATGAAATGTTTTCCCAAAGTTAGTACACATTTTTGAAGTTTTGCTAATGTTTCTGGATAACCAATAAGGTTATATAATTTATGGCAGAACAATTATGACAGAATCACTAAAGAAAAACTGACAACTCTAAACCGACAAGTGTAAGAAATTCCAAAGTCGCACTGACAATTCAGATCTACTTCCTTTCATGCCCAAATTCACTTAATATCTCATTTGGTTTTCAAACCTCCCCTCAGAAGCAATTGGAACAAAACCATGAGCAAGCTCAATCTCCATTTGGGCATGTAACCCTTTTACAAACACAATTACAGCCAAACACTATTGTAACCTGATTTGCATTTGCACTAACTAAGTTACAAAGCACATTGAAAATGCCTGCTATGCATACTACCGACTTATTAGGAGAATATATTGCAGGGCTTCTGTGAACACTAATTAAAAAGGTTTTATCTTTCCCCTCTGGTCCACTGAAATTGTTCAAATGCCTTGCCTGCTACAACTTTGTTCAAAAACAGTTTTCAAACATGTGATCAGAGCTGGGCAACTATTTCAGGTGGCTTGATTCTGTTTCCACGGTGGATAAGGCCTGAGAGACAAAGTTTCAGTCTAAACTTTGAGCTTCCTTTCCTTTGTCATTTTGTGTTGCAACCTTAGCATTATCCAACTGTGGACTTTTATCTGTGAATATCTAAATCCTGTCTTGTGGAAAACTAATTACTGAACCACTGAGAGCTTCATAATGTCCTGCATTTAAGTCCTGAGCATCATACATAATGCATAGGCAGCAGTCTCTGCACTCTGATTACAGAACACTGTCATTAAGTGAGCAAATTAAAGATGTGAATAATTCACTGGCTGAGCTTATTGTCAGTGCTGCATTGTGAAATTAGAATTTCTAATAAGTACTGCAATTTTTTTAACCCAATTAACACAGAGAACATCTTGAGACTGATTAGTACAATAAAAATTATTACCTTATTCTTTTGCTTCACAACAGCCAAATTAAATACTGTACTTAATTATGCAGCATTCATTCCTTCTCTGCTAAAAAAAAAAAAAAACCCTATCATTTTAATAAGAGTTCTAATATTTGTAGGTAAGCTAAAAATACAGCACATGCATCTGTAGCTCACTGTCTTTTTGCAAAGTTTTTTTAAGAGTCTGAACATCAGTATTATCACCACTGGTTGATTATGGTGACACTAGTCTATTCTTGAACCAAATATTTTTTTTCTAAAAAAAAAAAAAAAAAGCACACATGGAATTGACAAAGTAACTAACCTCCTCAAATTGAGTTGAACACATTATATCTCTGCTTTTTCTTAGATCCTTAAAT
The DNA here is from genome assembly GCF_036321535.1 of Camelus dromedarius. Classification (NCBI taxonomy): domain Eukaryota; kingdom Metazoa; phylum Chordata; class Mammalia; order Artiodactyla; family Camelidae; genus Camelus; species Camelus dromedarius. The sequence goes on from NC_087441.1 coordinate 53,683,809, forward strand.
GCAAATTAACAAAGATTTGCCCCCACTATACTGTTTGTGATTGAGGCTGAAACATATATTTAAGAAAATTAATTGATAGGAAAACATTAAGTATCTGTAAGAGTGGGTCTTACCTCAGATGCTCATTTAGCACACAGTGATCTGTCTCACTCCTGCCACGCAAGTGGGAAAGTCCAGTTTATGCTCGGCATGATGATCCTACGCAGAGAGTGTCTGCTGCCATGTTAAATAAAGAAAATGATCATTTAAACCGGGGCTTTTGTCTCCCAATATTTCCTCCTGCTGCCCCTTTCGAATCAAAGCCCAGAGAGGCAGGCACATCTGGCGGCGGTCCCTGCCCCTGACCGCAGCTGCCTCTGGAGAGCTCCCCCCTTCCTTTCAGCTCCTCTGCATCCCCTTCCTGGACAACTTCAGCCCCCTAAAATGGGGGAAAGAAACGATGACATTGCAGGCAGAATATGAGATTGTTTGTTCAGCCTCTGCAGCCACCTCCTTCCTGTCTAGATATTTTACAGAAAGGGAATGAGAAGGGGGAAACAGCGAAGGTGCTCTGAAAATCAGTCAGACACAATGCAATAGGGAGATGGAGAGGAGGGAAAGGAGAATGAGAGAGCGAGAGAGTGTGTGTGTAAGGGGGGGGATGCTGTCAGTGCAGATAAATCTGCATATGGAAATTAGGGTTATCCTGGGTACAGTTTTATTTAACTATGATCTACTGTTTTTTTAATTAGACCAGAATTTTAGCAAAGGAAAGGAAGAAGGAAAGTGAGTCTTGAAACCAGAGAGAGAAAAACTTCTAATTCAATAGATTTAAAATTTCATAGCAACTGCAAATAGCAGATTCAGAAGTTGTAGGGAAAAGAAAAGGCACAAAAACACTAAGAACAAAACAAAACAAAAACCAGGGAATTTTTTTCCCTGTTTTGTTTAATAAACAAGAAAACCTCCCTACCTCCAGGGAGGAAAAAAAAAAGAAAGAAAGAAAGAAAAGGAAATTGGGATAAGAATGTGAAGAATTTAAAAGCCTTCTGTGGTCTGTGTAAAACCTATCCTTAAATGATAGAAGGATCATATGGGAAAAAGGAATTGTCAAAAGTAGATAATTGACATTACATGTAGAAACCAGTAGGAACACATTCTGCATTTTAATAACAGAGGTATAGAATGTTTTTTGCCTTCCTTAGAGAATACCTTTGCAGCTCTCACCCATGGCAAAGTGCTACTGACTATAATCAGTTTGAGGTTGTCATTGACACCAGCCAACTACTCCTTTTGAGGTGCTGGGAGTAAAACAATAAGGAGGTGGAGTGACCAAGACTACAGGAGATTGGCTGGAGTGCTGGGCAGTGAGCCCTCCACCAGAGATGCTGGCTGATAGCAGTTTGACCAGAAGGAAGCATGAGTTGATTTTGTAATGTGACTGGGAAATTTCATGGAATGGACTAATGTTTACTGGTCCACCTAAAACATGGCAAGCACTGAATCATTTCTCTTCTCAAGAAGTCAGAATTCAATGGAAAAAAAATTAAAAATGAGATGGTATTGCACTGTTATAAACAAAGGAGAGGTTCAGATAGTCTGGATTTGAGCAGTGTGAGGAGATGTCAATGCCCTCAAAGCTCTCCATGCACATGGTTAACTGGATCCTTCAAGACAAGCTCAGGCACTCTAAGCAAGTTACTTTGTCCCTTTGAACTCTAGTTTCTTCACCTGTGAAGTAACTGTTTTTTAAGTTTGTGACAAAAGAAAAAAAAATTAAACATCTTTTGCCTGACTCATGATAATGGCTCAAAAAATATCAAACCTATTGTCAGTTCAGATGGCACCTCCTCTATGAATCCTTTCCCAATACCTGCAAACAGGCTCAGAGGCTTCTTCTGCAAGTCTCCCACTGTTCCCCATTACATTATATCCTTGTCATTTTCAGCAGGTCTGTCTCTTTAACAATCCTTAACCAGGAGACATTTTGCCCTCAGGAGACATTTGATAATGTCTAGAGACATTATTGATTTTCACAACTCAGGAGGGTTGCTGTTGGCATCTATTACATAGAGGCCAGGGATGGTGTTAAACATGCTACAATACACAGAACAGGTCCCAACAACAAAGAATTATCAGGCCCACAACATCTACACTGTAGTAATGAGCACAGCTAGCACCCAGATCTTGGTTTCTAATAAAAGGAACTAGGGGTCCTTAGACAAAAGTCAGATTCTAGGTCAGGGGCAAGAAATATATAAGGTGATCCTAGAGCAGCTTGTAGTGATAGAAAGCAAGAAGTACTCAAAAAAACAACAAAAACTACAAAAAAAATTGATACGGGTATATCAAAGAGACACAAGAACAATCTGAAAGATCTCCCAAGGGCAAAAGTTGGAACTGTTTGAGCAATAAATACACAAAATAGTATTGGGTTTAACCTAAACTATGATATAAATATCTGCAAGTCCATACTGATATAAACAAATTATTGAAAAATAATTAAGTGAGAGAAGAGACAAATCTTCTTCACAGAAGAATCCCAAATCATTTATATAAATAATCCTCCCTCCAGGAGATGCAGCATAACTCCCCACTCCTTAAGTGTGGGACTCTCACAGTAACTTCCATATTTGGGAGTGGAGAGGCAGGACTCAAGAGAGTAACTTTATAAAGGAGAAATCTGACATAACACTACTTCAGCCAGGTGGTCAAGGTTAACATCAAACATAGTGTATGTTTGTGCCCTAACCCCAGTCTAATTATGGGGAAAAAATCAGACAAATTCCAATAGAGAGACATTCTACAAAACACCTGACCAAGACTCCTCAAAACTGTCAAGGCCATCAAAAATAGGAAAAGTTGGGAAAACTGTCAAAACTAAGAAGAGCCTAAAAAGATATAAACACTAAATATATGGTGGCTTATACGCAGAGAACTACAAGACATTGACAAAGGAAGTTAAAGATGACTCGAAGAAATGGAAAGATATCTTATGTTCTTGGATTGGAAGAATTAATATTAAAATGGCCATATTACCCAAAGCAATCTACAGATTTAATGTGATCCCTATAAATTACCCAGGACATTTTTCATAGAATTAAAACAAATAATCCTAAAATTTATATAGAATCACAAAAGACCCAGAATTGCCAAAGCAATACTGAAGAAAAAGAATGAAGCTGGAGGAATAACCCTCCTAGACTTCAGACAATACTACAGAGCTACAGTAATCAAAATAGCATGGTATTGGTGCAAAAATAGACATATGGACCAATGGACCAGAACAGAGAGCCCAGAAATAAACCCACAAAGTTTTGGTCAATTAATCTTTGACAAAGGAGGCAAGAACATACAAAGGAGTAAAGACAGTCTCTTCAACAAATGGTGGTGTGAAAACTGGACAGCTGCATGTAAATCAATGAAGTTAAAATACTCCCCTATACCATATACAAAAATAAACTGAAAATGGCTTAAAGACTTAAATATAAAACAAGACACTATAAACCTCTTAAAAGAAAACATAGGCAAAACATTACATGACATAAATCTCAGCAATGTTCTCCTAGGGCCATCTATCCAGGCAATAGAAATCAAAGCAAAAATAAACAAATGGGACCTAATTAAATTTGTAAGCTTTTGCACAACAAAGGAAACCATAAGCAAAACAAAAAGACAACCTACAGAATGGGAGACAATATTTGCAAAAGATGAGGATGACAAGAACTTAATTTCCAGAATATATAAGCAGCTCATACAACTTAATAATAAAAAAAAATAAAAACAACCCAATCCAAAAATGGGCAGAAGATCTAAACAAGCAATTCTCCAATGAAGACATACAAATGACCAATAGGCACATGAAAAAATGCTCAATATCACTAATTATCAGAGAAATGCAAATCAAAACTACAATGAGGTATCACCTCACACCAGCCAAAATGGCCATCATTCAAAAGTTCACAAATGATAAATGCTGGAGAGGGTGTGGAGAAAAGGGAACCCTCCTACACTGTTGGTGGGAATGTAGTTTGGTGCAGCCATTAAGTAAAACAGTATGGAGATTCCTCAAAAGATTAAAAATAGACTTACCATATGATCCAGCAATCCTACTCCTGGGCATATATCCAGAGGGAACCTCAATTCAAAAAGATGCATGCACCACAATGTACATAGCAGCACTATTTACAATAGCCACGACATGGAAACAATCTAAATGTCCATCGACAGATGATTGGATAAAGAAGCTGTGGTATTTATACAATAGAATACTATTCAGCCATGAAGATAATAAAATAATGCCATTTGCAGCAACATGGATGGGTCAAGTGAAGGAAGCCAGAAAGAGAAAGAAAAATTCCATATGATATCATTTATATGTAGAATCTAAAAAAAAAAAAAAAAAAAGAAAGACAAATGAACTTATTTACAAAACAGAAACAGATTCACAAATATAGAAAACAAACTTATGGTTACCGGGGGGAAAGGGAATGGGAAGAGATAAATTGGGAGTTTGAGATTTACAGATACTAATATATATATAAAATAGATAAACAATAAGTTCATACTGTATAGCACAGGGAACTATACTGGATATCTTGTAGTTAATTTATGGTGAAAAAGAATATGAAAACAAATATATGTTTGCACATGTATGACTGAAGCACTATGCTGCACACCAGAAACTGACTGTATTTCAATAAATATATATATGCAAATAAATGTATGGTGGTATCCTGGATGGGATCCTTGAACAGAAAAAGAACTTTAGGTAAAAATTAAAGAAGTCTGCATAGAGTATGGAATTTAGTTACTAGTAATGTATCAATTGATGGGTGTATTAATTGTAATAAATATACCACCTTAATGTAAAATGTTAATAATTGGGGAAAGTAGGTGTAGGTATACAGAACTCTGTACTTACTATCTTTGCAATGTTTCTGTAAATCTAAAACTGTTCTAAAAAATAAAATGTATTTAATTTATTAAAAAGCCAGATGGGCCAAAGTGAAGAAATCTTGCCCTATACTATACTATAAGCCTCTGAGAGAAAGGCACTTTGTGATTTTGTTGAGTATGTTTATAGGCTGATGTTTATAGGTGGTAGCTTGTCCTCAAAGATGACCCCCAGTGAACCATGCCTCTCAGAATTCATACTTTTGTGTGTTCCCCTCCACCTGAATCTGGGCTGGCCGTATGACTTGCTTTTGACTAACAGAGTGCAGCAAAAGTGACACTGTGTGACCTCTGAGACAAGGCCCTAAGAAGTCTTGTAGTTTTCACCTAAGTCTCTTGCATTGCCTGTTCTGGGAAAGATAGCCACTGGGTAAGAAGTCTGAATACACTGAGATCTCCATTCTATTGGAAACCCCAAGCCACCAAATGGGGGAGCTTATAGAGGGAGGAGACAGGAAGAATCAATGAGAGACAGAGAGAGATTGGGGGGGGGGGGTCCAGTCATCCCAGGCTGTTCTGCCCAGTCTAGCTGACAGAATCAATAAATGTGAGTTAAGAAACCACATTTGACATCCAGTACATTCAAGCCTACAGATGGCTATAGCCCCAGCATCTATTTGCCTGAAACAGTATGAGAGAAACCAAACAATAACTACTCAGATGATCCCAATTTACCCATAAAACTATAATAAACCATAATTAATCATTTGGTTAAGACATTAACAAATTTAGAGGTGGCTTGTTGTGACGCAGTAGATCAGTCAGTGCCTCTTAACTCAGTAGACATTCCAGAACAATGAGAAAGTTGCTTCTATGTTGTGGAAAGAAAATAATGGTGAGATTTCTTCTAACATTTTAGACCATTTCCATTAAAACAAAAACAAAAACGTATCAGTTGGTAATTTCAAGATAATGGGTTTTGCAATCAGGTATTAAAAAAGAAAGAAAGGAGGGAAGGAAGGAGGGAAGGAAGGAAGGAAGGAAGGAAGGAAGGAAGGAAGGAAGGAAGGAAGAAACGAAGAAATGTGCTTAGTATCTGAAACAGGAAGGTCAAGCTGGGATGAAAAGACGGAATAGTTTATGTGGAAAGAAAGAAATTAGTTATGGGGTTTTTTTAGGTGTATATTTTAAAACACATATTTTCCACTTAAATATAATTACAATGATTTTAAAATTTATTGAGTGCCAGTTACCTTTACATGTAGTATTAGCATCACAGAATTACATGAGATGGAAGCTACTTTAACCCCAATTTTACAGATGAGGAAATAGTGCCTCAGAATAGCTAAGTTACTTGCCTAAGGTCACCCAACTAGTGTATGTGAATAGGATTTGAATCTGGGCATTCAGACTCCAGAGTCTATTCTCTTGGCACAGTCTAACAGAGAAGATAAGCATAAATAAAATAATCATTGAAACTGCTGTAAGTTTCATAAAACTAAGTGCAGGATGCTATAATTATAAAACACATACCTGGGCCAGTTTGGGAGTTTGAGGAGGCTATGAAGGGGTTGAGGTTGAGGGGGTCACCTGGGTTAGTAAGGTCAGGTGCTTGATAGATAACTGGCCCATGAACCAGAAAAAGGCAGAGACAAAAATAGGTGTACAATTGGCTGTTGGTCGAGTATCTTTCTGAGAATTCTGATTTGTAAGGCCCCGAACACAATTTCTCTGGCACTCACCATTTTGGTAATGATGGGCTGTCACAGTATGGAGGAATGAGAGGGGAGACAAGGGGAGAGAAGAAAAAGAGAATTTAGTTTTGCTCCCCTTTATTTTAAAAAAAATCCTCAAAGGTTGTCCAAGTTGTGATCTCCATTTCCCCTCCTCTTGCCCCCTCTTGATCCACTCCCTAGAGCATCTCTCCTCATCATTCCCCTGAAGATGCTTAGACACCAATGACCTTCATTTTGCCAAATCTATTGGTAGTCTATTCTCAGACTTCATTTTTTCAAGCTACCAGCAGTATTTGGCAGAGCTGACCATCCTCCTTGAAACATTTTCTAAGCTTGGTTTCGGAGATACTACGCTCTCCTGGTTTTTCTCCCATTCCAGTAGCTATTCTACTCCTCTGTGTTCTTTAATGGAGCTTCCTCTCATCCCTGAGTTCTAAATGATGAAATGCCCAAGAGCTTAGCCCTTGAACTTATTATCTTCCTCATCTATACTCTTTCCCTAAATTATCTCAACTAAATTAATGGCTTCAAATACCATCAATATGCCAGCTCTTAAATGTATAATTCTACCTAGATCTGACCCCCACTCTGAACTGAAGCCAACTTTGTATCCAACTGCTTGCTGAATGTATTCATTTGGATAGATTCCAGAACAGATTCTGGAGCAAGGCTCTCTAAATTCAGATACTAAATTTCCTTTGTCATAGTTAGGCAGAGGATACATAGCTTCTCCGTGCCTCAGTTTCCTCAACTGCAACATGGGTACAATATTATTACTTTATCTCCCAGAGTTGCTTAAATGAGCTAATATGTTTAAAGCACGTCTTCCAATAGTGCCTGGTATCTTCCAAGTGGCATTTGTTAGTTACAGATAGGCATCTTCTTTGTGACTCCTCATTTCATCAATGACATCTTTAGTCACCTAGTTTTTTAAGCCAAAACTTAATCAAACAAAAATGGAAACTCTTCTCTTACACAACTCACAACAGTCACATCAGCCCATCCTGCCAGCACCACCTTCAAGCGTATCTCAGTTATATCTCACCACTTCTATGTCAGTCTGAGTTACTAAATTCTCTCACCTGGAGCATTCTAAGAGTATACTGTTGGTCTCCCTGTTCCTAGACTTGCCCAAATAGTTTATTCTCCCCATTGCAGTTGAAGTGATCTGTTAAGACTTGAGTTGTTTTATTCCTCTGCTCAAACACTCCAATGGTTTCCCACAGCACTCAGAGTAAGAGCCAGAGTCCTTATGGCCAGGACTTGGTCCTCCCCACTTCACATCCGCTCCAAGACTCAAGCATTTACCACTTTCCTTTCTTACTTTTCATGGGAAATCTTGCTCTTGCTCAAACACATGAGAATATGCTCCCAGAGATCAACCTGGATTGCTCCCTCACTTCAGTCAGATCTCAGCTTTAAATGTCACTTTATGAGTTAGGCCTCCCTATATAAAACAGCATACCTGCCCAGGCATTCTCTAAACCCTGCCTTTGCTTTATGTTTTTAATAGCATTCATCCATATTTTTATTTGTTATTGCCCACCCTGGCCCCCATTAGAACTTCAGCAGTAAGGCCTTATGCTCTATCTCCAGCACTTATAACAATACTTGGCTTTTAGTAGTTGCTCAAAAAATATTTGTTGAACTAATGAATGTATGTAATTTTTTTCTGGGCCAATTATTAATTCCAGAATTTTTTGAAAGTTTTTTCCTAATCAGCCCACATGCTCCCATTCCTACCCAACCTCACTCCAGTCATTCTACCCATTAAAGATAAGATCTGGCCCTGGTGTTAGCACACTGAATTATGCCTTCCTAGAGCTGTTTCACATATGCACAGTCTCAGCCATCTCTTTCTTTTCAAGCTGATAAGTAAATCTTTTCAAAATGACTAAGCCACAGTTTTCCTGTGATGCCACTTTTCTATTTAGAGAGAGAAATCTAGTGTATTAATTATGATAGTTTAAGGAAAATGAGATAATTATAATGATACATAATTGTATTCTTGAATAAAAGGGTAAGAGCATCGATAGGTCACAAAAGTTATCAGAACTAGGAAATTTAAAAGCCTTTAAAAACAACTCAGCTCTTCTCTCAGTTTATTTTTTGCTTATTCCCAGCCTCATTCTCATTATGTTTAATTCTCTTCCCTTTCTTTGGCCACAGGGTCTTTGATTTGTACTCTTCTAGGCTTTTTTCTCTTCTCTCTGTTATCTGGCTATCTCTAATTATTTCTGTATGTGGTGGAAGGTGGTTGTCCCACAGCTCCTGAATCAGAATCACCGCAGATCAAGAGCCCAGGACAGAATAAGCTAGCCCTTTTCAGTTCCCATTACAAATCCTTTAGAGACAATCCTTTGGCTGACCAGAGAGGCAGTCTTTTACCATACACATGGTTGCCAAAAGGATGACTTTCTAGAATGTGTAGGGGGAAGGATAGGGGCAAAAAGATTCTTAAGGAATGAAGGTCATGGTGAACTGAACAGATAACCACCCAAAGTTTCCACTGCCACTAGAAATCAGGTGTAAATAATCTGCAGTCTGTGGAATCTGACACCAACTAAAAATCAGGATTATTCTTCTTTCCACCTTAGGTTGGTTTGGTCATTTCTAATATTCAAACAATAAAAACATGTATAGAGTTTTTTTGCCCCTAAAGTGTGCCTTCATTTCCACCTTCCAAATTTTAACTAGTAACTTTTTGGTGTATAATCTCCTTGTAATCATACACATATAACTTCAGTGTGATATATAAATGAGTTCAATAGAACAAAAGCTACTTCAACTTTCAACTACCCATTTCATCAACTTCAGCCATCTTTAGCTGTATATCTCGCATTACTCCTGTTAATGAAAAATTGTCCTTGATCCTATTAGAGGTCAATATGTCATCTGCGTGGTGAATACAATTCCCCCTTGTCTTAATGCCCGCAGTCCTGCAATCATTCCCTTCCTCTTCAGCATCATCAACTTTTCCCTTTATACTTGATTGCTATAACCTCACACACATGTTCTAATACTGCCTATCTTTAAAACCTCATCTCCTGATCCCCACATCTCCCTCTTGCCCTAATTTTCTGTTCTATTTTAAATTAAATTCCTGGGTAAAGCTTCTATATTTGCTGACTCACCTCCCATTTTCTATCCAACTCACTCCAGTCTAACATTTTCCCCAACCACTACTCAACTAAAATGGCTTTCATCAACATCAGTAATGACCTTGCCAAATTCAATGGTTAATTTGTTTTCTCTTAGAATTCCATTTATCAGCAGCATTTGATATAGATTTCCCATTCTTTTATGAAAATCTCTTGGCTTTTGTGACAGATACCACACCATACTGTACACAGTTGAGTTTTCTCCAGAGAAATGGCTTTACTTCTTGCCTTTCTTTGCTGCCATTTTCCTGTTTACTAGCCCTCTGAATATCTAAATTTTTATTTTAGCTTTTAGATTTAGAACTATGATCCACATTGAGTTAAATGTTGTAAACAGTACAAAGTAAAGATCAAACTTCATCGTTTAGTGTATCATATCCAATAGTTTTACCACCATTTGTTGAAAATTGTCTTTTCACCATTGAATTATCTTTCCCCAAAATCAACTGACCATATCTATAGGGGTCTATTCTTGGATTCTATTCTGTTCCATCGACTATGTGTCCTTAGACCAATACCACATAGTTTTGATTATTGTAGCTTTATAGTAAGTCCTGAAATCAAGTACTGTGAATTTTCCACTACTATTCTTATTCAAAATTGTTTCTAGATGCTTTTCATTTCCATATCTATTTTTGAAAGCATAAGTGAATTTCTATAACGAAAAGACCACTGAGATTTTGATTAGCATTCAACTGAATTTGTAGACAGATGTTGGAAGAACATCTATATCTTCTATGTCTATTTAATTGGGTATACTTGAACTTCTCTCAGAAATATTTCTTACTCCTCAGCATACAAAATCTGGTGCATATTTTGTTAAATTTATCTCTATGTACGTTTGATGCCATTAAAATGGTATTGTTCTCTAATATTCAATGTCTAAATGTTCACTGCTTGTTTATAAAAATACAATTCATTTTGTATAGTAACATTGAAACTTGTGCCACCTTGCTGAATTCATTATTAGTTCTAGTAGTTGTTCTTGTACATTTTAAGGATTTTCTACATAAATGACTATTTATGTCACCTGAGAATGATGACTAGTTTTCCTACCTCATTTCCAATCTGTGTGACTTTTCTTTCTTTCTCATACTTTGCTGCATTGGTTAGTTACCTCCAGCACAATGTTACATTGAAGCAGAGAAAACAGACATCCTTGTCTAGTCCTCAATCTTAGGAAGAACGCATTCATTTTCATAATATTAACAGTAGGTTTCTCACGGTTGCCATTTATCAGTTTAGGGAAACTTTCTTCTATTCCTACTTTTCTGAAAATTTTTATTGTGACTGGATGTCGAATTTTTCAAGTGACTTTTATTTTCATATTGAGATGACAGTGATTTTTCTTTTTACAGTCTTTTGATATAATGAAGTACCCTAATTGTGTTTTGAAATCTTAACCAAACTTGCATTCCCAAGATGAACCTGATTTTTTTTTTAGCATATGTCATCTTTTTTATGTACTGCTAGATTTTACTTGGCAAAATTTCTGCCTCTTTGTGCATGATATTGTACTTTCCTATTCTTGTCCTTGTCATTTTTTTAAATCAGTGTAATACTGGCCTAATTAAATGAGTTTTGAAGTATTCCATCCTCTTCTAATTTCTTTAAGAGTTAGTATAGAATTTGTATTATTCCTTCCTTAAATGTTTGGGAGAATTCAATAGTAAAACCATCTGGTCCTGGAGTTTTCTTGGAAGAAGTGTGTGATGTGTGTGTGAGAGAGAGTTTTTAAACTAAGGATTAAAATTATTAAGATGAATATAGAGATAGTTGAGTTATATTTTTCTCCTTTCGTAAGCTTTAGTAGTTGGTATCTTTCAAGGAATTTATCTATTTCTATTTTTCTAAAATATATTCTAATTTTTATTATTTCAATCCTTAAAAGTTGATAAAATTTATTTTATGGCTCAAAATATGGTCTTAGTGAATGTTCCATGTGCACTTGTTGAGTTTATTCTGATATTGCTAGATTGAATCACCTATAAATGTCAATTACATCAAGTTGGTTGGTAATGCTGTTCAAGTCTTCTTATCTATACAAATTTTCTGTCTACTTAGTCCACCAATCACAGAAAGAGGAGTGCTGAGGTCTCCATAATTATTGACTTGAATATTTCTTCCATAAGTGATAGTATTTTGTTCTTTATGTAAATTGAAGGTCTGTTATGTGATACATATATACACTTACTATTGTGCTTCTTGATAAAATTGTCTCCATTTCTGTCAGATTCGCTATCTTTCTTCAGCCTGAATGATACCCAATGAGCCTGAACTTTAGAGGTTACATCTTTGCCCTCTGCTTTTAGGTTGGTTTTAGCAATGAAAGACACCAGTTAGACATTGGACTGTGGAGGGAAAGAGGTTTGGGTATAGGTTACCTCAGAGATATTGTGGGTTTGTTCCAGACCACCATAGTAAAGCAAATATTATAATAAAGTGAGACACAAATTTTCTGGTTTCTCAGTGCAAATAAAAGTTATGTTTACACTATACTGTAATCTGTTAAATGTACAGTAGCACTAGGTCTAAAAAAGGTACATACCTTAATTAAAAAATAGTTTATTGCTAAAAAATGCTAACCATCATCTAAGCCTTCAGCAAGTCATGATCATTTGCTGGTAGAGGGTCTTTCCTCATTGTTGATGGCTGCTGACTGATCCGGGTGGTGGTTTCTGAAGTTTGGGGCGGCCGTGTCAATTTCTTAAAATAAGACAATGAAGTTTGCCATAGCGAGTGACTCTTTCATGAATGATTCCTTTGTAGCATGTGATGCTGTTTGATAGCCTTGTACCCACAGGAAATCTTTCAAAATTGAAGTCAATCCTCTCAAACCCTGTCACTGCTTTATCAACTAAGTTTACGTAATATTCTAAACCCTTTTTGTCATTTCAACAATTAAGTTCACTGTCTTACATGAGTCCAGTTCGTAGCACCCTAAAACAATTACAAGAGTAACATCAAAGATCACTGGTTATAGATCACTATAATAAATGAAAAGCTTGAAATATTGTGGTAATTACCAAAATGTGACACAGACATGAAGTGAGCAAACACTGTAGGAAATATGGCGTCTATAGACTTCTTGGGCGCAGGGTTGCCACAAACCTTCAATTTGTAAAATACACAGTATCTGGGAAGCACAACAAAGCAAAACACAATAAAATGAAGTCGGCCTGCACTTAATCCTTCCAGCTTCTCCCTGATGGGTTCAGGTTGGCAGTGTCTACGCTCTTCCATGAAGGCACCATAAGTGGCTATCGGGTAGGTGGTTGTCTCCTACAGCAGTAAGTCTCCCTGGGCCCTGGTAATCCCTTTTCCCTTACCATTTAGGCTTAACGGTAACAATGACTCTCATTAGTTCTGGGTGCCGCTGATATAAAAAGTGTTATACTACTAGCTTAAATTATTTACAGAGAAGTCATTTAGTTCTTCCATTCCACTCATTGGTTCAACAAAATTGATCACTCAACATCAGGTGCTTGAAAAAAGAAAAGGGGACCTATTTGGATGTTTTGAGTAGAGGAAGAAGGAACAACGACTATCTGTTGACTTAGTTCTCCTAAACTCAGTGTCACGGCCCAACATTCTCATACCTAGGCACTATTTCCTAGAAATTGTTGTAGATGACACTATGTGTAATGCTAGAGACGCCACATGGACCATTAATGAGACGTAGTGAACCCCAACAAAGCATCAGGTCTCACAGTACAACAGCTGAGCGTAACAGACAGCATACAACACAGCGGCCCTAGGTCGCAGTTGAAATACAGTTTTTTCCCACCTCATTCCATTTATCAGAAACTATATGGTATTGGTTTGAACAGAGAAAAGTGCTGACAGTTCACTATTTAGGAATTAAACCCAGGAAACTGTATTGTGGAGGATGGGCAATGGGGAATACTCAAATTATAGCAAGACATTTAAATGGAAATTCTAATGTTTTTTCTTGAAACTGAATACAGTCATAAGCTGAAATGTGCTATCTCCGACTCAGACTGAAAAGTCTTCTGAAGAGTAGATGTTAAAAAACACTTTAAAAAGATAAAAATACCCTGCATGGACGCTTTACAAAAGCGCCGAAGTTTAAGCGACTTAAAACTGTCCAGGTATGTTGCAGAGGAAAAAAAAGAGGGGAGAGGAACAGTTTTTATACCGAAAACAAGTACCATCTGACCTACTCAGTGTTTCCATACGTTAGAAAAGCCTCCTTTTTGCACCTGCCTTGCCCACAGTCCATGAACAGGCATCCTCAACCTCAACAAAAGAGCTGCCGGGACTAGCGCGGAAGAGGGGGTGGCGCAGCCTGAGACGCTCGCTTCGGACTCGCTGAGGCAGAGCTCTTTTCTCAAGCCCGGCCTGAGGACAACCCCGGTATCCCTAAGCCTTGCTCACCTCAGGCTCAGTTTCCTTTCTCAGTGAGGCCCCCGCCTTCAGGCCCAAAGTACCAATTAAAACTACAAAAAAAAAAAAAAAAAAAAAAAAAAAGAAGCTTGTCGCTCTTCCGAGCGAACGCGCAGCTGACAGACTCTCGCGAGAACTTGCACAGCGCCGGTGGTTCCCGCGGAGACCTCGCGAGAGGACCTCCGGGGGCGGGCTGCGCCTTAGCCCCGCCCTTCCTGAGCGCGAGCGCGCCTTGGCGGGAATTTCACCTGTGTGGGATTTAGACCCCACCGAGTCGCAGGCTGCGGTCGGAATCTCCGGGGCGGATCTCGGGGACTGAAAGTGTGAGCAGGTACGACATGCAGCTAACCTGGGACGCCCGGGTGCGCAGGACGCCGGCTCCACTCGCCCTGTGGTCGGCGTTCCTATCGCTGCCTTGTGAGGATCTGGCGGGACTTGCCCCGCGGCGGGGTGGAGTAGGGTTTTGCGCCGGTCCCTTCTGATCCCCTACCGGAGTCTGCAAGGGAGCTTACAGTTCCCGACAGTGCCCGGAAGCTGGCTGAGAGCGGTTTAGTAACGTAGTGGAGGCCGCAGGTCGAGGCGGGCTCAGGAGTTGAAGTTGGATCTGTCCTGAAAACATTTCTTTCCTCTCCACCCTGTCCTGGGCTGCGGTGTCCGACTAAAGGGGATTTTAAGTTCCTGCTACAGCCAGTCGGGGGTGCATTCGCTCTAAGTTCTGACGGCCTTGATCTCGGGAAGTCGGTAGTGGGGAGAGTTGTTGAAGATTTGGCGTCTCGGGTTTTTCCTTTGTGTGTGTGTGGGGGGGGGCGTTTGGGGAACTTTCTTGAGGTCACTTCCAATTTCTCGGCCCGCCCCACCTCCAGGAATCTCATTACAACTTATTTGGAGCCCTTAATGATAATCATAACGAACCCCAAACATTTCAGGACATGAAGTAAACAATGGATAACTGTGCCTCTGCGTCGACATTCCTGACCGACAGCTTGGAGCTGGAGCTGGAGACAGAGTGGTGCAAACCCCCTTGCTTTTCTTGTGATTTTGACCACAGAGGAGGAAAACATTTTTCTGGGGAGTCCTACCTTTCCAGCGGAGCCCTTAAGCGGTAGGTAAAAAATCGAAAACTTTGCTCTAACCTATTCAGATTTGTTACCAGTCTGTTTAGGAATGTTATTTATGATTTCAATCAATTAAACTTTGATGTTCATCAAGCAATGTATTTAAATTGGCTTACTATATCACACGGTTACAAGCTATTCTGTTGGTTTCCTGCTTAGAGCATACCTAAAAGATTTTTGGAAGGTATTCCTCGTTACCTGATGTTTTCTTACCTCACTGCTGCCTCACGTTTAGGGTAGGGAGCTGGGCACTATTTTACCTTTTACATAAAGTGAATTCTGAGCCACCTGGGCTTTTTGAAATGAGCTAATATTCCAAAACATGAACTAATATTCTGAAGCTTCTCAGTAATTCTTAAGTAAGACATAAACCTTTTTTGTTGCCCCAGTGCCTTCTAATTTTGCATATTTATGCATATAGAAGTCTTATAGACTTCCTTTTTTTTTTTTTTTTCACTTTTCTGATAAATACTCCCATAAGTTCACAGCAACGTTATTCTTCAACGCTCTTGTCTTGAACAGGCGTATACACATAATGCAGTAAAATTCCTATTATTGAAATATCTTGGCAATACCTGCTGAGGCAATTTCAGTCAGAAAGGAAATCATTTTTGTTGATTTTTATAGTTGTACTTTCTTTGAGACCTTAAAAAAAAGTTACTGAACGTGATTATGTCCTTCTTTAGACATTGGCTCAGAATAACTTTCAACTATTCTAAAAATTAAATGTCCCCTTCAAGGGTGCAATTTTACATCTGAAGACCACTATTGAAGACAGATGAAAGTATGTTCCCTAGACTCCTTTTCAGTTTTTCCCCCCAAGTTATAGTGCTATTTAGTTATACTTTTTAATCCCAATGTAAGATTGAATTCTTAATATAGTCTAACTACAATAGTATAAGGTATCAGACATTTCATGATTTTATAACATTGTTAACATGTCATGTGTAATATGGATTCATATAATGTCAAAAAAAGACGTGCTATAGTATGGAATTTAGCATAGTTTTTATGAGATTAAATCAGAGTTTTCATTTCAGACTAATTTTGAATCTTGATCCTTTACCAACTAATTTTGAAGAGGACACAGTGGAAATATTTGGCGTTCAGTGGGTTACTGAAACAGCATTAGTGGATTCATCTAGAGTTCTTTTTCATCTATTCAGGTATGTTTTGGGTTTTTTAAATTACCATTGAGTGTAAATGCTATTCAGTTTTAAGTCACATTGCTAGGTGGTTTCTAATACCAGTATTGCTAAAGCACCTGTAGGATTGTGCTTGTTGCTCACTTGGTTATCTTATCAGTAACAACAGTTAAGCAACAATGTTTGATGGAGTAATGATTTTGATGAGTTGTTTTTTAGTGATTTTCAGAATTTTTATCCTTCTGTATTTGACATCATGCATTGAAGACAAATATTTAAGGCTTTGAACTATACCATAATTTTGGAAGAAAAATAAAATACTTTTATTACTTAATAGCCATAGTTTTTCAATAATCTTTAGAGAATGAACTCAGACTTCCCAAATCTATTTTTTTACTGTGTAATAGAAATGTGATTAATTAACTTGGACAATATTTTTAAAATTTTAATGAAAATTTTCAAATGTACACAAATATAGAGAGAATAGTGTGATAATGCCCCTCAGTTACAATAAACATCAAGGTTTTATTACATTTCCTTCATCTCTCCCTTTCCCTCTATTTTTGGCCTTTTTTTTTTTTGGCTTACATGTTTTTAAGCAAATTCCAGGCATCATGTCATCTCACCCTTAAATGCTTCAATATACATTTCTTAAAAATATGAACTTTTTTTAACATAAACATTATCTTATCACAATTAATGAGATTGGGATAATTTTTCATTATTATTTAAAATCCAGTCCTAATTCAGATTTTAGATTTTGAAATGGAATTGTTTATCAAAGGCAAATTAATTTTTATCCCTGAATCCATTAAGAATGTATACATGATAGTTCTAAAATTTATATGGAACCACAAAAGATCCAAAATAGCCAAAACAATCTTGCAAAAGAAGAACAAAGCTGGAGACATCACACTTTCTGATTTCAAACTATATTACAAAGGTATAATAAATAAAATAGTATGTTATTGTCACACAAACACATAGATGAATGGAATAGAATTGAGAGCCCAGAAATAAACCCACAGATATATGGACAATTAATTTACAGCAAAGGAGCAAAGAACATAAAATGGAGAAAGCACAATCTCTTTAATAAATGGTGTTGGTAAAACTGGCAGCTACATGTAAAAGAATGAAACTAGACCACCATCTTATAGCATACACAAAAATTAACTGAAAATAGATTAAAGATTTGAATATAAGACCTGAAACCATATAACTTCTAGAAGAAACTATAGGCAGTAACCTCATTGACATCAGTCTTAGCCAAGTTTTTGTGGCTCTGACTCCAAAGGCAAGGGAAACAAGCAAAAATAAGTGGGACTACATCAAACTAAAAAGCTTCTTGCAGCAGAAGAAACCATCATCACAATGAAAAGGCAACCTACTGGATGGAGAAGATATTTGAAAATCATATATTTGGTTACTACGTAAGGGGTTGCTATCCAGAATGTATGAAGAATTCATACAGCTCAACAACAACAACAAAAATCCGATTAAAAAATGGGCAGGGGGTCTGAAGAGATGTTTTTGCAAGGAAGACTTGCAGATGGCCAAGAGGCACATGAAAAGATGTTCGACATGACTAATTATTAAAGGAATGCAAATCAAAACTACAGTGAGATACCACCTCCCACCTATTAGGATGGTTGTTGTCAAAAAGACAACAAATGTTGGAGAAGATGTGGAGAAAAGAAACCCTTCTGCACTCTTGTTGGGAATGTAAATTGGTGTAGCCACTATGGAAAACAATATGGAGATTCCTCAAAAAACTAAGAATAGAACTACCATACCCAGCTGTTCCACTTCTGGGTATTTATTCAAAGGACATAAAAACACTAATTTGAAAAGATATATTCACCCCTCTGTTCATTGCAGCATTATTTACAATAGTCAGGATATGGAAAAAACCTGTGTCCTTCGATGGATGAAGGGATAAAGAAATTTGGTGTGTGTACACACAATGGAATACTACTCAGCCTTAAAAAATGAAATCCTGTCATTTACAACAACATGGATGGACTGTGAGGGTAATATACTTAGTGACATAAGCCAGACAAAGAAAAATACTGTATGATTTACATGGAAACTAAATAATGCAAATGAACAAACAAAATAAAACAGAGTGCAGATTAATGGTTGCCAGAGAGGAAGGGGTTTAGGAGGTGGGTAAAAACGGTGAAGGAGTCAAGTGTATGGTGATGGATGGTAATTAGACTTGTAATTATGTTGTAGTTTACACAGATGTCGAATTATAATGCTGTATACTTGAAACTTACACAACTTTTAGTAAAGAATGTATACATGGTACATTTAAATGAAAATGGAAAGTTGGAGGGATTTCTCCTCTTACCCTCATCCCATGGGACCTGTGCTATAATATGGGTTTTATTGGGAAAACAGGCTGAGTGAGTGGTTCTCTGTAATCCTGAACATTACTGAATGAGTTGTCTTATTCAGGACACAGGTTATGAATATGAGTCAGTCTTTAAGGAGTTGAAAGGTAACTAGGGAGAATGGCAAGAGAAGATGATTCTGAGAAATTAAAAGGAGAACATCATAAAACTTTCCCTGATAACTCTAGTCTACTTTACCCTTCCTTTTCAGAACTCCTATTGTCTAATTGATATAGTTTAACATTTCATTATATAACTGTTAACTTAGGGTGTTTTATGTAACTATTTTAAACTTATTGAAGATACAAATAGTATCTTGATAGTGAAATCTATGATATTTTATATAATTTTTGAGATAAATACAGCTTTTAGTAGATATTTTTGGGCTGTCAGACAAAGGCGTGTTTTATCTTCTCTCAAAGTCCTCACTACCTGAGGCTGACACTAATAAACATTCATGATGTATTATTAAACATTTTTCACAAATGAGAGGCATTGAAGCTGTGTAATAGGTTTGGAAACACTATCCATGTAATTGTTACATCTTTTAAACTGTTCTAAAACTAATTCTCACCATATATTTTTAAATTAGGCAACAGCTATACAACTTGGAAACCTTATTACAGGCCAACTGTGATTTTGGTAAGTTCTAAGTATGTTTAATGGTAAAAAGGAATAGTTCTCCATTACATTAAATTGCACGTGGGTCTATGGCTTGTCATTGGAATATCATTATAATATGGAGCAAGTGTTAGTTTGGAAGTTCAGGATACAGTGTATTTAGTGTTCAGAAAAAGTATGACACTTAAATTTTGTTGTAGATGAGAATTATAGTACTTTTCCAAATCTGTAAGTAAAATCAACTTAAGGCTAAACTTCTCTTTAGTGAAGTAGTAACTTGCTTTGGGGATGGGGAGTGGGATGGAGAACTTAGAAACAGAAAGTGCCAGACCTCCTGCTGTTTTCTTGCTCTTTTCTGCTTTCATTTTTTGTTTGTTTTTGGCATTTAGTGGACTATCGATTTTGGAGGGAATTGGTATAGTTAAGATAGTGAAGAGAATTGAAGGGCAGTGCATTTTAGTGCAGGATAGCTTCTCCTTTCTATCAATTTTGGTATAGTATTTAGAATCATGACTGATTAGCCTAGGTTCCAATCTTAGCTAATTGTGGATCTCACACCGGGTAATAGTTCCCACTTCATTGAGTTCTTATGAGGATAATGCGTGTTAGGTGCTTAGCCCTTGTGTCTGTTATTAGTGATGCCTAGCAACCACAGATCACCTGGAACAAACCTTTGGTCAAAGGGCTTAGTAGCTCAGAAAGCAAGGGAGAAACAGACATCCTGAGGGACAGTTGAGGCTTCTCAGTAAGAGGAAGTAGGGAGGGGCTTGTGACAGGATATGGGCCCGTGCAGGCTGATTTTGGGTAGAGTTTAAGGGTGCTAGGGCTTTATTCTGGATTTCATGCTGTTAATAAGCAGAGGCAATTTAATGACTGAGTGTGTAATTCATACTGGGAAGGTGGGACAAACAGGGAGGTGTGGGAGGGTTCTATTTAGTAAAGAAGCAAGAGTCATATTAGCTGAAAGAAGGGGATATTCTGTTTTTGCATTTTGTTTGTTTTTGTGTGGTTGTGTAGTGCCTTGTTTCTGTGTCAGGCATGATTACAGAGAGGTTTTGTTTTTTTCTTGCTTCACCATAATCATGGAGTGACCTTGTGTGGTTATTTTTGATACTGTATAACAACTGTTTAATTTCAGTGGGGAACATCATGGCCTAATTGTTAGCTGTTAGCTGTCAGGGCTATTTTATTTCTTTTGTTTTCTCAGTTTGTGCTTGGTAAATGTTGAATATTACTGTTTCATTCTCACATGAGTTCCTGCTTCATGCCAGGTAGTGTGTAAGGTGGTGACGAATGAAAGAGGAAAAATATCCTGCTGAGGAGTTTGCAGTTAGTTGAGTAGGAGAGAGAAACAAGCAGACATAGTTCAGCTTGGTAAATGGAAAAGTGTAGTAATAGAGGCATGTACAAGCTGCTGAGGGAGCCAAGGGCTTCATCTGTTTATGTGCCCATCTCTGAGTGATGCCAGATCTGGCTCTTCAAGGATGAGGAGGAATTAGCTAGGCAAAAGATTTTGGAGTTTTGTGGGGTAGGAAAAGTTCCAAGTAGAAACAGCTGTATAGACAAAGACATTGAGTACGTAAAAACATAAAAAGTTCAGGGAGCAGGGAGTAAGTAGTAATTATGTATGGTTGGAACAGAGTGCATATGAGAGTGATGAATTTTTAGAAGGTATGAAATCATAGCTGTCTTTGTAAAACCACACCAGAGTAAGAATTTTATTTGGAACCCCTGGGGCGCCTTTACAAGGTTGTAGTGGGAACAGCAAAAATACCTTTACTATATAGATAATTAAATTGGGTTCATGGAAGGTATTTGTTATGTAAGATTATTCCTTGAAAAGCACTTACCGACCTCAAATCACTGCAGTGGACTATTTGTTGAAATGGTTACTTGACATTTTGGTTGGTTTTGTGGCTTAAAAAAAAACTTTCAGTGACAGATTTGTTGGGCAGGTTAGCAGTATTAAAGATTATCCCAAAGTCAGCTTACTCTTGCCGTGCAGCTGTGTCGGGGCTTTGTTAATAAACTCAGGTGGTTAGCCTTGGCCTTCAGCCCAACCCTCCCCCCCGCCCCCCCACCGAAAGCTCTTGTGTAGGATCCCTTACTGAAGTACATATGGTTCTTGTTCTCCTGTTGATTATACTCCTCGGATTGTCTTCCTGTTGAGGCAGAATAACATACATAATATAATGTTACTTTTTTATTGATACCTGTTCTTAAATATAGTTGTTGATGGTACCCCTTTTTCAGATCTTGTGGGGTTTTTTTTGTCTCTAGACATTGCATTTGGATTTTTTTTAATCTTCTGTTTCTGTTCTTACGCTTTTTAAAATCTATCTTGAATATATGTATAACTACTTTTTTTTAATTTTATGTTTTATTGAAGTGTAGTCGATTTACAATGTTAGTTTTAGGTGCACAGCAAAGTGATTCAGTATGTAACCGCTGTTTTTAACTTTGTTGACTCCAGAGGCTTTCATCACTGTCATTTCTGGGCCTTTTTGTATTGATTGATTTTCCTCCTAGTTCTGTGATATGTTTTTCTGCTTCTTTGAACATCTAGTAATTTTTCTATTGTGTGATGGGCATTGTAGATTTTACATTGCTGCTCTCTGAATTTTCTTGTATTACTAATACTGGTGTTGAATTTTGTTCTTGCTAACTGCTGAGTACTTGTAATTCATTGGATCTTCTTGAGGCTTGTAAATTTTCTTAGGACGTCTAAAAAGTAGCCTTTAGTGTAACATTAATTTACCTGTAGTAAGGCTTTTGAGGATTATTTTTGGAGTATTACTTTTTTTTTTTCTTTCATTCTTGCTAATGGGAACTTGAACCGTTCCCTGGCTTGAATAAGCTTTGCAGGGAATCGTTTTCTTTTTCCTTTTTTTTGGGGGGGGGGTCGTTTTCTGGTGTTTTTCTCTAGGCTACAGATCAGTCCTTAGCTAAAGACTCAAAAGGGACCCTCTGTACCCTCCAGGGCTCTTTTTTTGTGTAGCTTTTTTTCTTCTTTGGTACTTTTGCCCTCCAAATTTAGACTGCCCTAAACTCTGATCTCATTTCTCCTCAACTGAGTGACTTGGGCTCTGTTTGAATTCTCTAACCCTGTGCTGCAGCCTAGAAACTGTCTCTAGATGGAGACCTGATGCACTCTTAGGACTTACCTTCTCTCTAGGATAACAGTCTTGCATTGCCTTTGTCTAGTGCCTGAGAACTGTTTTATGTTTTTGGTTTGATTTTTTTTGTTGTTGTTTGTTGGCTTGTTTTGTTTTTGGTTATCTAGTTTAAGATGGGAGATAGTTAAAACTGATTCTTTTAATTCCATCTTTGCTGGATGCAGCAGTTGTTCTTAAGAGTACTGACTTTATGGGCTAAGAATTGTCACTGTGGGATCATTTGACTTTTATAAGGGAAATGTAATTAAGCTGTTAAAAGTATACTGCACTGTTTTGTATATGTTTGATATGTAGATAATTGTGCAATATCTTTACATTTGGGCTCCTGTTGGTTTTGCCAAAATAGTGTCCATGTTTGCTCATTTGAGCACAAATTTAGAAATAAGTTTTGCTTTATGTTTCATATAGATGATAGTTTGTTGCTTATAATTCTCATCATGTTTTCTTTGCCTTTGTTTTCTGGTTGACTCATTATCCCTATAGTGGTTATCCGTGTTTTATACATAGTAACCACCTGATAATTTTTGCTGGTGTAACTGTTGATGTGAGGGAAGGATAGCATGGGTTGAGGTTGAGAGATAGGTAGGAATAAGTCATTCAGGGCCTTATAAGTCATTATAAGGAGTTTTGACTTCATTCTAAATACAGTAGATGGCCTTTCATGCGTTTTGGTTTAGGAGTTACAGGAATTGATAAACATTTAAAGCAGATTTTGTACTTAGATTATAGAGGGGCAAAGGAGGATGTGAGAAGACCTGGTAAGAATCCTGTTGCAGTAATTCAGAAGATCATAGGGAAAATGGATTGGTTGAAAGTGTATTTTGGTCATAAAGTTAATGGGAATCTGATGGATTAGATAAGAGTTTGAAGGAAAGAAAGTCAAGAATGACATATAGGCAACTGTTGACACCATGTGATGAGTGGAGAAAACATGGGCAGCATGAACTGGTTTTGGAAGACGTCTGCACTGTCTGAGTAATCCGAGGATAGATATCAGGCAGTTTGACTTGCAAGGTCTGGAGTATAAAGGAGAGGCTTGGAATGTAGGTTAACCTTTGGAGTTGTTTCATTTATAAATAAAGGAACTGATGAGATCATACATGTAGGAAGAGAAGTACAGAGGGATACTCGAGCTGAGCCCTAGGAGCCCCATTATTAGTAGTAGAACTGAGGAGGAGGGGCCAGTAATGGAAAGGCAAGAGAAAGGACACATGAGGAAGAAAGAAGACTGACAGCACGTGGCATCCATGAAGGCAGGTGAGCGAATGCTGCTACAAGGGCAGGTTAATTGAGGACAGGTCGTGTCCCTTAGATTGGACCACATGAGTTTCACTGGTAACCTTAATAAGAGTAGTTTTTGTGGGCATGCTAAGAACCATGTAGCAATCAGTGGGGAAAAAAAGATAGAGAATTGCTGCTTATATGGGCTTATAGAATTTTTTTGTCACTGCCCACTGATTATTTAAGCAATGATTATCATCTCTTTTGGTTTTAGGGAAGATATCAACCCTACATTGCAAAGCAGACAATATTAGACAGCAGTGTATAAGATTTCTTCATTATGTTAAAGTCTTCATCTTCAGGTAGGATATCAGGTGAATATTATGATTAATGCATGAATTCCTGGGTGCATATTTATCCAGACTCTGGTTGCTTATTGTATCTAATCATTTTTTAGGTCCCTGAAAGTACACAATGCTGAAACTCATGTTCCTGTTCATCCCTACAAGGCTTTGGAGGCACAACTTCCCTCCGTGTTGATTGATGAGCTTCATGGATTACTCTTGTATATAGGACACCTATCAGAACTTCCCACTATAAACACAGGAGCGTTTGTAAATCAAAATCATACTAAGGTTTGACTTGTTTCGTTCAATTTTTAAATTATCAGGGTTTTTTCCTTCTCGTAAGGAATATCCATTTAAGAATGAAGGAAATTAGTCAACAGTGTAGTTCATGGACCAGGCTACCTGAGTTGAAATTCTGGCTCCTCCTTTTATTAATTTTGTGTCATTGGGCAAGTAACACCTCTTGCTTTAGTCTTTCCATCTGTATAATTGGTATAGCCTCCTTGAGTTACTGGGAGAATTAAGTAAATTAAAATGCATAAAGTGCTTAGCACACTGTTTACACTGAATCAATGATAGCTTTTTTTCATTCCATTTTATAACTGCAAATATTTAAAAGTTGCAAAGCAAATAAAATACCTTTATTTTCTAAAATTTATATTATCTTTCCTATTGATAAAGTTTTGGACAAATCCTAGTTAATACTGTAGTAAGATTCAAGATCACCTTTAAAGTTACGCTTTCAAAACCACATCTTTATGTCTATTCTGACTTTTGAGATCTTTTTTTGGAATATGATTAGGATTGTTTTGACTATGTCCTTTATTTTTCTGCCTGTGATAATCAATCTCTATGAAGTTTGGTTTTTAAAAAATTTGTATTGTTAGCATGACCCAGTCTGTGGATGTAATTAACCAATTCTCCATAGATAAATGTGAGTTTATGTGAATGGCAATTTATAATTCCCCATGGGATCCCCTAAACTCTCATCTTTACCATTCTATTTGACTTTACCAATTTGAAGAACATTCAGTTTTTAGGAATGGGTTTTTGCCCAAATAAGCTACAATCAAATGTTTATATATTTCTCTGAAGTTTAACAATGATTTAGAAAAACTGACTCTTCTTATCAGGGATCAATATATGTAAACATAAAAGTAACTAGAGTTCCAACTGAATTCTAATCTAATCCATAGAAACCAAATAGGCATTTGCTTTTAATCATGTCAATTAATAAAGATTCATGGGTAGATTGTGGGGGAGGGATGTTTTTCCTTTGTTTTAGTTTCTATAAATTGAACTGGTTTTTATTTTCTGAATATCCATCAAATGCCTAAGAAAATAAAAATTAACAATTTATCTAGCAGCAGAAATAAAAAATGTGTGCAAGTGTCCTCAAACTAGATTTTGCTTTTCATAGGCTTTTGAATTGGGCAGACTTGAAAAGACAGGTTATTTGAAGATCAGAAGACTGAATTTTTAAAGTAGGGGAATGGAATCTTCAACACATAAACAAAAAAAATCATACACTAAAATACTATTCTTTTCTCAAACAACAGCAAAAAAAAAAAAAGCTTACAAAATAAAAAGCATCTTTCAAGACCATGTATTTCTTACATTTTATCAATCTCATAAAAGGTAATGAATGCCTTAATTGGTATTTTCAGCTGAACATCTGTTATTCTTTTTTAGGAATTTTAAAAATTTGAGAAATTATTTGTTGAATATTATGTATGACAAATATTTTCAGTAATTTATCTTTTTTCCAGCACTTAAGCTTACTTGCTAGGTAGATAGCTGTTTTAATTTTTTTATATAGTTATATTTGTCAACTTTTTCTTTGGTATCATCCCTATGCTGCTGTAAAAAAATTTTTTTTAACATTTATGTCTAATTTCTCTCTTTAAAAAATACACTGTGAGGTAGGAAATCTAACTTTAGTTTCTTGCAAATGAATAAGTTATTAATCCTGTCTCTTATAGAAAGACCTGCACTTTCCCCACTGATTTGAGATACCATGTTTATCCATTTCTCTTTTCCCTATTTTTCCTATTTATTTATTATCTATTCCTGAGCCAGTACTGCTTTATTAGTGTTGGTGTTTTGTTTGCATATTTGATAAGGCAAGTCCCTCCATCATTCTTCCTGGTTGTCTTAATAGAAAATGTATGTTATATTTTTATAGTGGTACGAAATCATAACTGGAGAAAGTTTATTGATAACCTACTACAGCACAGTAGTTAAGAGCACTGGCTTTTGGATCAGATAGAATTAGGTTTGCATTCTAAGGCACAAATTGAGGGGTAAGTTTCTTCACTGCTTTTAACTTTAGTTTCTTAATGAGCACAACAGTAGTGTCTAAATGAGAGTCTGAAAGTTCTCCTGTTAAAATATATCGGTGTTCTTGGGTATTCATTACATTTGGAAACACATATCTCCCAACTAAAGTCTAAAACAAAGTTATGAAAATAAGTGTTTTAAAATTTATTGCCTTGCAGCTGTAGTAACATCTCATTTGACTGGTAGGGACCTTTACTACACAAGTCTATTCAGCAGCCCCAAGGCTGGTCTGTCTTAAACAACATCAGATAAAAGTGTATCCTGCTTTCAGAGATCTCCAGTGGAAGAATCCCATAGTGAACAAGGTAGAGGTTTCCCTTGAGCTTTTGGAGGATGGGTACGTTAACTTGTGCTTATGGAGGAGTGTTGTGACATGCTATGAAATACCTAATAAAGTATTATGAATTCTCAGTCACAGTTGATATTGTCATTCACAGCTTTTCCCACCATCATGGCATTTATTACATCTCCACTTAGATATCCATTGGCTGGTGCTGGAAATTCTTCACATGCTTGGTGAAAAATTGAGTAAGTTTATGGATTTCTGATTTATGTCCTTTTTTAATCTAACATTTATATTTTTGTAAATCACACAAGTAATGAGTGCTTCCTGACTTTTTTTTTTAATCAAATAGTAACCAAAGTAAAAAGTGAAGGTCTTTTTTTTTTTCCAGAGGTAACTACCGGGAACAGCTTAGCCATTTATCCATCCGTATTTACTTATTATCTATTAGCATACATATATAGAAACTCACAGGTAGAATTTTTTGTTTTGTTTCTAACCACAAATTGTATCATCATATTGTTCTGTGTAGTGTTTCTTTTAACATTTTTTTAGGGATCTGTTCACGTTAGTACATATAGTTTTACTTGATTTATTTAAGGGCTATATGTTATGGACTTATCATAATTTATTTAGCCAAGTCTATTTTTTAATATTTCAGTTATTTCTGGGGTTTCTTGATATTACAAATAATATTTCACCGAACATCCTTGTGCATATATACATCTTTGAATATTTGTACAAGTTATTCTGTAGCATAGAATATTCTTAGAATTGAAGTGGCACATTGCACTTTTAATAATTGTATTTGATGCTCTAGTGCTGTATAGTAAGTTTCCCCATTTTATATACACTATTGAGTGTGCCTTTACCTCATACTCTAGCCAGTAATGGATATTTATTTATTTGTTTTCGCCAATACATGAAAAATGATATTGAATCGATTTTTGCGATTTCCTGATTACCAGTGAAGTTGAACATCTTTACTTAATTTTATTGTTTTTTATATTTGCTCTGTTAATTACTTATTCATTATCTTTTGCAAAATATGTGTTGTATTATCTTTCGTCTCATTATCTTTCCTGTTTTTCTTTAATTAATTAGTAGTAGTTTGTATGTATTATGGATAGTAATCTTTTATTTCACATGTTGCCTATTTCTTGGCCTTGTTCTTTGGCATCTTCAGATTCCGTTATCAGTTTAGCAGTATTCTCTAAATATTATTTAGTTGTAAATTATTAATTATTTAGGTTATAAAGACATTCTTTACCTCAACACCTGCTTTTCAATGAATTAATAAATACAAAAATACACATACATATATATGTGTATGTGTGTGTACTCATATACATAGACGCGAATATACAAAGCTATGTATACAGAAATATATCATTTCCTCTCTCATGTGGACTCTGTATTTCAAATAATATTTTCTTAGAGCAAAACTAAGGTGGACTTACTCTAATACAAGTACAGATTTTGGTATCTGTTACTTTGGTTTGCTGTATTTCATGCCCACAAAACAATTGTGCATGGTTTATCAGTATTTTTTGGAATAATAATGTTTTAAAGTCTTTATTTGTTAGAAATCTAGGTAGAGATTTTCTTGTGTTTCCTCTTTTATTTTTGTTTCTCTTAAGTGTTGTTGCACTGTTGCTTTTCAGATGGCCTTATTAAGAAAAGAGAATCTGATAAATGGTACTTGGGAGGATTGAAACTTTTTAGGTGATGTCTATCAGTGCTCATATATGAAAGGAATTGTCTTCAAATTTAACTTTTATTTGCAGAAAATTTGCTTTTAACTGTGTTGCAGTTTTGTTATTTAAAGGTGTACAGTCACTTTCCTTCTGGATTGGTAAGGTCTGCTGTACTTTTAAATACGATTTATTTTTTCATTCCATTTTTAGAACAAGTTGTATATGGTCAACAGTTTATGAATCTGGCAGGTGACAATTTAACCAATGTCAGCGTATTTGAAGAACACTGTGAAAATCTTCTTTGTGATTTAATAAGCCTGTCTCTCAACAGGTATGACAAGGTAATGCTTTAAGAGTTTATTTGCATTTTTGGTACTTAATGGCAATAGTCAATACTTCGAGCATGTGGTATAATCTGTAAGAATTTAATCTAAAATGGTTTACTTGTTAATTCTTCTAACTTTATATTTACTATTTGGGAGTTAGATGGGAAAAGTATTTGAGTTAAACATTTAAAACAGGCCAAAATTAGTGTTTTTGAACTGTTTTTTTCCAAAAATAGCTTTTCCATCTTGTCAAAAGTAAATAAGAACAGAATATTTATGATAATGATTGTAAATTTAACTACTGTTCAAATAGGAAAAACTAGCCACTTAATAATCTATTGTTTGTTGTTATAAAATAAATGAGTACTTAAATAAAGTTAGTTGACAAATTTAAAGAGGTTTTGTTTGCTTATTTTCATAAAGGGTCTAGAGGCCTGGGGGAAATACGTGTTTTTACTAAATTGCTTATCATAGAGTGTTTAATGCAAATAGTGATTAAAAAATGCTACTATATACATTTATTTTCAAGCAATGGAAATCTGTCAATTATCATCACTTATTTCAGATTACAAGCATAAACCTTACCTATGAGGAATTGGGATTTATAACTTTTTAAAATTTAGATTGTGTTTTATATATTTTTATTAATATCTTTTAAATCTAGTCTGTATATTACAATTAATATAATTAGTAGGTTAACCAGATATGATATAGTAATATCTTAATGGTTGTTTTTTACTATGTATTATGTTAGAAAAAATATATGTAATATGTGAAATAATGAATGTGTTATAAGTTGCAGAAGTCTAGCTGTACTTGCAAATACAGTACATATTCTCTATATTATTTAGGGCCATTGAGGATATATTTGTTACAAAAATGTTAAAGTTGCCTAACCTTTATAAATTTCTAGTAATTATATTTATTCATTCTTATATCTGCATTACAATGAATCAAAATTTATTTTCTAATCATTTCTTACAAGTCTTTGTATTTGGCTGATGGATTCAATCAAGGTTTGGAAACCATGGCCCTGATGCCAAACTAGGATGCTACCTATATAGAAATAAAATTTTACTGTGACACACCCTCCTTTTTTATCCAGTGCCTGTGACTGATGTTGCACAGTGGCAGAATTGAATAGTTGTGACAAAGACTGTTTTACCAATAAAGCCTCGAATGTTTATTGTTTAGCTTTTTACAGAAAAATTTTGCTGACCATTGGACTAGATGATTAAGGCAGAGGGTTTTTTTTTTTAAGTTGAAAATAAAATTCATTCTATACTTTAGTTTTTAAAATGGGAATTTATTTTCAAAAGTAATGAAATGGTACATTTTTTGTAAACAGTTTTATGTAATGGAACATAAAATTTAAGTCATCTAAGTCATTCTTTTAAAACATTTGGGGGGATATGTGGTATGTAAAATTCTGCTCTCTTGTAACTCTTTTTGCTTCTTTCCTGCAGGTTAGACCTTCTGAAGCATTAATGAGTCACCATTGCCCATGTCCATGCATTAAAGAATTATGGGTTCTACTCATTCATCTTCTTGACCACAGAAGTAAATGGTCTCTCTCAGAAGTAAGTTGTAAAATTTATGTTATTGTTACTAATGCTTGCATTGAATTTATGCAGTGGTTTTGGCAAAGAAAAATCTTAAAAGTTCCTTCTTTATAGTAAGACAACCACTACTCCCAAACAGAGCATTAATTGAGTACTAAACCTCTATTATATATTTAATCCTAAATTGGTAGTATAAAGCATTTAGGAGAAATACAAAATTTAACTTTTATTTTCTTAAGTTATTTTTTTGTTCTGTTAAGAATCTTTTAAACTAAAATACTTAAAAACTCTCTAGTAATCCAGGAAACATTTTAGTCAGGAAATGAGGCAGATTTAGACTTGGGGAGAAATGAAACCTAGGTTTCTAGTAATCAATTTTACAGTGTCTTATTTCAAGAAGAGAGAAAGAAAAGCACAAAGGGGAAGGTGGGAAATTTTCTTTCACCTCATTTGGAATCAAGTCTTCAAGTTAGGGATTTATTTTATTTCAAGTGCTGTGAATTAGTGAAAAAAGAGAAATATCCATAGACAGAAGTAAACACAAACAATTCATTATGAAATGATACTTAAAATGATTTATGTTATTGAAAAAGTACTTTAGATTTTTTCATAGGTTTTTGACTTTCCCAATTTCCACACTTTGGGGATAGTAACTATTTTTGAAGGTTTATAGCATTATATTTATTTTGTGTTATTATTAGTAAATTTACTAGGTATAAGTAAAATAAATTTACTACATATAAATTTAAGTTTTTATCTATTATTGAATAAGAAAAAAATTTTTTACTGACATTTTAGTTTGTCAGTGGAGTTCAGCTTTCTACAGTGAGATTTAAATGTTACAAAGTCTCAGCAATTTTTTTCCTTTGATTATCTGCCAGGTTATTTTATTTCACTTATGTGGTAAACATCAGTTTTACCATTTTTTGCAAAGCTAATCTTTATTTTATGAGAATTCTACTTTTTTTTTTAATATTTGTTCTTACTTTATATATGTCAGACTTGGAAGTATAAACCACATATTGTTAGTGAAAGCATATTCATACTTGTTGCCATGAGTCTTTTCCTGGATTTTAAACAGAAAAATAGGCATAATTTAAAATATTATACTGTAGAAATTTGCATTTTTATTTTTAAAAATATACATTTTAACCTAAATGACTGTTATGTTCTTTCTTTTGTATAGTTACCAGACTTACTGTCTTAAAACAATGAAACTCTGAAGTCATTTCATTTTTTTAATACAACTGAAATAAGTTACATTATTCAAAGATTTTGAAAGTTATTTTATTTTGAAAGTTAAATTGGAAGTTTCCCTTCCTACCAGTAAGATAGTTTGACCTTCCTTCTAAAAAAATAATGTAATATAATCGTGCTCAATATCATATAAGCGTTTTAAATGTGTTAGTAAACTTATTGAAAGTAAGAGATACTGAGGCCAAATACTAAATGTTTAAAGGGAGAGCTCAGGTTAGCTGAACACAGAAACTTAGAGACAGTTGCCGAATTGTATAAGCCTGAACATTAGCTTTCAATTTGTTATAAGACACAGGAATAGAAGACAATGCTCAGAGATGACTCAAGTTGGTAACCTGATATACACAAACTACCCGTAAGTCTGGGCCCTCAACAGAATGAACTGGAAACTCAAGTAAATTTGTAAGGAAAATTGCCTGTCTTTAGCTTTGTTGCTTTGCAGTTTAAAATGGCTTCAGTGTGTTTGTTACTATAAGCCAGCACTCGTGCAGGTTTATACTGTGAATTCATGTTGCCTAGATTGTACTAAAAATTTCAAGCCAATGACTTCTAAGTAGACAATGCATGGACACTTAAACCCATATCTTCCCATGTAACCTCCCCCAAAGTATAGAATAGCAAGAACAAATAAAACTGCACCAAAAACCATGTCGATAGCATAACTGCAGCATAGGAATGTTCAAAGCTGTAAATTAAAAGTAAAAACCACCACAGCTCTACCATACAGCAACTACTCACAGGAAAGAAGAAGAGAGCTAGCAGTGGCCATAAAATTGGTCTACAGCCATTGCAAGAATGTGAAAAATACTGAAAAGTTTTCTTATAGATCAAAAGGATAGGAACATAAAAATGTGTGCATGGAGGAAGCAGTCTCTGAAGGTAGAGCTTCTGGAGAGTAAGAAGTCAAAAAGGGAGTGGTTTCCCCTTGGTAATTAGGTGGTGAAGGGGACAGGAAGTAAAAGCAAAAAATGTTGAATCTTGTAAAAAGAAAAGAAAAAAAATGAAGGAATTCACACCCACTGTCCCACTACCACCACAAGAAAGAAAGGAAGGAAGGAAGAGAAGGAAGGGAGGAAGGAAGGAAATGGGACTTCAATATTTTGGCAAAAGGAGGCTTCACTGAACTAGGAATCTTTTAAAGTAGTCCAAATTTACAAAATGAAAAGAAGGAAACTAAGCAAGTCTTTATAAAGTAACTACAAGAAAATGGAATTGATATACTTTAGCTGACGACACCCTCTTCCCTAGAAACAACTATAAAGCCGAAGAAAATTGTAAGACAGCACTCCCAACTAATTAAATTGACAAGCATTCTAGCATTTGTGGCTGAAAAACTAACAAACAAACAAACAAAAAACACCTAGAATGAGATATTCAGATGTTAAAATAAATAGACCAAAAGCTAGGAATGAATGGAAAGAGTAACCTGAATGCAGGAGAGAAATGGAAGAAACAACCATTTTAGAATTGAGTAAATTACAAGGTGCCCAAGGAAAATTGACTTAAATGAAACTTTAATAAGGGGCATGGAAGAAAGGCAGAAAAACAACCAAGGGAATAAAAATGAGATAAAAGTATGTAAAGGGTTAGAGAGAAAGTGGTTATAATGAAAGGGAAAGAGGAAATAGCCGTATGTTTAAATGAAGTCCCTAAAAAAACCCTGAAAAGAATGGAATACAGCTAACATTCTGAACTATTAACCAAAAAACACTCCAGAAATAAGGCCTAAATCTACATATTGGGAAGGCCTACTGGTCTACTGGTTAGTGAAAGATTAATACCAAACAGTCCATCCTGAGATATATCATTCTGAAACTATTTTGCTGCAGACATACATAAAGCATCTTCAAGTCTTCTAGGCAAAAAGACTAAATTCTTAGAAGAGCAAAATAATTTTACCTGCACTAGACTTCTTAAGAACAACATAAAAACAAGGCAACAATGGAGCATTTAAAAAGACTCAAAAACCCTTCCTCTTTGTGAGGACATAGCCCGGAGTCTGTGACCCAGAAAAGGTCCCTCACCCGACCATGCTGATACCCTGATCTCAGACTTCCATCCCCCAGAACTGATGAACAACCATTATGGCACAGTAGAACAAGCCCTCAGCTTAGAGAAA